>NW_024539559.1:0-442501 GCF_016647785.1 Suillus fuscotomentosus | reverse complement strand
CTCTTGAGGTTGCGGTTCTGTTATCTTTTCTAATCGTGCTGCATACCTCTGGTCGGTCCTTGGAATGTCCTAAGCGAGGTACAGAGGCAAGGGCCTCCACTCTCGGGGTAGACTGTGCGATCACTGCGTACGATGAGAGGAGATGGGGGATCGATGGTCTTCTCGTATACCAGCCGTCGGCCTAACTAGATTGACTCGGGTATATTGGTTCATTTTTTGTGGACAAGAGCACCAGGTTTCCTCCTTTATTGTCGTCGAAAGCCAGGAGAGCTCGCAGATAACCGTCTGGAAGTGGCTACATCTGGCAGGGGTGTATGCACTTGACCACGTCATCCACGAGTTTCCAATAATTACTGGATGCGATTCGAAGGGGGGGTTTTTTTGTGCAGAGAAAGAAGATATTGTTTACTGTTTCTCAAGAGGGGAGACATGATGTGATGAGCGACTAATGAACACAATCAGCAGCGGATGGGTATTGAAAAGAGACAATGAACGTACTAAGCAGAGAACCCTGCAGCTACAATACACGTGATCAATATGTACATCGCCGACGGATACCTAAATTGGACTCACCATCCGGGAAATGAAAACATTACGCAGAATGGGCGTAAATTTCGCGTAGTTCAGTTCAGCCAGAGGAAATCTGCCCAATTGTAATCTCGGATCTCTGAAAAATTAAGAGACTCACCCATGCCGGCTTCTACGCGCAATGCTTCGACCAGCCTCGCTATCTCATCTAGAAGCTCGCCCATCAAAGGCAGGTTGGTTTTTTTCTCCGTAGTGAATTTGTGGGGAAACAGCAGCCAGTTACATGGAAGCACGACGTTATGAAGGGGAAGCTTATTGAAGTATGGGTCGATTCGCCAGTTGATTATAAAAGCACCGCAGACGTCCTCGATACAGTCGCACAACACCGAGAGGTTGACATATAAACGATTATCTAGAACATGCCTGAATTGCACTTAGTTCGTTGCATGTAGAGAGAAGAAGAACGCTCACAGAAGGTACAGGATTCCCGATGAGATGCTGCTTAGGGAAGCTCCTTGGTAAGAACTAAGCAGGTCATGAACCATATAGCGTTTGTCCCCCTTGCGAACGAGGTCTAGCGGTCCAGAGATCGTACACTTTGCTCGAGAGATGTAGGCAGGTGCATCGTCCTTGTCAAAAGCAAAACTTAGACTGGTTATTCCCATCAACGCTGTCAAAAATTCAGCCTGGGTAAAGAATGGGTCGAGCGAGTAGAATGATTCGCAGATCCAGAGCTTCACCACTTTCATGCCATCTCGACGAAGAGGCATCAGGTTCATGTCGAGGTCCGCAGGGGAACCTTGAATGAATAAGGGTGGATTGATAGCCTCGTAGAGATGCTTGAGCCAGTCCCTCATGCTGATAAATTGATCAGTATGAGTACTCGATTATAAGCTACCTCCAGGCGTACCTTTTGCGTCGGTCAATTTTTGGGTGAGCAGAATACATGAATTGCAAGATCAGAATCTGCCAGATGTGGATGGCAACGCGGTTGTTGTAATACTGGCGATCCAATTTCGATACTGCAACATGTTCTTGAGGGCACTTATCTCTTTGACACACTCCAGATATCAAGAATTGCAGGCATTGCGAGAAAACGGGAGACTCGCAACACTTGGCATCGATCCTCGACACTTTGTCCTTCAAGATTGTTCGGATAGATCGTTGTAGCAACTTGGTGACGTTTCTACGAGAGGCTGTATACCCGGACGGAGTTTCCGATGCCCAAGTGATGTTCTGGCGAGTCTCCATAATTTTGTTGTGCAGGAACGTTCCATTTAGTATGAGAAACTCGTCACCAGACAGCCGCACGATGGAGAATAGTCTCCGGATGCCCATATGTTCCATGGGGTCGGGGAAGGTCAAAATCAGATAGAGCAGTCGCGCATAGGCGTGAAACTGTTGAAGGAACCGTCGCATTTCATCGACCGTGAAAGCTCGCATATCTATGGTTCGAGAGAATACATGGTCCAGGCAAAGGAGAGCTGCGGGCTTGTTATGCTGTTCATGGAAGTTGAGCGCAAGATTTCTCAATGACTCATGGTTTCCGCGCAAGATGCTCTGGAACATCGATAGCTGGATGTCGATCAGTTCAGTTTATTGCTTCGAGACTGCTAATACGTACTAGATCACGCGTGGCCGGCGTTAGTTTGTTCATCTCCAGCTCATCAGCAAGAGCAATGAAATGCTGCATTGACTCTGGCTCATCAACAACGGATTTTGCAGTGATTCCGAAGGAGCATTTGCGCCAAAAGTATGCCAATATAGTATCGGCCGCACGGGTAGTAGAATCGTCCTTGCTGTCGTCCTTAATGAATGCTCGGACAGCTTCCAAGGGCCTATTCTCCGACAAGTGGAGTTCTGCGGCCTCATAGTACCTCGAGTGAGATTCAAGCAGTGAGGCACGAGCGTAATCGAGATCATAGTCCTCCAGAAATTCGAGTTCCTCATCAAATGTCGAGAAGAGTGGCAAGGGGGGCCTGCGCAATTGCTATTAAATAAAAACACTGTAGAGAGTTTAAGACTTACCGAGCTGTCCTGCTGAAGTAAAACAGTCTGCACACAGTCCATAACTCCGCCGTGGTCTCTTCAGGTATATCCGTGCCATGGTCATTAAGGACATGGAGGGTCTTGTCAAACCGTCCAACCTTGCGATACCTCTTCGCCGCTTGCTCGAACTCTTGAGCACCGAGATAGGCCTCAGCAGCTTTAAAGTCATCTCCTGCTCGAATGTAGCAATCCGCTGAGTTACGATAGTATTGGAGCTTCTGATTTCCTGTCGCGGTCGCCGCGCAATCAGTAAAGGCATCGGCGGCCACGTTAAAAGCTCTTTTTTGGTCGCTGAGTAAGGCCACGCCGACACTAGAACGTGCGACTTCTCGCAGTTGATATGCTTCACAGACCTTCACTTCACGACGAAGGTTGGCACGTTCGAAGCAGTGGATAGCCTGCGAGTAGCGCTTGTGCGAGAATAGTGAGCGCCCGAAGGATGCCCATTCTTCTGGAGTCGAGGAGACGGCTAGATGAGGGACATCTGTGCCGGGGGTACAATTCTGGATCTGATTGCGAGACGTCCAGAATATCTGAAGAGAACGGGTTATCAGATCGAGTTACGCCAACACGCTGCTCTAAACGTACACGCATCGGCTCCGATCTGTCAGATTTGTCCACGATCCATATGTTCTTCCTTGCTCGTGTGATTCCCACATAAAGAATTTTGAGCTAATAAAGTAAGCCAGAGTTGATTTCGAGGATCGGTGTGCCCACCTCGCTGCAAACCCCAGCGTATCGCGCTTCGTCTCGGTCGAAGTTCGGTGCATATACTTGACCATCTACCCCATTGAGAACTACGCGCCATCGTGACAGATCTACAGTAGAATCCTCGAAAAAATTGTACAAAAGCACCTGACCGAAGTCAGACATTCATCAGATAGCAAACTTAGCTTTCTCACATCATTGAATTCCAGGCCTTTGCTCTCATAAAGCGTCCTGTGTGTATATGTGAACATGAAAGCACAGAGTAAAGGTAGTCTTAACACGACTCACATGATCAGTCCAACCTCACCAACTTGGTCGCGTAACCTCTGACGTGCTGCATCGTCACGCACAAGAATGCCTAGATATATTATCAGTGTATGAATAGAACCTTCATATAATTGCTTTACATTGCTCGGCTCCGAACTCAATATGACCACCCCTAGAAGAATCTTCAGGAAGAGAGGTGGGCTGTTGTCCAGGTCCACTTACTTCGTCCCAAACAAGAACTGCTCATGATGAACGGTAGCTTTATCCCAACCTGTAAAAAACACAGGCTTCAGCCCGTCAACCACCCCCGTTTCTGGTTGAAGTGTGTCAATTGTGTTGGGCCAAAACTTTGTAATGAGTTCGATCACAGAACGTGCACAGTTGACGATACCACCATGCGATCTGTAGTTGATCGCCAATTGAAACATCACAGGCTGACGAAGACATGCCCCAGCGGAATTGACCGAAATATTTTGCTGCTGCTGCTCTAAGGTATCGATTAAGGCCCGAGCTAAGTCACTGTATGCTCACCTCCACACGGTAGAGAAACGCTTTCAGGTCATCGAACCTGAAGGAACTCCCTGCAGAGATCGTCTGTGCGGTGTCCCCAGCCCAGAACAAACCGTCTGGATTCCTGCATAGTTGCCTCAAAACTATAACAGAAAGTTCTAAATGGATTTATGTCAACGAAAGATGGAGTAGCTACTTACAGAGTGCGTCGATCAGAAGGTTGTCTTGTGCTTCATCGACATACCTAGTGCAGGTGGTCAGGCGCAAGATGTATTGGTGGTGATAATACATACAGATAATCGATCTGTTTTCCAGGGAATTCTTTGCTTCGCAAGACCTTGAGTATTGCATGCGTGCTATTTGTGAATATATCGTGACATGACATGGGTGAGAAGGGGAATAGGTCATACCGGTCTGCAACATCATGATGACTTCGCTGCCTCTTGATTTTCGTATAATGCTCGAATATGTCGTACAGAACTCCCCTCTGATTCGCAAAATTTGGGTTAGAACGATGAGGAAGACGGAGGTAGTTTGGGCGATCGAGAACTCCTTCAGGACAGGTCAGTGCGTGTTCGGAGCCTTTGACGATCCCTGTATGTGTATTAAAAAAGTATCGGTGTCAATGTAATACAAATAGTACTCGCCCATGAATTCGCTGAAAACCAACCACGGATCTGATGGGGCAGTGTCAGTACTCTATTGTCGTCATAAGAGAAAAAGGACACTACTGAGATTCTTGCTGAGATTCTGTGGAAAATGAGGCCAGTATTGATTTGCGAATACGTCATAGGTGACGAAACAGTCATGCGCGTCAGCATCCTCAACATTGAAGAAAACTTCTGCGCTGTCTTTCTTGCTCAAGATATCTGCCGCGATCATTTTCGCCAGCTACATAAAGTTTCAATTAGCTTTTGGAACTATCTAGACGACGGATTGTGACGCACTCGATCGAAAGTGAGAAAAAGAGGAAAGTGCTTATCCTCAAGTTCGCTGTATTTCATCGGTATATTCATCTGTGATTCGGGCAGGTCGTCGAGATCAACAAGGCCCTCCTGAACACTTCGTGCCTTCATTTTTGCAAGTTCCTCCAGGGTATAGCCTGCTAACGCCAGAGATTCTAGAAGCTTCATGAAATACTCTTCTACTTTCGTAGCGAGCACTCTGGATTTGGTGACAAAGATTTGGCGTGGCTTCGGCATGTCGACGGCACTCATCTCCCAAGCTCGCTGAATGCCGAGAATCTTAAACAGCATCGTCGTGGTTTTGCTAGTTGATTATGATAAATAAGCTAGACACGTTAGGGGTAGGACACTTACCCCGTGCCGCTGCGACCCAATACGTAACATGACGTAGTACATTCGACAATCTTTTGTTCTTGAGGACTGAACCAATATCGATCAAAAAATTCGGTTCATTGGAGCAGAACTTACGTGAGCATAAAGACGTGCTGTACATCTTGGTCTGCGATGAGACCTTTTGCAAAGATGAGAATAAGTGGCGAGCCAACTACATGATCACTCACTATGCAAGAACGCCTAAAATAAGAGGTTATCGAGTCAATATTCGCATGCCCATAAACCGTATTTATAAGCTTACTTGCGAGAATGTGACATATTTCTCCAAACTAGGAGATTGTTAGATGAAAACCAATTTGTATAAGGATGGCGAAAATGCATACACAAGCAAAGAGTGAAGCTATGACATGGATCAATGACCGCACAAATGACAATTGAAAATACTCAACGTGGTCCATGTCCTTATTACTAAGATTAAGTGGGCCTCCTGAGCACTCTGGCTCAGGTTCAGCTAGCGGGAATGACGCAGGCAGAATCGCATTGTCTTTAGATAGGACTGGCCTGTTCCGAAAGGTACACCTGCACAAGCAACGATTCACTGAAATGCACCAAGAGTTGAAAGGATGTCCTCGCCTTCTACGATATTCTCTGCCCTTGCGTGCGAGATGGCTACCCAAGGCATCCCATATTCCGTCAAGCTGAGCATCCATATAAATGCCGTATATCTTGATTACTGGGGTTCATATGAGTGCTAATGGCGCAGAGATGTAATTGCACTTGATAGTTTACCTTGTCTTTCGGACTGTCAAGATCAGTCTCAGTATCATGCCCGATGTTGATGTAAGTACGACGTACCTTTCCATCTTGGTCAGGGACACAATCAATTTGGTACTGTTAGAAAAGGTCGGTCGCCCAAAGCTCTAAACGACGTACGTGAAATTACACTTACCACTAATTGTAGGTCCTTTGTCATCTTGGCATCGTAGATGGGTATGCCTGCATCCGGCCCGTTAAGTCGCTTATGATTATCATCTGAAAAATGGCCATTCGATAGTTGTCTGTGGAACCGATGAGATCATTGCAGTAAAATTCTTCAGAAAACCGACTTGATCTTCTTGAAGATGATCTTGAATGTCTTCTTATCTGCTCTACGGAATTCACGCAAATGTTTGTAGGCCTCCGTAGATATCAGAATTTGCCACTCTCCGAACCCGTCCGCGTTGTCGAAGTAAAGCGCAGCCTTCATAGGCTGCACCATTTGGTACGCATTGAGTCGGTCTGTTGGCCTCTCAACATCCTCGGTTGACGAAACTTCAGGCGCAACATATTTGGCATACTCTCTCACGATTGGAAAGAGTAAGGCTTTGATGTCGCCTGTCAATTCCGTCCTCCGCAGAAGCGAGAAGTAGAACTTACGGAGAACTGTCAGAGGAAACGTCAAAAAAAAAAGTGAATATACTCACCGAGAGAGCATTTTTCAGCTTTGCAAGAATCTGAGTAGACAATGATGCGGCAGCCTCGCTCGTGAGAGGCACAACCACACCAAGCCTCAGGAAGAGTGATGTGTCGATAGACGTACGAGCTTTCGGGCGATTACGCTTGCGCATTTTCTGAGGCACTTTCTTCTTGACGAATCCGTCATCAGATTCGTCGAAGACATCTATCTCGTCTTCAAACGACCCTACATCAGAAAATTCCATAGTGTTCAATGCGCAGAGTGCAGGTAAAGCGCCCTCGATGAAGCATCTGTGGCGGGTGATGTCCCTAGAGACATCCATCGCTAGAGACCCGGCAGGAAAAGGTAAAAAGTACATAGACAGATTGTCCAGCATCTTTCTCGCGATGGATGCCGGATATTCTTGAGATTTCGTTGGAAAGTCTGTCATGATCTGTGAGATCATTGCCTCACAGCGATCCCAAACTGTTAGAGAGTCAGAGCTGATGACGCTCGAAGAAAGTTTGTGAGATACCAGAAATAATATATGCAAAAACATAGGGTGACGACAACATATGTTCGACCATAGCTTGTAATGCGGTTGCTCCTGAACTTGACATTGCATCCAGATGATGCAAGGCGGCTCTGAGGCCTGCCTCGTTGACTATTCGATCTTTGGAGAATAAGTCCAACATGGTCTGTTGAACCAGAGGAGCTTGTGATGACGAAGTGGTTGTATGAAAGGCTGGGGAACTTAGACTTGAGCTGTGTCAATGGTACAAAGGAATGCCTCGAGCTTGAGCTAATTCTGCAAGGATGTTTGGTCCTTATATCGTCGAGCCAGCGCTCTGCCTGAATTTCCAAACAGGTTGAGGCGCAAATAGCACACCCAAAATCGACACCTGCTGGCAACCTGAAGCTGTACATGATGGATAAACTTGGACCCCCAAATGATCCTAGATAGTGAAAAGAACACGCCCCTTACGTAGGTGGGACCAGAATCACCAGATGTGTAAGTTAAGTTAAGTTAGCATTCCGAAATAAATCGGCTAGGGCTAGTAGGGTCACCTCATTTCAGGATGGTGACAAAAAGTTCGCGTCTAGACTGATCTTTCTTGAAAATAAGGCTACGAGTCACAGGCTGGAACCCACGGAGCGTGTTGTGAGAGAAGCAGACGAGAGGCGCAATATGTTAATTTTTCGGAAATCTCCTATATATAGCTACATATACATTCTATATCATACAAGCAAATATCATCCGTTCACCTTCGAATGTTTACTACGATGGATTACAATAAGGGATGTCTGTAGACTGTTATTCTTCTCTTGCAAATACCGTTCGAACGAATGCCTCGTACTCTTCACCGACATGATATCTTATTGGGATTTTTCCCACGCCATAGGGTATTGGGCATTGTGTAATTTGTGTTGACAATACCAAGTACAGCTGAGCGCTGATCACGGTGATTCCGAATTGATGATCCAGGGACCAGCACAGGCTTGCGAAGTTCATGAAACGCATGGCAGCCAATCCGCGAGTGTGGAAGGTTGTTATCAGTATGATGCACTTCAGGTAAGTTCAGACCATGTCTCCCAGACATGTCCTGACCTCATGTTTACTAGTACTATCAACCATCGTACAGAACAACATTGCAAAATGTCGTGATCTGTTTCTTGTCATGGTCTTCGCCGTGGTCGTCGGTCGAACAGACTGACAGGATGTCCAGGTTATTGAGGCGCAGGTACGATTCTATGAAGATGAAGACTCGGGTGCAGCACCGCCGCAGCTGGAGACTTGGAGCATATTAAAAGCGAACGATAACAGTGGGGCAGATGCCATCAAGATGGTGTGGAGCTCTGTGCAGCAACCTCCGCTTTGGTCGAAACGACTCAGACTATAAGGTATGCAGATATCATTTTCATGAACGAAGTCACTCTCTTTCACATTTACAATGTACCATACGCGCAGATACTGTTTTCGCATAATAAGGCGGACGATAATCCACACATTAATGTATCCATGCAGAAGCCAGGACGAACCAATCATAATTGTATCCTTTCACTATATCACATCTTCACACAAGGCGCAGCCTCGCATCATGACAAATATTTTTTCTTTTGTCCTTATTATCCTTGTCCTTGTGCACAGCCGTATCATATGCCCTCAACCACTCACTACGATACTTCAAAGAACGTTGTATACATTGTCGAATTCCTCCCAACGTTTCAAAGGTCCATCGTCTCAGCCGGGAGTCTCATTCTTAATGCCTCTCTATCTTGCTTTCGTCTTCCAATCCTCAGGTGATTTTTGATGTTTCGGGTTAGATCACCCCCCAGCTGTGCCCGTTTCTGATTGTTCTCGCGCGCACAGGCATTGATTTACGGAAATACGTACTGTATAATATGATAGACGATCTCGACTTCACAACGTGAACAAAATCAACAGACGTTCATACCTCGACATTGAGAGGGGGTTTCTTTTTCTCTCCCGCATGAACCTTCTTTGTGACAATGCCCTTATAGGCTATTTGAAAGTCGGATTGCATATCTTTCATGCTGCTCGGAACCCCCTGCATGAATTCCTCGACCTCTAGAACTCCAGATCTGAGTGCATCAATGTCACGGGCACGATGAGTGGATGAGGAAGGTTCTAACTGCTTGCGCAGTTTAGATCCCTTCTTGAGGAGCGTTCTGTAAGTAGGACGGTGTTAGCCATTGTATGTTGCCGAGTAAGTAAAGACGGACGCTATCCCGCTTCTCTGCTTGCCCAACTCTTCAAGCTTTTCATGAGACTCCTTGTTGAAAAGGACTTTCGTCTTCGTTTTGGCAGCGTGAGTCAGAGCAATGCCTCGTTCCAAGCACACCAGGAGGTGAGGCAACGGTCCAAGGAAAAGCAGGCTGTAATAACCCGGACGCCATTCAGGGGACTGCGTCTGCTTCAGGCATGCCATGAATATCGCATCGATTTCGGCATTGACTGCACGACTCGAGCGGCGTCTGACGTAACGGCGGTATACGTTTTGAATATTGCAAGCTGCCTCTTGCTCCTCCACCGATGGTCCGTTGGTGGGTAGCGACTCGTCAAGATCAGGTGCAAGCAACGTCGCCGCCTCATCCAAAGTCTCCGATACCTGACGGGTCTCGGTATCAGCATTCGCCGTGACATCTTCCTCTCTCTCTTCTTCTCCTTCAAACTCTTGAGGTTGCGGCTCCGTCATCTCTTTCTCATTGTGCCGCGTAACCTCTGGTAGGTTCTTGGGATGTTTTACGCGACGTGCGGAGGTAGGGGCCTCTACTATCATGGCAGGCTGTGTGATCACTGTGTACGATGAAAGAAGCTGGGGGATCTCGATGGTCTTCTCGTATACGAGCTGTCGGACTATATAGACTCGGGCACACTGGTTCATCGTTTTGTGGACAAGATGCACCAGGTTGCCCACTCCTTTATTGTCGTCGAAAACCAGGAGAGCTCGCAGGTAACCGTCTGGGGGTGGTGCCAATCCTGGCAAGGGTGTCGTGTACCTAACCACGTCATCCACGAGCTTCCGATAATTAACTGGATGCCCATTCGAAGGAGGGTCGTTTGTGTGTAGAGAAAGAATGATATTGTCTACTTTGCTTCTCAAGGTGCGATTGCTGATGTTATGGGCGACTAATGAACACAATTCAGCAGCGGATGGGTATTGAAGAGATAATAAACGTACTGAGGCAGAGAACCCTGCAGCTGCAATACACGTGATCAATATGTACATCGCCGACGGATACTAAATTGGACTCACATCCGGGAAATGAAAACATTACGCAGAATGGGCGTAAATTTCGCGTAGTTCAGCCAGAGGAAATCTGCCCAATTGTGATCTCGGATCTCTGAAAAATTAAAAGACTCACCCATGCCGGCTTCTACGCGCAATGCTTCGACCAGCCTCGCTATCTCATCTAGAAGCTCGCCCATCAAAAACAGGTTGGTTTTTTTCTCCGTAGTGAACTTGTGGGGAAACAGCAGCCAGTTACATGGAAGCACGGCGTTGTGAAGGGGAAACTCATTCAAGTGTGGGTCAATTCGCCAGTTGATTATAAAAGCACCGCAGACGTCCTCGATACAGTCGCACAACACCGAGAGGTTGGCATATAAACGATTATCGAGAACATGCCTGAATTGCACTTAGTTCACTGCATCATGTAGAGGCAATAAGAACGCTCACAGAAGATACATAATTCCCGATGAGATGCTGCCACGGGAAGCTCCTCGGGAAGAACTAAGCAGTTCAAGGACCATATAGCGATTGTCCCTCTTGCGAAAGAGTTCTAATGGTCCGGAGATCGTACATTTTGCTCGGGAGATATAGGCAAGTGCATTGTCCCTGTCAAAAGCAAAACTTAAACTAGTTATTCCCATCAATGCCGTCAAAAATTCAGCCTGAGTATGGAATGGGTGGAGCGAGTAGAAGGATTCGCAGATCCAGAGCTTCACCACTTTCATGCCATCTAAACGAAGAGGCATCAGGCTTAGGTCAAGGTCCGCGGGGGAACCTTGAATGAATAAGGGTGGATTGATAGCCTCGTAGAGATGCTTGAGCCAGTCCCTCATGCTGATAAAGTAATCAGCAATCGCCTCTTGGTTTAACACCAGGTGGCACCCCGACTAAGACCCCAGAAAAACTTCAACCACCAGGCGCCCAACGGCGCCTCACCGCCTCGTTAACCAACACTAACCAACCTTCATACTCTAGATTCAACTAATGCCACTTACCCTCTCCTCACAAACAAGAAAAACCACCAAAAACACGCTTCAAACCACTCTAGACGGCCAAGGAATCGACTCAAACCGAGCTGAGACCCCAGCCACCAACGGACCGATGGCTACAGCCAATAGACGGGCTCCGCCCAAACTAACTACTCAGGAAATCATGGAACTGACCAACGAAGTCCACAATGCGGATACAGGCAAGAAGTACCTCGAGCGCACCGCTCTATCAATCAAAGGTAAACCCTACACCGTAAACACGCTAACCGAAACTCTCCTGCACGTCACTCAACTCAGCGGAGTCTCACTACCGGCCGTAACAGCCATTAGAGCAGTAGTCTTCATTATGCAAGAGAAAACTAACGATGAAACAGCAGAAATCATAGCCAAGTTAGTAGTAGCATCAATCTCCCCTCAAGTAGCCAAACTCCAAGAAGCAGAAGAAGCCATCAGCAAGGCTACGACGGAACTCAATGCCAAAGTCCTAGCTCAAGACTCCCAGCTTACGAAAGTTCAAAGCTCTGTGGACAAGCTCGCAACACAAGTATCAGACTCCCCCTTCCTCAAACCATCGTACGCCGAAACGTTGAAGACGTTGAAAACGGGACACTCAACCCACCAGGACCCAGCACAGCAATCCCAACAAATTCAGCGACTAGCAAGAGAAGCAATCAAGGAAAGGCAACTACTAATCGATTTCCCAGCTAACTGTCCGCTAGCGGCGGGGAAAAGCTCCCATGCCCAGCTCGTTGAAAGAGTCCACAAAGCCCTGGCAGCCATACCCAAAGAGGACGACGTCGACCTTGAAATGAAGGCAGTCACACAATTCAAACAGGGAGGAATGACTATTGAATTCAAAACGAAGGAAGCCGTTATCTACATCCGCACCAATGAAGAAATGAAAAACCTCCTCCTGAAGAACCTCGACCCAGACGCCACAATCAAGGAGCGCACCTACCCTGTAGTGATACCTTTCATGCCAGTCACTTTCAACCCAACAAGCGACACTGCCCTTAGAACGCTAGAGGATGAAAACAACTGGACAAAAGGATCGCTCACTTCAGCTCGTTGGATCAAGCCGGCAGAAAAGAGAAAGAGTAGCCAGCAAGTAGCCCATGTACTAATCAATTTCACAGAACCAATGGAGGCGAACACCGCAATCAGAGACGGCATCACCTTCTACCAACTCAAACTTTGGCCAAAGAAAAACAGACGCGAACCAATCCGCTGCGCCAAATGCCAACACTTCGGCCACATCGCTCGTGAATGCATAGCAAAAGGTGACACATGTGCAAACTGCGGGAACAACCACCGCTCCAATGACTGCACCACCAATGACAAGAATTATTGTACGTCATGCGAAACGGAAGACCACTCAAGCTGGAGTCGCGACTGCCCTCTCTTCAAGAAGAAATGCGACGACATGGATAAACGCTACCCTGACAACAGTATGCCTTTCTTTCCAACGAACGAAGAATGGACCCAAGTAGCAGCACCCCCGAAACCTGCCCCATACCGTAAACCTGCACCACCACCGAATGAACAACCGCCGCCTCTTACACAGCGCACGCTGGACTCATACCCGAACAGACAAAATCACCGATCTGGACGTGGTGGACCACCATCACGTGGCTTCGCCCACAACCGCTCCCCCCCTCGCCACAACCAACAGCAACAAACACAAGACTTCTTCAGCACCCTGGATTACACGACAGAAAACCAACCCATTGTCAACTGGGAATGATTGACACACCTGACAACTCAGCGACACGGTTGCGTATATGGCAGCAAAATCTCAACACCTCATCTGATGCTCAACACTGTGTCCTTAGCGGACCCACGACAGCACGAGACTGGGACATAGTAGCCTTACAAGAACCCACCATCGACACAAAAGGTAATACACGAGTCACCCCAGACTGGCATGTAGTATATCCCACTCACCGTTACACCCAAAACAAGCGCTCACGGGCAGTAACACTTGTAAACAAACGTATTAACACTAACAGCTGGCGTCAACTTCCCTTCCCCTCCACAGATATAGTTGTAATCCAATTCGATGGCGCCTTTGGGAAACTAACACTATTTAATATCTACAACGATGGCGACAAACAGGACTCCCCTCAAGCAATCCAGCAGTACCTCGAAACCAACATAAGGACCGTCCGACCATCAGCAACTGACCACATAGTATGGCTAGGCGACTTTAACTGTCACCACCCGCTATGGGAAGAAGAACGGAACCGTCACCTGTTCGAACCAAGAGACGCTCAAACCAAAGCCCAAGCGTGGTTAGAACTAATGGCGGAATACGGAATGTGCCAAGCGTTACCCAAGGACAAGCCAACCCTGCAATCTACGAGTACCGGCAACTGGACCCGTCCCGACAATGTTCTCTGCTCTGACAACACCTTGGATTCATTCATCATATGCGACACGGCTCCCCAACTCCGAGCACCGAAGACTGACCACGTCCCTATTCTAAGCACACTCGATCTAGAACTCCCTCAAGCAACTACGACCATAAGCTACAACTACCGCGAAACCGACTGGGAAAAATTCGACATCTGCCTAAAGGAAAAGTTAAGAAAGATCCCACCCCCAGCTATCCTTACATCCCAAGACGAATTCCAAACGGCAGCAAAAGCACTAGCAAAGACCCTGCAAGAAGTCATCGAGGAGAAAGTACCTAGATCTAGACCGAACCCGCATGCTAAAAGATGGTGGTCGCATGACCTCACCAAGATGTTAGAGAGAAAACACGAGCTGAGTGAATTATCCTACAAATTTCGAGCGCTAAGAGATCACCCGTCACACGAAGAACACAGGATATTCCGCAACAAAGTATCCGACGCCATCTACAAAGCCAAGAAAGAGCATTGGACACAGTTTCTAGAGGAAGCCACCCAGCGGGAAATATGGATAGCAAACAAATATATCACAACCCCAAGCAGCGACGGCAGTAAAGCACGAATCCCAGTACTCCAAGTCAAAAACGCCGACGGTTCACTCAGAGAAGCAGTAACAAACGACGAGAAAAGCACCATCCTCGCCCAAGCATTCTTCCCGCCGGCTCCAGCCTCAAGCAACATCCCAGCTAACTTCAAATACCCAGACCCAGTCACTCCGTTCAAGCCCATCGAAGAAGGAGACGTCCGACAAGCCATTACTAACACCAGTCCATTCAAAGCCCCAGGTCCTGATGGAGTCTGTAATATAGTATTCAAACGCAACGCTTCCACCCTCATCCCTTACCTCACTCACCTTTTTAATGCAGTCTTCACGCATCGTACATACTTTGAACCCTGGAAGGACTTCACCACAATAGTTCTACGAAAACCTGGAAAGGCCGACTACTCCATCCCAAAAGCATATAGACCGATCGCACTCATTAACACCACCTGCAAACTCCTCACGGCCATCGTCACACGTCAAGTCACACACACGCTCGAAAAATACCACCTTCTCCCAGCGAATCACTTTGGAGGGCGACCGGGACGATCCACCACCGACTCGGTGCACCTACTTGAAGCGACGATTAAAGACGCCTGGCGATCGAAAAAAGTAGCATCAGTCTTGTTCCTGGACATAGAAGGCGCATTCCCAAATGCAGTTACTGACAGACTCATCCACAACATGAGAAAACGACGGCTACCACTGGAACTCATAGAATTTACGAAGCGGATGCTAACAGGACGACGCACCCAACTCAAGTTCGACGACTTCACCTCCGAATGGTTCCCCGTCAATAATGGAATTGGTCAAGGCGACCCTCTATCGATGATCTGCTATCTAATATATAACTCGGACCTCGTGGATATAGCCAAAGGACGCATAGGAAGAGGACGCGAAGAGGTTGCCCTTGCATTCGTGGACGACACAGCCTATATTGCGGTAGCCAACACATTCGAAGAGACACACGCCATCCTGAAAGACATGTTAGAACGCGAGGGAGGAGGCTACCAATGGTCAAGAGAGCACAACTCAAAGTTCGAAACATCCAAATTCGCCCTAATGGATTTCACTCGCAGCAAGATCAAAAAACGAAACCCTATCACTCTCAACGGCACCATCATCCAACCCTGTCACCACACTCGCTTTCTAGGTATTATAGTGGACCAAGAACTCACCTGGAAGGAGCACGCAGCATATGCAGTAGCGAAAGGTATGGAATATGTTCTACTGATCCGTCGTTTATCTAGATCATCAATGGGCATCCCCACCAAACTCATGCATCAACTATATCAAAGTGTAGCGATACCCAAGTTCACGTACGGAGCCGACATCTGGTTCAGACCTCTCTTCAAGGACAGCATAGGAGGGATGCAAAAAGGATCCAAAGGAATTGCAGATCGACTAACGACCGTCCAGCGGATAGCAGCCATCAGCATCACCGGAGCCATGCGAACTGCCCCAACAGACTCCCTAGAAGCACATGCCAACCTCCTCCCGATTGCCCTCCTAATGCAAAAGATATGTCATCGAGCCACAGTTCGACTAGCCTCCCTCCCGCAATCCCACCCGCTACACAAGAAACTCGTATGGATAGCTAATCACAACGTACAAAGTCATCGATCGTCCCTACATAATCTTCTTCACACCTTCCGCATCTTTCCAGGCGACACGGAAACAATAGACCCAGTCAAAACGACAACAGGGCCATCAGGGAAAAGTGTATATCAAACGAGGATAGCAAAGACGAAACAAGACGCGGTAAAGGAACAGAAGGACCTTAAAGACATCATCCAAATCTTCAGCGACGGCTCCGGTTATCGAGGTGGAATAGGCGCATCAGCAACTCTAATAAGGAGCGGACAGGACCCACGCACGCTAAGGTACCATCTAGGAAGCGACAAGGACCACACCGTCTATGAAGGTGAACTAATCGGACTCACTCTTGCAGCTCACCTCCTAGCCACAGAACGGAACATCACCTATCCAGCCTCAATTTTAGTAGACAATCAAGCAGCAATTCAAACCGGCGAAGTAATGGACAAGACAGGAAGCGGGTATATTGCGGATCAATTTGAACGACTAACTCATCGACTAGCCAAACGACAAGAAGCGCAAGAAGACTTCAAACTCACAGTAAGGTGGATACCAGGTCACGTCAATGTCGCAGGGAACGAACTAGCAGACAAAGAAGCCAAATTGGCTGCACAAGGCAGGAATCACAATAGCCCAACACGCCTCCTACCCAAATATCTAAGAGGACACCAACTCAAACGCAGCACAGCAGCGCTTAGAGCAGCCCAGAAAACAAAATCGCGCGACCAGTGGAAGACGCTCTGGGAGAAATCCCCCCGATACGCCCGAACATGCAACATCGACCCATCCATGCCCTCGGAGAAGTTTATCAAGCTCGTCGATGGACTACCTAAGCGCACGTCCAGCCTCTACATCCAATTCCGAACCCGACACATCCCCCTCAATCAGCACCTGCATCGCATCAACAGAAGTGACACGCCCCACTGTCCAATATGCCCCGGCACCAACGAAACGATTCACCATTACCTCTTTGACTGCCCCCAATACCGACATGAGCGACACACTCTCTCGAATGCTTTAAGACGTGACGCTACCTCGTTAGCATATCTTCTCACCTCCGACAAAGCAATTCCCCATCTCAGCCGCTTCATCAACAGTACCGGACGCTTCAAAACGACCTTTGGTGAGCTGTAAAAACACTGAATAATATACTACCATACCCTACATTAGACTCGACTCGACCTGCACATAACACCGAACATAACCAACATAATCAACAACAGCACCAACTCATGTACCACCACCACCACCACCACATACCATGTACCAACACCAACCACCAACCGAACTACTCCACGACGAAAGGAGAGCCGCACCTCCTGCGACACTGTCAACACCTCAGAAGGACCAGTAGAGACAAGTAACCCCAACCCGAACCAGTAGCAAATCCAGCATGCCGCGATCGAATCAAAACAATCGCAAGTCCATCTCGCCTAACATCATCTACTAACCTTCTTCGTTGCAGCTTCCTTTTGTGCTTACTTGCGTCATCCTACCAGATGGCGTGGGGAGTACGCGTTCGAAAACACAGTACGACAGTACCATATCACCAAACATATACGAGGGAAAAGCATATGACGAGAAATGTCCAACATAGGGTCTACGACCCCAAAGGACTCAATCTGATGCAAAAAAAAAAAAAAAAAAAAAAAAAAAAAAGTAATCAGCGTAAGTACTTGATGAAAGCTACATCCAAGCGTACCTTTTGCTTCGGTCAATGTATGGGTGAGCGGAATACATGAATTGCAAGATCAGAATATGCCAGATGTGGATGGCAACGCGGTTGTTGTAATACTGGCGATCCAATTTCGATACCGCAACATGCTCTTGAGGACAGCTATCTTTTCCACACACTCCGGATATCAAGAATTGCAGGCATTGCGAGAAAACGGGAGATCTGCAACACATAGCATCGATCTCCGACACTTTGTCTTTCAGGATCGTTCGAAAGGATCGTTGTAGCAGCTGGGTGACGTTACTACGAGAAGCTGTATACCCGGACGGACTTTCCGATACCCAGGTGATGCCCTGCCGGACTTCCATCATTTTGTTGTGGAGGAACGTTCCATTTGGTATGAGAAACTTGTCCCCGGACAACCGCACGATGGAGAATAGTCTCCGGATACCCCTATGCTCCATGGGGTCGGGGAAGGTCGAAATTAGATAGAGCAGTCGCGCATAGGCGTGAAACTGTTGAAGGAACCGTCGCATTTCATCGACCGTAAAAGCTCGAATATCTATGGTTCGAGAGAATACATGGTCCAGGCAAAGGAGAGCTGCTGGCTGGTTGTTCTGTTGATGGAAGCCAAGCGCAAGATTTCTCAACGGCTCGTGATTTTTGCGCAATATGTTTTGAAACATCGATATCTGGATATCGATCAGTCCAGCTGATCACTTTGAAACTGCTAATACGTACTAGATCACGTGTGGTCGGCGTTAGTGTGTTCGTCTCTAGTTGATCAGCAAGAGCTATGAAATGCTGCATCGGTTCAGCATTGGATTTTACAGTGATTCTGAAGGAACATTTGCGCCAAAAGTATTCCAATATAGTATCGGCCGCACGGACAGTAGAATCGACGTTGCTTTCGTCCTTGATGAATGCCCGGACAGCTTCCAAGGGCCTATTCTCTGACAAGTGGAGCTCTGCGACCTCATAGTACCTCGAGTGAGATTCGAGCAGTGAGGCACGAGCGTCATCGAGATCATAGTCCTCCAGAAATTCGAGTTCCTCATCAAATGTCGAGAAGAGGGGCAAGGGGGGCCTATGCAATTACTATTAAATAAAAATATTGTGGAGAGCTAAGACTTACTGAGCGTTGCTTCTGCTGCAGTAAAACAGTCTGCACACAGTCCATAACTCCGTCTTGGTCTCTTCAGGTATATCCGTGCCATGGTCATTAAGGACATGGAGGGTCTTGTCGAACCGTCCAGCCTTGCGATACCTTTTCGCTGCTTGCTCGAACTCTTGAGCATTGAGATAGGCCTTAGCAGCTTTGAGATCATTCCCTGCTCGAACGTAGCAACCCGCCGAGTTACGATAATACTGGAGCTTCTGGTTTCCTGTCGCGGTCGCCGCGCAATCAGTAAAGGCATCGGCGGCCACGTTAAAAGCTCTTTTTTGGTCGCTGAGTGAGGGCGCTCCGACACTAGAACGTGCGACTTCTCGTAGTTCATATGCTTCACAAACCTTCGCTTCACGATGAAGGTTGGCACGTTCGAAGCAGTGAATAGCCTGCGAGTAGCGCTTGTGCGAGAATAGTGAGCGCCCGAAGGACGCCCATTCTTCCGCAGTCGAGGAGACGGCTAGATGAGGGACATCTGTGCCGGGGGTACAATTCTGGATCTGATTGCGAGACGTCCAGAATATCTGAGGAGAACGGGTTATCAGATCGAGTTACGCCAACACGCTGCTCTAAACGTACACGCATCGGCTCCGATCTGTCAGATTTGTCAACAATCCATATGTTCTTCCTTGCTCGAGTGATCCCCACATAAAGAAGTTTGAGCTAATAAAAGTAAGTCGAAGTTCATTTCGAGGATCTGTGTGCCTACCTCGCTACAAACCCCAGCGTATCGCGCCTCGTCTCGTTCAAAGTTCGGTGCATATCCTTGACCGTCTACCCCGTTGAGAACCACGCGCCATCGCGAGAGATCTACAGCAGAATCCTCGAAAAAGTTGTACAGCAGCACCTGACCGAAGTCAGACATCAATCAGATAGTCAACTTAACTTTCTCACATCATTAAATTCTAGGCCTTTGCTCTCATAAAGCGTCCTGTATACCTATGTCAATAGGAAAACACAGAGCAAAGGTAGTCTTAATACGACTCACATAATTAGTCCAATTTGACCAACTTGGTCTCGTAACTTCTGACGTGCTGCATCGTCACGCACGAGAATGCCTAGATACCTTGTCAGTGTGTGAATGAAACCCCCAACCAATTACTCTACATTGCTCGGCTCCGAACTCAATGTGCTTGCCGCTGGAAGAATTCTCAGGAGGAAAATATGGGTATAGTCCAAGTCTGCTTACCTCTCCCCAAACAGGAACTGTTTATAATCAACGGCGTCTTTATCCCAACCAGTAAAAAATACAGGCTTCAGCCCGTCAACCACCCCCTTTTCTGGCCGAAGATTATCGATTGTGTTGGGCCAAAACTTTGTGATGAGTTCGATCACAGAACTTGCGCAGTTGACGATTCCACAGTGCGATCTGTAGTTGATCGCCAATTGAAACATCGCAGGCTGACGAAGACACGCTCCAGCGGAATTGACCGAGATATTTTGCTGCTGCTGCTGTAAGGTATCAATTCAGGCCCGAGCTAAGTCCCTGTCTGCTTACCTCAACACGGTAGAGAAACGCTTTCAGATCATCAAATCTGAAGGAACTCCCTGCAGAAATCGTCTGTGCGGTGTCCCCGGCCCAGAACAAACCGTCTGGATTCTTGCATAATTGCCTTAAAACTATAGCAGAAAGCTCTCAGGGGATTATGTCAACAAAGGATGGAGTAGCCACTTACAGAGTGCGTCGATCAGAAGGTTGTCTTGTGCTTCGTCGACATACCTGGTGCAGGTGGTCAGGCGCAAGATGCATTGGTGGGGGATAACACATACAAATAATCGATCTGTTGGACAGGGAACTTCTTGCTCCTGAAGACATGGAGTATTGCATGCGTGCTGTTTGGGAATATATCGTGACATTGCTTGGGTGAGAAGGGGAATAGGTCATACCGGTCTGCGACATCATGATGACGTCGCTGCCTCTTGATTTTCGTATAATACTCGAACATGTCGTACAGAATTCCCCTCTGATTCGCAAAATTTGGGTTAGAACGATGAGGAAGAAGGAGGTAGGTTGGGCGATCGAGAACTCTTTCAGGACAGGTCAATGCGTGTTCGGAGCCTTTGATGATTCCTGTATGTATATTCATAAATTTTCAGCGTCGATGTAATGCAAATAGCACACACCCATGAATTCGCTGAAAACCAACCACGGATCTGATGGGCAGTGTCAGTACTCTATTGTCGTCATAAGAGAAAAGGACACTACTGAGATTCTTGCTGAGATTCTGTGGAAAATGAGGCCAGTATTGATTTGCGAACACGTCATAGGTGACGAAACAGTCATGCGCGTCAGCATCGTCGACATTGAAGAAAGCTCCTGCACTATCTTTCTCGTCCAAGACATCTGCCGCGATCATTTTCGCCAGCTACATAAACGATTAGCTCTGGAACCGTCCGGGCGACAGATTGGGACGCACTCGATCGAAAGTTAGAAAAAGAGGAAAGTGTTTATCCTCAAGTCCGCTGTACCTCATCGGTATATTCATCTGTGATTCGGGCAGGTCGTCGAGATCAACAAGGCCCTCCTGAGCACTTCGTGCCTTCGTTTTTGCAAGTTCCTCCAGGGTATAGCCTGCTAATGCCAGAGATTCGAGAAGCTTCGCGAAATACTCTTCTACTTTCGTAGCGAGCACTCTGGATTTGGTGACGAAGATCTGGCGTGGCTTCGGCATGTCGGTGGCACTCATCTCCCAAGCTCGCTGAATGCCGAGAATCTTGAACAGCATCGTCGTGGTTTTTCTATTTGAGTGCGATAAATAAGCTATTCATATTAGGGGCAGGACACTTACCCCGTGCCGCTGCGACCCAAAACGTAACATGACGCGGTACACTCGACAATCTTTTGTTCTTGGGGTCTGCACAGACATTAATAAGAAAATGCGTCACATTGGGGCAGGACTCACGTGAGCATAAAGACGTGCTGTACGTCTTGGTTTGCGATAAGACCTTTTGGAAAGATAAGAGGAGGTGGCGAGCCAACTACATGATCACTCACTATGCAGGAACGCCTAAAATAAGAGGTTACCGAGTCAATATTTGCGTGTCTATGAATCGTATTTATATGCTTACTTGCGAGAATGTGACATATTTCTCCAAACTAGAAAATCGTTAGATGGAAACCAATTTGAATAAGGATGGCGAAAAATCGTACACGAGTAAAGTGTGAAGCTATGCCATGGATCAATGACTGTACAAATGACAACTGAAAGTACTCAACTCGGTCCATATCCTTATCACTAAAATTAAGTGGGCCTCCTGAGCATTCTGGCTCGGGTTCAGCTGATGGGAATGATGCAGGCAGAATCACGCCGTCTTTAGAAAGGACAGGTCTATTCCGAAAGATACACCTGCACAAGTAACGATTCACTGAATTGCATAAAGAGCCGAGAAAGTTTTTCACCTTCTACGATATTCTCTGCCCTTGCATGCGAGATGGCTACCCAAGGCATCCCATATGTTGCCAGGTTGTGCATGCGTATAAATACCGTATACCTTGATTACTGGAGTTCATATGAGTGCTAATGACGGACGGATGTAGTTGCTCCTGACAGTTCACCTTGTCTTTCGGACTGTCAGGACTCCAGTCTCAATATCATGCTCGATGCTGATGTAAAAAAGACGTACCTTTCCGTCCTGGTCAGGAACACAATCAATTTGGTACTGTGAGAAAAGGTCAGTCGTCTCCTGCTCTAATCAACGTATGTGAAATTACACTCACCACCAATTGTAGGTCCTTTGTGATCTTGGCATCGTAGATGGGTATGCCTGCATCCGGCCCGTTGAGTCGCTTGTGATTATCGTCTGAAAAATGACCATTCGATAGTTCTCTGTGGTAACGATGAGATCATTACAGCGAAAATCATCAGAAGACAGACTTGATCTTCCCGACGATGATCTTGAATATCTTCTTTTCTGATTCACGCAATTCACGCAAATTTTTGTAGGCCTCCGTAGATATGAGGATTCGCCACTCTCCGAACCCGTCCGCGTTCTCAAAGTAAAGCGCGGCCTTCATAGGCTGCACCATTTGGTACGCTTTGGGTCGGGTTGTTGGGCTCTCAACATCCTCGGTTGACGAAACCTCAGGCGCAACATCTTTGGCAGACTCGCCCACGTTTGGGAGGAGTAAGGCTTTAATGTCGCCTGCCAATTCCGTCCTCCGCAGAAGCGAGAGATAGAACTTACGGAGAGCTGTCAGGGGAAACGTCAAAAAGCAACGAATATACTCACCAAGAGAGCATTTTTCAGCTTCGTAAGAATGTGAGTAGACAATGATGCGGCAGCCTCGTTCGTGAGAGGCATAGCCACATCAAGCCTCAGGAAGAGAGATGCGTCGATAGACGTATGAGCTTTCGGGCGATTGCGCTTGCGCATTTTCTGAGGCACTTTCTTCTTGACGAATCCGTCATCAGATTCGTCGCAAACACCAATCTCGTCATCAAACGATCCTGCACCAGAAAATTTCATAGTGGTCAACGCGCAAAGTACAGGTAAAGCGTCCTCGACGAAGCCTCTGTGACGGGTGATGTCCCTAGAGACATCCGTCGCTAGAGACTCAGCTGGAAAAGCTAGAAAGTACATAGACAGGTTGTCTAGCATCGTTCTCGCAACGGATGTTGGATATTCTTGGGGTCTCCTTGGAAAATCTGTCATGATCTGTGAGATCATTGCCTCACGGCGATCCCAAACTGTTAATGAGTCAGAGCTGATGACGCTCAAAAAAAGTTTGTGAGATACCAGAAATAATATATGCAAAAACATAGGGTGACGACAACATATGCTTGACCGTAACTTGTAATGCGGTTGCTCCTGAACTTGAAACGATTGTGTCCAGATGATGCAAGGCGGTTCTGAGGCCTGCCTCGTTGACTATTCGATCTTTTGAGAGTAAGTCCAACATGGTCTGTTGAACAAGAGCAACTTGTGATGATGAAGTGGTTGTATGAAAGGCTGGGGATTAGACTTGAGCTGTGTCAACGGTACAAAGGATTCAGGAATGCCTCGAGCTTGAAGCGACTCCGCAAGCTAGGATGTTGTCCTTATATCGTCGAGCCAGCGCTCTGCCTGAATTTCCAAACAGGTTGAGGCGCAAATAGCACACCCCAAATCGATACCTACATGCAACCTGAAGCTATACATGAACGCTTGAGCGATAAACTTGGACCCTCAAATGATCCCACTGGCAGATTGAGACAAGAACACGACCCTTACGTAGGTGGGACTAGCCTGATGTGTAGGTCAGCATTCCGAAATAAATCGGCTAGGGCTAGGGTCACCTCATATCAGAATGGCGACAAAAAGTTGGCGTCTAGATTGATGGAAATAAGGTACAAGTCTCAGGCTGGACCTACGGAGCGTGTTGTGATAGAAGCAGACGAGTCACGAGAGGCGCAATATGTTAATTTTTCGGAAATCTCCTATAGCTTCATATATACATTTTATATCATACAAGCAAATATAATCCGTTGACCTTCAAATGTTTACTACGATGGATTACAATAAGAGATGCTCTGTACACTGTTGTCCTTCTCTTGCAAACACCGTTCGAAAATTCGAATGCCTCGTACTCTTCACCGACATCCGATACTTCCTTGTTGGGACTTTTCCCACGCCATAGGGTGTTGGGCATGTGTTGACAATACCAAGCGCAGCTGAGCGCTGATCACGGTGATCTCGAATTGATGATCCAGCACAGGCTTGCGAAGTTCATGAAACGCATGGCAGCCAATCCGCGAGTGTGGAAGGTCGTTATCAGTATGATGCACTTCAGGTAAGTTCAGACCATCTGTATGTCTCCCAGACATGTCCTGACCTCATGTTTACTACTAGTAGTACTATTAATCATCGTGTAAACCTTGACAGAACACATTGCGAAATGTCATGATCTATTCCTTGTCATGGTCGTCTAGAGGCAGATCGATACACACGCCGTGGTCAAGCAGACTGACAGAATGTTCATTAATTGGCACGATTCTGCAGATGAAAACTCGGCCGCAGCACCGCCGCAGCTGGAGACTTGGAGCATATAAAAAGTGAGCAATCACAGTGGGGCGAATGCCATCGAGATTGAGTGGAGCTCCGTGCAGCAACCTCCGCTTTGGTCGAAACGACTCGGACTATCAGGTATGCCGTATAGTATCTTTGAATTAGATCTCATTTTCATGAACGAAGGTGCAGCCTCGCATCATGGCAAATATTTTTCTTTTGTCCTTATCATCCTTGTGCACAGCCGTATCATATTCCCTCAACCACTCCCTACGATACTTCAAAGAACGCTGTATACATCGTCGAATTCTTCCCAACGTTCCAAACATCCATCGTCTCAGCCGAAAGTCTCATTCTTAATATCTGTCTTACTTTCGTCTCGATCTTTCATTCCCCTTCAAACTTGCATGTTCTTCTTGTGGGGTCGCAAATAAGACTTACATCTTCAAATCCTCACGTCGCGATTTTTGATGTTTCAGTTGATCACTCCACCTGTGCTGGTTTTGATTGGACCAAGTACTGTTTATCCGCTCTTGATATTCCATACTCTTGCCGTCCCATCATTGGATCCATCCACATGGCCACTCGTTCATTCAGTCCACTAATCGCACCCAATCAGTGTGTCCCGTCCATTTGGCGATGACCCTCCCGTCTCTACATCTCGCAATGTCACTATCCTACCAGTGCCTCCACTCGTAATAGTTTTGTCGTTCGGAGATAATGTTACGATAGTGAACACTAATCACAGATTTAGAGTCCCTTCATATTCTATCTGTAATACTCTCCAGGTTCATAGTTCAAGTGACCCATTCCACTTGAATCTGTGATGATGCGTCGTCCCCCAGGCAGGTGCACAACACCCTGTACCTTGCCAGGGAGACCTCTCATCGTCTGACCACTGGCATTTGTTACTTCATATTGGTCATAGAAGACATGGCTGATGTTTGACGTGTCACAGCTGATTGTGAACCGTTTTGGCTATTCATTGTTGGATTGTGCGTCTCGTTTGATCCATGCATCTATGCAGTGACCACAACTGAAATTCTGAACTCAGCCTCTGTATCCTTGAACAATCCAAGAATGTAGATCAGACTGTATGGGAGATGATTTGTCGATGAGGTAAAAAGATCATGAACCGGTGGAAATATCGCACGAACCATCAATTCTAGCTAGATTATTTGTGTATTTTGACATCAAAACCGCCTAGCTAGGCAATAGATCAAAGATGGGCGTACGCCGGGTGTTTGATTCAACTTTGATAGTTGTTAGTTGGCATGCGTATGCGAGAAAGATGGGTATCTCTCGTGGCTCTGTGAGCGATCCTCAGCGAGAATATCGGACTCGGCGACCGGAAGTTATATATCGGAGGTGGAACTCGACCGAACTTGTTAACTTACGTTGGCAACACCACCAAACGTACTACCGCTACGTACTACGGGCACGTAATCGGAACGACTAGGTCAACGACGACTTCATGCGCAATGGAAATGCGTTCGGATGAAGCCAGAGTATTGGTTATATACACAGGCGGAACCATCGGAATGCTCGTCAGCTCACGAGGTTACGTTCCTGAGCCTTATTTCCTCACCGATACCCTCCGGAGCCAAAAACGTTTCCATGATCCTTTGCAAGACTCCCTCTTCTCCAACGCTGCATCCGTAGAAGGTTATAGAGAGTGGAGCAATAGCGGAAAGTCCACTCCAGTCAGCACAGATAACGTCGCGACTCCGAGTGCATCAAATCAGCCCACCCTTCTCGTCAAGTCCTCCCGCCCGATTGGTAACACGGTTACCCTTTCTCCATCTATATTTTCGCAGATTCAGAGAGTGAATGAGCAACCAGAATGTCGAAATGTCGCTGATGGTGTCTATGAGACACGTCTGCCCAGTCTTGTAACTCCCCGAAGTGTCGTTCCTGGACACGGTCATACGAAACGCATACGCTATGCAATTCTTGAGGTCAGTCGTCCGTATATACTCATCGCTCAGCCAATAGCTTAGCAAAATCAGTGGAATCCACTGCTTGATAGTAGCAACATGGAAATGGACGGTGCTCGTCTTTTACACTACTCTTAGGTTTCTCCCATTCACAATCTTGACTAGGACAGATTGGATCCGCATAGCTGCAGAGATCGAGCTAAACTACACTTCTTTCGATGCATTCGTAGTATTACATGGTACCGATACCATGTCATACACTTCCAGCGCACTCAGCTTCCTGCTCGAGGATCTCGGTAAAACTGTTGTACGTCTTGCATCCTTCAATAATATGATCAACCTCATGCGACGAGACTAGATCCTCACCGGAGCTCAAATACCTCTCTCACAACTTCGGAACGACGCTGTCGACAATCTTCTTGGCGCACTGTCTATTGCAGGCAACTATATCATACCAGGTAATTCTAACATTTTTATCATGCAGCTGTAGTTTATTATTCGTTCTAGAATGCAGCTTGTATTTCAATCACACCTTGTACCGCGGTAATAGAGTATCAAAGGCCTCTTCATACGACCTCAATGCCTTTCATAGCCCTAATTTTCCCTCTCTTGTGAACGGTGCGCGAACACACATATCGTCCTCACAATGGTCATAACGTTTTTTTTAGTTGGAATAGATATAGTTGTTAATTGGAATGACGTCCTACGTCAGACAAGCCTTCGAAGATTCAGAGCCTACAAAGGAAAGCGTTAATATTTCTACTCCTTCAACAATATCACTGACATCTCCCAAAGAAATGAGTCCCCACGTCGGTAAGCACTTAGCCTACAGGACACATTTTCATCTAACCTGACACTTTCCAGCAACCCTTCGTCTTTTCCCAGGCATGACAGGTGCCACTGCTCGCGCATTTCTTGCCCCGCCGACACGTGGTATCGTTCTAGAGACATTTGGTGCTGGAAATGCTTCCCAACGTCCAGATGTCCTGGCTGTATTCAAGGATGCATGTGATAGAGGCGTCGTCATCGTTGCTATCTCTCAGTGTATCAAAGGGTCTGTATCAGGTGATTACGAAACAGGACAAACACTAATTCAAGCTGGTGTCGTTCCCGGCGGGGACATGACCCCCGAGGTGTGTCATCTTTTATATAGTTTTTATTCTAGTTGACTGACTATCGGAAAGTGTGCTCTTACCAAGCTTAGCTACCTTCTAGCAAAACCCGAACTTACCGCAGCCGAAGTCCGCTCACTTATAAGTCTTCCTCTAAGAGGCGAACTCACGCCACCGGTGCCATCTCTGGCTGCGGCGCCGTCATTAGATGGTGTGAACATAGACCTGTCTGGACTGCTTTCTCAATTCGTTCGTCTCTCTTCATCTGCACCGAAGGCAGATATCCCTCAGATTGTGATCGGAGAAGAAGCGCAGGACGCTGCAGCTCCGTGGAGTCGTACTGCCGCAGAGCGCGCGAGTACAGAAGCTGCGCTCTTACCGTTTCTCGTGCATCTTGCTGTTGCGCGGGATGACGTCGAGGGACTTGAGTTCTGCATTACTTCAGCAGGCACAGCCTCGTATTCCGGTATGACTGAGGGAACGGCAGAAGTTGTCGTACCAGGAGGTATCGTAAGTTGTCTAGATGCGGGAAGTGGACGGAGTCCTTTACATGTCGCGGCATTAAACGGGAATATGAGGTGTGTCGAGAAATTACTAGAGAGCGGTGCGTTAGTGCATCTTAGGGACGGATTGGGACACACTGCCTTGTATTATGTGAGTGTCGTGTAATTTACTTCGGGTTTGAGTGGCTGAGGTCAGCAGGCTGCACGTCAGGGCCATGGTCTCATTGTCGACACACTTGTGAGCGCAGGTGCGAATCTTGGGGGGATGGAGAACGAGGCTGGTTATGTGGGACTTGCAGTGCAGAATGCAATTAATGCTGGAGATGAAGCTGTGGTAGAAATTTGGAGACAGGCTGGCGCGAAAATTATGGATTAGTTTTTAGTTGAGAAATTTTCTCTGCAACCCTGTGACGTTTCGTTCGTTTCGTTATGTACATGGTTTAGTCGTCTGTAGACGTGTTGGAGAGACTGATTCTGATGATACCGCGGCCAGGATTGCATCTGCGGATCCGGTCAAATCTCAGCCCGAAGCTAGCATCCTGTATCGCCGCGCTAACACCAAGTACAACAGAGCGTAGGGCTCAAAACCCGTTTTGTCCTTCATGTAAATATGCGTTTCCGGTTCCGGCATCTTCGCTGAATGTCACGACACACGTGACCGACGCGTCGTGGGATCATGTTTATTTTTATTTGTCTTTAAGAGGATAGCACGCCTCGTGTTCCCCACAAAAGGGTCTTTCACACCTTTCACATTTCCCTTGGACCGGTCAGTCCGCCTTATATAAAGGTCTGAGTTCCGCTGGCGAAAAGATTGGGGCTGACCTTCTCTTCTCTCTATTTCATCTTGCAGCTGGTCATCGCTGGAAGATTCTAACCCCCGCTACCTCTCTCATACCCGTCTTTGGACTACTTTTGCACAACGATCAGATCAGATCACTGATTCCCGGGTTGAAATTCGGGTTCGAGTCAAGTTCGAGTCGAGAAAATCAGCACCATGGCTTTAACGATGGCAGCACACCCAATACTAGTCAGAGACCACGCATCGCGCGTAACACGGGCGGGATCCGTTTTCGCCGACACAACCAACTTGCACCGTCGTATCAAGTCTTCACCATCGACGAAGCACCATAACGTTCTTTTCCCATTCTCCTCCCGCCCGTGCAAAGCCCCACCCACCCTTTCCCTTTCAGCGACATGCGCTAGCTCCTCGCAGTCGCGGGCGCTCCTACCATCTCCCCCCGATCTACCGGATGTCCGGAGTGTCATACCCTTCCCTTCCACGTCACCCGCAGATGATGTCGCTAGCGTAATGGATGTTCAAATGTTCGATGGGACAACCGATAGCGTTGATTCGCAGTCTTTCCCATCAGCTCTGTTTTCATCCTGTAATGGCACCGCCTCTCCGTGCTCTGCGCAAACCCGTCTTCGGAAACGGCGATCCCAAGCTATTGCCACGCTCTCCCAGCCATCGAGTCCCAGACGGGATAAAAAGGCCAAGTCAAGGGAGAGTAGCAGGTCCGGGAGTACAGACCCTGTTGTGCGCAAGCGGTCGCGTAAGAGTTGGCGCCAAGTCGCGGACTTGATGATCCTCGCTACCGTGCATCGCAGCCTCGTATCGAACTGCAGTACAGATCCGTGGGACTGTGTTCAGGGAGAGGATGTTGCGCCAGTTGATGCACAGACCCTTGAGGGGCAAGATGTGCTCCTAGCACGCAGGATCCAGACACGATTAATTGAACATGGATGGTCATTGGTAACTGATGGCATCCCAGAGATGCCTCGTGATCATGATGCGTCTATTCCTTCTTCCGCGCAGGCAGAGTCATCCCAATCTATACACTCCGACACAGTCCTAAACCTCCACAGCCTATCATCTGACACGCTCTCACCACGATCATCCCCACCGCCCACAAGCGCTCCTATGCCCTCTGTCCTCACTATGCCTCAGCTCGTCGCCACATTGATGATGCGAAATAACGACCGATGTAGCACGCGTTCGCGCTCGAGCTGGAAAGCTCGCCGTGCTGATTCATCTTCTGGCCATTTCGTCCAGCGGAAGTCGTCCCTGTCTGTGGCTTGTAGCTAGCAGACTTGTGCGTGCTGGCTTCCCTGATGAAGCAGAGATTGAATCTCCGCTGCCAGGCATTGTATCATGCTGCTGATGCATCGTATATCTTCGCCGCGGCCACGATGCATCGTACCTTTGCCACGATGCTTCACATCATTTGCCACGAGGCGTCATATATTTGGGATGAGGCATTTATCTTTTTTATGTATTTTCACGACGTTTAACGAGCGCTACGACACGTCATACTGTGTATTGATAGTCATCTAATTCTTCGCGGAACGGTGCTTGAGTACATGTACCGCTAATTTCTGGTCTTGCTTGCGAGATCTACGTAGTGCTGTGCAACGATATTATGATCGAGATAGAATTTTGGTCCGATTGAACTCTATTTTTATGCTCGTGAGATGGGCGCAGTCAGAGTCGAACACACGATTTCGGATTTGCAACAGCTTCGGGTAGTGGCGCTCAGTGGCACCCCTACATCACTGAAAACCAAGATCTATGATAAACCCTTATATACACATTATAATCCCAACAATGTGTATAATCGTATAAAATATGGCAGTGCAGAAGCCATAGTCTTGTATAGAAATATATTGTTATCCCTTGCGACCAATCTTTATCATGATTACCTGTGCCCGGCATTAGTTGAATGAATTTGGCTGTGTAAAAACTCAAATGGATTGATAAACACGCTAATTGCTGAAAACAAGATATATATGTGTAGAACGCTATCCCCTATGACCAATAATCATCAAGATGGTTTTCATTTAGCATTAGCTGCATGAATCATGTTGTGACAGTACTAAAACTGTACTGAAGTGGTGAAGCATGTTCGAAAAAGTGTCTCTCATTTAGCATTTCTAGCACAGAGGCTCTCCTGTCCAATAAGTAAAAGAGATGGAAATTCTTGCCATCTGTACCATCATATGGACAATTGTTTCATTGGCATCATGGTATTGCGGGTTTTATACTTGATTGGCCAGGAAGTCACATTGGGTTGTATAGGATTATACAGAGACACTCGGTACAATACATGTAGTTTATCAATGCCTCGCCAATTCTCTACCCTAATCTCATCATCAACACCATCTGCAGGAACAATAACATGGGTTGAACCACAACAGATATCGTTAGTGCCTTGAAGTCCAATGAAAGCAAGGTGTCGCGGCAACTTGACACTATTGTTTCCTTATGCAAAATTTGCACTGCTCAAGTGGTTGACTGAGTTTGGCGGTGCCAGTGTACAATCAAGCTCGGCGGTGCCAGTATAGGATCAAGTTTGGCGGTATATAATCGAACTCGTGGTACCATAGGATGTAACAGGATCGAGTTCAGCCATAGGATCGAGTTTTTGGCCATGGAATAGAAGTTGGTCGCAGGGATCAAATCCAAATATGAGATCGAGTTCAGCCATATCATCGAAGACCAGTCATCCTTAGACAGAAACATAGACCACGACATGACATATCCTGTTGCCAGACCATGTAGTACAGTGCGACTTTCTGGATGGCATCCTGTCGAGAAACTTGCAGGAAGTAGCGTTAATGAGTGATTGAAGGCAGAGTAGGTGATAGTGGGGATTGTAAATAAAATCTGAGTCGGATCCTTACTTATCAATGACCGGAAGATATGCTCGGCCGGTGGTGACTGAGGTCTTGACCCTTCCCAAGGGAGTTGTACCTCGTTCGTTTTGAGATCCGGTGGTCAAACTATTTCAGAATAGGAAAAGAGAAGGAGCAGGGTCGGAGCCGGGTAAGGCTGCGAGCTTCGGCGTCAGTTGCAGACAGCTAAAACCAACAGAGATAACGGCAGTTTCGAGCATCGGTCGAGGACACATGGCCAATGTTGACTTTGAAGAAAGGCCAAAATGCAGAATAGGTTTCAAGTGGGATTGAGGGATCATCCAGACCACCATTCACTACTGCCCGATCCCAACAACCGCCAGTGCTTAGCGCACATGCCCAGCACATGTCAGCAAATGCTGACGTGGCTCGAACATATGCGAACCACACCGGAAGGCGCCAGAATGAGAGGAGTGGAGGAGGGCGAGAAGGAGATGAGGGAGAGGTAAGTTTAAGTCTTGAGTACCTATGGAAATGAGGTAGTTAGCAGCATAAAAATGCACAATACATATTACACGCACCTCTGCAGCTTAGAGAAAGGTACCCACAATCCCTCGGCCGCGTTCAACACCATCAATCTCCAGTAAAATGTCACAGCTCATTCCAAGCACCACATCCCTTCGAGCTTTTGACAGACCGGCAGTGCCTGTTCGAAAAGTCGGCTCAATGTCGAGTAAGAGATGTTAGGACCTCAGAAGCGAAGAAGGATGGCACTGACTGCGTCTTGAGATGAATTGTTGAATCAGAAAATATGACAATGACAAGCAAATGTAGCGAAGCCATGGAGGACGAGTGCAACTCACAGTGGTGTGTGTGAGTTTTGTGTCTAGAATTTTTGAATAGATCAGCGCCATATACGTTGAGCGTATGCCTACAGCATCGACGTCTTCCTATCATTCTGCACTGCTATATAGTATTAAGCAATTTTTACGCATGAATGCAAAAACTATACCACCAGCTTAGAATTCGACATACTGTTAAATTAATGTGTCGAAACGACAAACAAGCTCACGGATCAGGAAAATGATGCTTGATAAGTAGGCCAATACATGGGCATATAAGGACAACACAGATTTCGCCAACCTTATAAGGTAAATATTGTCATACCGGGTTATCCGGTTTTCAGTGATGTACTATGCACCTAAGTTTTTTTGTTTTTTGTCTGCTTTGTCTGGGTTATAGTATAAATGGCAACAGGTAAGTACTAGTACTCCATCAACTGAGAACTGATGCATCGGGCTCTACTTGTTTCCGATGTCCTCTTGTACATATTCACATACGTGGAACAACTACCGCCTACCATCTACACGCCATCCGTCACGGCGTCTCCGGGTCAGAAATGTCTTGCATCGCTTGCAGCAACATGCAATGCCTTCTACGAGCTCGCGATGGACTTGCTGTGGGCTGATATATATGGGGTAAAGCTACTACTAGGCTGTGTAACGAGGCTACATCCACTGGTGTATAGTTCATTGGTGAGTCTAGACTACTTTCATTCTGTTTACTTCTTTTCGTTCATCGGCTGACCGACTCAACCTCTACCAAATAGTGGAAGTGGGGCCCACAGCCAGCAGGCGTCGAACCATTATCTGCTGACGAGGCCCGTCAATTTTTGCGTCACTCCACTCGTGTTCGCTCATTGGTCATAGAACTCTCTGACGATGGCGCTGTTCCACTCCTCTCGGTCATCCCCGCCGACGTATGCCTCTTCCCGAGGCTACGGGAGTTACGTCTTTCGGGTTCCAAACATTTAGAGCTATTCCTGTCCCACACCCTGCGCGATTGTTATGTATATTACGATCCAGAGGAAGTGATTCCTGGTACTGCTTTGCTGAATTTATCTATGCAAACAAAAATCTTGACAATAACACAGTAGATCAACTGCCCAAGCTGTCTGACCGTATCCGTTTGTGCAATCAGCTCGTAACTCTGTCTTGTCCACCCCTCGACTGGGCAACATGGAAGCACCTTTCCACCCTCCCTACCCTGGTGAAAATCGAAGTTCGTAGCAGTCTTGGCGCCCCTCCTTGGCTCGAGGAACAGCATATCTCACCATTCCTTTACCTCACGTCTCTTTCCTTTACGGACAGCAGTGCTGCATACGCGACCACCGTGCTGCAACACATGAAATTCCCCTCATTGGAAAGTTTCTGGATCGGTGTGGAGACTTTGGCTTCGACAGAGGTTGAACCATTTTTTCGCGCACTATCCCAATGCAAACAGACACTGGAAACACTCACTATTATGTGGGAGGAATACAACGACCCCCAACGCAGGCCTTTAACAGCGATCCCACATCTCCTTTCCCTTTCCTTCACACAGCTCCGAAGTCTGCGACTCCGTAGTTATGATTCCTGCATCTACCTTGACAACAACGTTCTCTTGGAAGTCATGTCAGCTTGGCCGCACCTCCAAGCTCTGCACATAGAAGAGTGCGCTATCTCTCCTTCCGTTACATTCCACGGACTACTCACCGCAATCCGTCAATGTCCTCAGTTGGAAGCGTTCGGAATGTTAATTGACACTGTGAATATCGACGTCGATCCTGATGCTGAGCCCATACAGCATGCCTGCTTGCAAACGTTGCGGTTGGAAACACCCGAGTCTCCCACAGGAAATGCTGAAGCTATCGCTCGCATCATTTTCGATTGGCTCCCTTGGGCCATCAGAGAACCTGTGAGAAGAAGATATCGTCATATATCGTTATATATCGTAATATATAGGAAAGGTTTTCGTCACATTGTAATATAAAGTGATATAAAGCAATATATGACCATGTAAAAGCACCATAATCAGCATAATCCCCAGCAAGAACTCACCGGTTTACTGATGCTGTGTCTACCAAGTTGCCCAGTACATAGGTGAATCGGATTGGGATGAAGTTAATGCACGTCTCGCGTCATTGTTATGTGACTGCTGCACTGCATGATATAGCTTGAATACCCGACTTCGATATGGATGTCCGAGAGTGGCTACATTCATTTCGTTTCGTGTGCGTTGGTGTCTTTGTTGGTATCATGTTATGTTAGAGCTTGTACAATGTATAGATTATTGCAGGAAGGCGATTTAGACTGGCCGTACAATATATGGACGTAGTACATCATGCATCATGATGATGCAGGTGGTTTTTACTCGTGATTGTTCTCTCCTTTCTCGCGCTGTCGATCCACGGACCACAATGGATCATGACGGAAGTTCCCGAGCGGCTGTTGACGATGTCTTTGCCCACCACCACCGATGTCGTGCTCGTCGACACCATCCAGCTCACGGCAAACATCGGCGCAGATTGCTGGGGACGCTTACGCGAACAGCCCGTCTCTATCACCGTCCACCTGCATCTCAAGCCCTCCTTCCTTGAGATCTCCGGCCAGTCTGACAATGTCCTAGACTCCATCCACTATGGTCATCTCACCAAAGCTGTCTCAGCGCTCTCGACATCTTATACTGATGTTCGTGCACTCGTGCATGAGGTCACTCAGAAAGCGTTCGCTCTGGCTGGAGAGAATGTGGACGCCGTGCGCGTCGTCGTCGGCCTTCCGAAACAGATTTTACTTGCGAACGACTTTGAGATTGAGGTGGTTACACCGAGGGGCAAAGACAGTTTGCAGCAGGCTGCAAAGGTGTCTGTGAAAGACCTTATCATACCCGTGCTGATTGGCGTCAATCCCCCCGAACGCCTAGCAAAGCAGAGGGTGATCACGAACATTACATTCTATGAGAAAGCTGGTATGCACGAAGTAGACTACCCTGCAATCATCAAACAGATATCAGAGGCACGTATTCTCTCTCTTCCATTGATTGCTGAAGAGTGACGATACTGAAGATCACCATGACAGGAAATTGAAAACACTGCGTACCTCACGCTCGAGAAATTCGTCCTGCACATCGTCCGCAGCTCATGCCTCGCATCTGATGCCATCGAAGCTGTAACAACACGATCACAGAAGCCTAGTGCACTATCTTTCGCTCACTCTTCTGGTGTCGAGATGACCCGGTACCGCGATGCGTTCCAAGGATTGCAGTAAACCCGCGTAGGAAATGTGTGTAGCCGATCTCGAGTAGCATGACCCACATACTCATGCATGTCTGAACAGCCAACATGAAGGCGGGTATTGAAATGCGATCATTGATTACCTCAACGCTAGTAAGGTATATTATCCCAAACTGTTGCACGCATGATTGATTACATTATTCATCTGAAGAGCGCAATTTGAAAAATACAAGATCGGGTTTCTCAAAGCAAACATCACGAACTCTCGCCGATCTTATAGGCGATATTGAAGGAGGAAGCATTGAAACAGCCAGATTCAAGCACCGCAAATCACAACAGCATTTCCGCTAATTAAACATCTACACATACCATTTCTGATGTGCTGAATGTAGTGAGAGGGCTAGCCAACTTAGAGCTCCTCCGGTGATAGAATAAGGCACTCGAGTTTTCTTTTGGCACCTCCAGGACAGGGCTCACGGAAGAAAGCACCTTCATTTCGCTCGTCCACTGTGACTTGAAAGGATACCTAAAAAATTGTGATTACTTTCACATGTGAGACCAACCGTCTTCAACAGAGGTAGTTCCTACAATGGAACAGTGTCTAATAAAAGACAGCTACACTACGCCAACTTCATTTGACGCGGATTCGTCTAGAATCCAGACCAAAGTCGGAGCATAAATAGTGCAATCGGCACCACTGTGCAATCTCCAAGTCCTTGTCTGTATCGCTTAGCACTCCATCAACGTACTTAGAACTGATGCATCAGGCTCTACTTGTTTCCGAAGTCCTCCTGGACATATTCGCACAAGTAAATCAAATACCATCTACTGGGAAAAAACCATTGTCTTGGACGTCTCTTGCATCGCTTGCAGTGACATGCAAAGCCTTCTACGAACCCGCGATGGATTTACTGTGGGCTAAAGTAGATCGATTGCAACCATTGCTGGGTTGTGTGAGCAGGCTACATCCACTGATATATCATCGCAGCCGTGCGCCGGTGAGTGCAGACTAGTCCCGACTAACCCCGCTCTCTTCTTTTTTTTCGATCATTAGTTGACCGAGCATCTAATAATCAAATATGTAGTGGGATGACACCTGGGCAGAAGGCATCGAGCCATTGACTGCCGACGAGACCCATCAATTTTTGCATCACTCCGCCCGTATTCGTTCATTGTGCCTACCATCTACTGATCGCCTTTTCCCGCTCCTCTCAGTAATCCCCATCGAGCCATGTGTCTTTCCGAGGCTGCAATCGTTAACTCTTTTCTCTAATACACGTATGGGCCTATTCCTGCCCCACACCCTACGTCATTGTTCTGTATTTTGCCGTGAATGCAGATCCGCTGAACTCTATTACAGTTCCTGGTGCTGCTTTGAAGCACTTATCCATCAAAGCTTTCGACAAGAACACAGCAGATCAGCTGTCCCTGCTGTCTGACCGCGTCCGTTTGTGCAAGCAGCTTGTAACTCTATCTTGTCCATCCCTGGACTGGGCAGCATGGAAGTACCTCTCCAACCTCCCTACCTTGGTGGAAGTGGGAATTCGTGAGGTGTGCGGCTATGGCGCCCCTCCTTGGCCGTTGGATCCGCACATCGTCGATTTCTCACCATTTCTTAATCTAACGGCTCTCTCCTTCACGGTAGAGAGTGCTGCATACGTGACCACAATCTTGCAGCACTCACAATTCCCCTCGTTGAAAAAATTCTGGATCATGATCGAAGTGATGTCTTCGGCAGAGGCTGAGCAACTCTTTTGTGCGCTCTCCTGCTGCAAAAAAAACCTAGAACAACTCACTGTTGTCTTGAACGAATATAATGACCTCCAACACAACTATTTGAAAGCAATTACACATCTCCTTTGCTTCACACAACTCCGATTTCTTCAGCTCGATTGTCTTGATTCTTGCATCTACCTTGACAACAACCTTCTCTTGGAAGCCACGGCAGCTTGGCCACACATCCATACGCTGAAAATAGAGGACTGCGGTATTCATCCTTGCGTCACATTCCGCGGACTATTCACCGCAATCCACCAATGTCCACAATTGGAATCACTCCGAGTGTTAATTAACACTGTGAATATTGACATCGATCCCAATGCTGAGCCAACACAACATACCTCCTTACGGACATTGGACTTGGAAACACCCGAGTCTCCCATAGGAAATGCTGAAGTTCTCGCTCGCATCATCCTCAATTGGCTCCCTTGCGTCGACCAAGTTAACAAAGTCGCGGATGATTGGGAGCCTTGGGATGAAGTCAACGCATATCTCACATCTTTGAGAAATGTGCGGCGTGTTATGGGAGATGCCTCGAGTACCTGATTTCAGTGGGATATGTTCATGTTCGGGATCATCCTAGAGTTGCTACAATCGTTCGCGTCAACTCGTTCGTGTCGTTGTTGGTATGGTTGCTTTTACCTATGGTTGCAAATTGTTTTATCCCTTCCGACTGTTAAATTGCTTACACGGGTCTTCACACCTTTCCGTGAAACATCTTCATGTGTTATGATCTACGTAGTACAGTACTATGTAATTCGAAGTGTGATGATATGATGATAGTAGAACTTACTGTATACCTCTACACTAAAAAAACTCTGAGGGTGGATCCTCCGAGGTTCATCAGCGCTGAGCACTGTCTCTCGTATGATATATTCATTCCCAGCGATAAGTATTCGACAAATGAAAAACCATCTGCCTCGATAAAGGTACAGATCTCATTACGTGTACACTTATCACGATAGTCCACCCTGTGAGGAGCCTCTATCCGCGTTGGCCGTCCTGCGGCACCCAAGAGCGGCTGAACTCGAGGGAAAAAACCCTTCAGCAATGGATTGGAGGCAAAGAATGCAAGTTTGCCAAGACGCTGCGGTTGTCCACCCTCTACGTAGCACAAATATATCGATCGTATATAACTAACCAGGGATGCCACAGATAAGATGCTCATGTAGCCCTCCAGACTATATACGATGAGATTAACCACTTGAAAATCTGCAAAGAATCGTCACGCTTCGCAGCCTGGGTCAAACGCTACTACATACCTTTCCCTCGAAGGTGACGAGAAGATCCGTGAATCCGGTTCTTGCCCGTAAGCTTTTCCTATAGGAGAAAAATACATTAATGTTATGTGTTCTAGTGTGAGGACACAGACGTGAACAATACGGCCCATAACCTCATCTGATGTGAATCCAATGCGAGGAGTACCCGTGGTGTGGACTATAGCACGCATATAAAAAGTCAAAAGATGTAAGAAGCACATCGCACATCATCCTAATCTGACCCAACAGATGACGAGGGCGTTGTGCAATGACTACTACCTGCACCATTATTGTTGAGAGGGCTCATGGTGGTTACAGCGATTGGATATCGAAACGAGAGCAGTCGTGCCGGATATGTGAAGCTACAAGTTGATGAAAGTGACGGTCGTCTTTTGCGAGGTGCATCGTGCACGGTGGGGCCGATAAGGAGTACGAGGCTTTATACTCAGCCCTGTGCACATCTCTGATGCTGAGTGGGTTGGTCTAGGAAGTGGAGAGGATTGGATAAGCATGTACTCGATGACGGTTGAGACAATGTCATGAGGAAACCAGTCCAAATACTACAAGCTACGATCAGAACATTGTGAGAAGCGGGTCAGCAAATATGCAAGGACGATCACTGTACTGACATTCAAGTCTTCGCTCCTCATCTTAGCTAATCGACCTCTCACCTGAGCTATCAGCGTGGGTGGGCTGACCATCAGCGTCAGGATTTACAGCGCACAAGGACAGTTCAGCACGACTTCTTCGAACGCATTCAAAAAATATCTTGGCCACTCAACTGTAGTTTGTCTCAAGGAGGCAACCATGAATTCCACATCGACAAAGCTGTTCTATGCGGAAATACGATCCTGACATCAGTAATGCCGTCGGAAGATGATATCCCTGGTATCACAGCCATATCTTACTTCCCCAATAACCGTGATGACGCTTATAAGAGGGCAAAAAGGTTGAGTAAGTGCGGGATGTCTGCAGGGCAAAGAGACGCCGGTGGCATTATCAACAGATGGTCGATGCTGCTGGCGATCGTCCATCTGCAGAGCTTTGGAAGATTGAAACGGAAACGGAGATTGTGAAAGCATTTCGAGAACACTCGCTAGAGGTGAGCTGCACACATATCTCTGCGGACAGCACGCTACTGGTGAGCGGCTCAGATAAATCCTCATCATTAATATGGAGCTTGGACACTGTGGAACTCGTGATTGCCAGTTAGTCCTACGAAGTGAGGAGACTCAAATGGCTTTCCCACGGGACGGCTGTCGCTTGTATTCTCACGGTGCGTCCTTATACTCGTACACCAAGCAGTGAGCCCACATCGATAAATAGCACGTAGGCAATGTTTTTAGACCTATTTTTGAGTACTGACTCTACCCTAGTGATGCATCAGGCTTTACTTGTTCCTGAAGTCCTCCTGGAGATATTCACCCATGTGAACACAATACCATCTACTCAAACAACAGAAATATTCGGTCATGTAAACACAATACCACCTACTCAAATAACATCGACGCTTGCAGCGCTTGCAAGGACATGCAAAATCTTTCACGAGCCTGCGATGGATTTGCTGTGGACTGACATCCGTGGGTTAGAACCACTGCTAGGCTGTGTAACAAGGTTACATCCACTGATATATCGTAGGGGTACAAGGGTCAGTGCACGACTTCATTACGCTTTGTTCGTTTCTTTTCGGCTCACAGAGGATCTACATAATAGTGGGACAAGCCTTGGGCGAAAGGCGTCGAGCCATTATCTGCCCATGAGGCCCATCAATTTCTGCGTCACTCCTCCCGTATACGCACATTGAATATACAATCTGACGATCCCCACCTTCTCTCTGTCATTCCCGCTGAGGCATGCGTATTTCCGAGGCTGAGGTCGTTAAGTCTTTCTACCACATATTTAGACCTCATTCTGCCTCATATGCTGCACCAATGTCATCCATTGACTGTCAATGAGGGTCTGCGATCTTTTGGGACACGTTGTATTGCTTTGGAGCAATTATGCATCTATCCTGAAAGGCGCGATGATGGCTATATGTCAGATGAGCTATCCCTGCTATCCGATAGAATTCGTTGGTGCACACGGCTTGTAACTCTGTCTTGTCCAATGCTCGACGGGGAAACATGGAAGGACCTCTCCCACGTCCCTACCCTTCTCAAATTGGAAATCGATCAAGGGTATCCTTATAATGAGCCTCCTCCACTGTCAAAACAAGATATCGTGAATTTATCATTCCTTAATATCACGAGCCTTTCCTTTCGAGAGCTGGACGATGGTGCAGAAATCATCACACTCATACAACACTCGCAAATTCCCTCACTGAAAGAGTTCAAGTTTGAAGCCAACTATCTGGTTTCAGAAGAGGCCGAGCGACTCTTTCATGCTTTGTCCCACTGCAAAGCGTGTCAGACTCTAGAAAAAAACTCCATTTTTTTGTTTGATGAACATTTACCGGAACCCCTAGACGATGAGTCTTTGACACCAATTCCACATTTCCTTTGCTTTACACAGCTTCGAACGCTGCAGCTCAAGTGTCATGATTCCCGCATCTACCTAGACAATGACATGCTCTTGCAAGCTATGTCTAGTTGGCCGCACATTCGCACTCTGGAAATTTGCGACTCTGATGACCATGTTCCTACTTCCGAAGTCACCCTCCACGGATTATTCACAGCGCTCAGTCTATGTCCACAATTACATAGACTACAAGTTCCAATCAATATTGCAACTATCGACATCGATCCTGATACTGAGCCAATACAACATACCTCCCTACGATCATTGACATTGCAGACATCAGAGTCTGAAATAGCAGATGCTGAAACTCTCGCTCGCATCATTTCCACCTGGCTCCCTTGTGTCGACCGAGTTCAAAGCATGCATAGGTGTTGGGATGAAGTCAACAAGCATCTCAAATCTTTGACAGCGGCTAGTGCGCTGTATGTCGCGGGAGCCTCCTAGAATACTTCACGTCTGGGAATGTTGTTACATACCTTTGCAAGTTCTTTCGTTAGTTTGTTGTCGTTGTCGTCGCCATTGACTGTAGTTATAAACTGCTGTAGTACCTCAACGTACTTAACCGCCAGCAAGAGAGCTTGCCGGTTCACTGATTAGTATGATCTCCAATACAATTATTGGAGATTTGGAGTCAGGCGGGGTCAAATCACCTTCTATCACTGCATTCTTCATCATATATACATCTACTTTATCATTTCTAGTCACCCTGTTCCATGGTCTGCCCTGCCGATTGAGTCTCTTGTCTATTGGCCGTGTAATGGATCTGCTGACATGCTATCGCAGTGCATCCGCCTTCTACCTTTCGGAACCACTCGCTAGAGGTGAGCTACATACATATCTCTGCGGGCAGCACGCTACTGGTGAGTGAATCAGAGAAATCTTCAGTGCATATATCATTAATATGGAGCTTGAACGCTGTGAAACTCGTCGTGGTTGACTTGGTCCCACGAAGAGACTCAAATGATAGCTTTCCCACGATACAGCTGTCCCTTGTGTTCTCATGCACATGGTTCATCCTAATAACCTAATACTTGAATAGTATTATTGCAATGCTAAGCACCCTTGCGCTCTATCACCCACAATATCACAGCAGGTTATCACTTTGGAACCCTCATGGCTATTCAAATCGTTCGCGTCTCATCACCATTCCTGTCACGCTTGTTCCGTCAAATTTTGTGGCGTCTCAGTTGTCGTCACGCTTCCGAGTCCGTGTTAAAACTGGTTGTACCTGGTCCACGGCAGAACTCATACGAAGGAAGGGTGGCAGAACCCAACAGAACCTGGCAGAACTCCGATATAATTTACATTTGACGACACAATTTGAATTCAATAAAACATCATAACCGACGTCCCTCGAGTAAATGCTGGAGGATGCCCCCTCGTAGCCACTGATCAACACAATTTCAAATGCCCGGAACGAATTGAGAACAGCTCGAATCGCTACTAGTACTTACTACTGGAAATGCAAACATTGCGGCGACACTGATAACCCATCAGGTACTCAAGTCTAGGGTCGTGACAACAACATACCCGACCGTCTTCCTCTTGAGCATGGATGATCCAAACTTCCGAAAGCCATCCACGGACCACACCGGACCTGTCACCGCTGGACACATGCAAAGTTTATAGCTGCATTGGAAATCTGGGTCGCTCTTAGGTAATCTTTAAAGCACTACCTACGTACGCATGTTGAAAGCACATATGACCCCTCACCGGCACCACTTACCGATTAGCAGCTGTGACTTTATAAACAGATGCAGTTTGAACCGGTTGCTCCTTTAACCACATCTTGATTCATGGCCTTTTCTCGCTCTCTTATCATCCTGACGCTCATTGCAGGGTGCCTCCTCCCTTCTGGTGTCCAGGCTCTCTGGCCCATTCCAACTACTCTCGAACCGGGCTGACCACCCTCAAAATCTCCCCCGCATTCTATTTTGACGTGGAGATCGAAGGCGCACCATCGGATTTACGTGACGCGGTTGCGCAATCACAGTACTATCTCGAAAACGACAAACTTGGACGTCTGGTCGTAGGTCGTGGCGCGAATGACACTACCGCATTTGCCACCGCGATGACGCTTTCAAAGTTAACGCTGTCTCTCGCGAGTAGAGCTGCTGTAGAGCCCATTTCCTCAGAAGCTGTCAAGCCCCTGGGAACCCGTAGTGAGGAGTACGCACTGAACATTCCAGCAGATGGCTCGGCTGCTACTTTGACGGCGAACTCGACGTTGGGTCTGTACAGAGGACTCACCACTTTCAATCAGCTTTTCTACTACTATGGAGGAGTGACTTACACTTACTCGCCCCGATTTCTATCAAGGACACTCCTGCATATGTGAGCAGTTATTACATACACTTTAACGTCAGATGCATGAACCCATATACGTAGCCTTTCCGGGGATTAGGACTGGATACCTCGAGACACTACTATCCGGTCAGCGACATTCAGCGAACTTTGGACGCGATGAGCTGGGTGAAGGCGAGTGCTTTCCTGGTGTCTCGTCTTATCGTCTCTCACAAGCTATACAGATCAACACTTTCCACTGGCATATCACGGATAGTCAGAGTTTTCCACTCGAAGTCGCACAGTATCCCGAGCTCGCCATCAATGGTGCATACTCTCCTCAAGAAGTTTACACAGCAAGCGATGTCCAATACATCGTGAAGTATGCTGCTGCAGTACGTGTTTCACTTTACCATGGTCTGTTGTTCGTTGATGGTGTTCTCGCAGAGAGGTATTGATGTTATGATGGTTAGTACTCATCAGTCGATTTTGCAGATAACGTCTCAACATTTTACTAGGAAATCGATACACCCGGCCACACCGCTATCATGGCAGCCGCTTACCCCGAATATGTTGCATGCTTTGAGGCTAGTCCATGGGCATTCTTTTCCGGCGAGCCCCCTGCCGGCCAGCTTCGTTTTGCACTCCCAGAGGTCACGAACTTCACTGCTTCCTTGCTCACCAACATCGCAAAGACCCTCCCTTCGCACTATTTCAGCACCGGCGGCGATGAAATCAACAAGAACTGTTACGCCGATGACTACCCCACGCAGCAGCAACTTAAGAGGACCGGCATGACGCTGAACGGTGCTCTTGACACGTTCACACAGACCACTCATGGTGCACTGATTGTCCAGGGAAAGACGCCTGTCGTATGGGAAGGTATGCGCTGCCCTTTCTTTGAATGACAGTATCAAATGAAGACGGTCGGTCATTCAGAAATGGCCCTCGACTGGAATATTACACTTTCAAACGAGACTATTGTGATGTAAATATGATAATATCGTGATCTGACTCCGCTGATTCATCTGTATTGAAAGGGTTTGGATTTCTTCTGCAGATGCTGCAGCGGTGGTAGAAAAGGGTTTCAGGATCATCCAAGCACCATCAGATTACTTCTACCTGGTCAGTTGACGAGTTTTTCTACAGAACACAATGTCCTTATTATCCTAGGATTCTGGTGCTGGTGAGTGGCTGGGAGACAACCCAACTGGGTTAGTCTTCATATTGTCAAATGTACTCGATCTGAACTGGCGTCCCTTGGGAGAACAGAAGTAGCGGCCCCTTCAGGACCTGGTCCGAGGTAAGTATGAATGTCGAAGATGCCCACGCATCTCACAATGTTTCGTTAGGCATATACCTTTGATCCGTTGGCAAACTTGACCGAGGCGCAGTACGAACTTGTTCTGGGAGGTAAACACAAACGAATCTCGAGGTTAAATCCTTTCTGAGCAATCTGCAGGCGAGCAAATTCTATGGAGTGAACAGTCTGGTCCCCAAAATGTCGACCCGATCGTGTGGCCACGCGCTGCATCATCAGCAGAAATTTTCTGGAGTGGGAAGCAGCCCACTGGCGCTGCACTCAACGTCACCGAGGCACTTCCTCGTTTGCATGTAAGTAGTTCTTCTTGACGTGGAAGTACTTAATGATATATGAATGATACAGGACGTCAGGTACAGGATGGTACAGCGCGGCATCAATGCCATCCCACTCCAGCCGCAGTGGTGTGCGTTTCGACCGGACGCATGCGATATGTACGCTTGGTTTGGAACTTGATCCGAACTCTAGGTCTTTTCATAATTGGTTGTGGTGTTATTTAATCTGCACCGTTGCTTACAAGATGTGTACAGCTCTCGTTCACCAAAAATTGACTTATATTGAGAAATTTGTGCCTCGGCTTTGCAAGAAGTCACGCGGCAAAATGGAAGTTGACGAAATGTTCGAGTGATGCACTGCACAATGATTCATGAAGTATCCACGTTTTTGGCAATAAATTGTATCCATACTACTACGTGTATATCGGCGCCATAGCCCACATCGATATCTTGACTGGAATTCTGAAAATAGCAGGTAACAACACCCATCAATATATTGGTCCCACGCAGGCAATGTTAGATTTACATGAAACCCAGTTGTGAGTCCTGACTCTACCGTACCCCAGTGATGCATCAGGCTTTACTTGTTCCCGAAGTCCTCCTGGAGATATTCGCCTATGTGAACACAATACCATCTACTACTTGGCAAACAACACAGATATTCGGTTATGTGGACAGGAAACCATCTCCTCAAATAACATCGACGCTTGCAGCGCTTGCAAGGACATGCAAAATCTTCCACGAGCCTGCGATGGATTTGCTGTGGACTGAAATCCATGAGTTAGAACCACTGCTAGGCTGCGTACCGAGGTTACATCCACTGATATATCATAGGGGTACGACTTGGGTCAGTGCACGACTTCATTACGCTTTGTTCGTTTCTTTTCGGCTGACCGAGCGTCTACATACATAACAGCGGAACGTGGTTTTTTCAAATTCCTGGGCGGAAGGCGTCGAGCCATTATCTGCCCATGAGGCCCGTCAATTTATGCGTCACTCCTCCCGTATACGCACATTGAACATAGAAAGGACCGATCTCCAACTTATCTCTGTCATTCCCGCCAATGTATACGTATTTCCGAGGCTGAGGTCGTTAATTCTTTCCACCCCATTTTTGAATCTCTTTCTGCCTCTCACGCTGCACCCACGTCATCTATCGAACCTCGACAAGGGTCGGCGAATTTTTGTGACACGTTGCAGTGCTTTGGAGCATTTGTACATCCGCACTGACGACTATTATGACATCGCAAGTCGGCTGTCCCTGCTATCCGATAGGATTCGTCGGTGCATGCGGCTTGTAACCCTGTATTGTCCAATGCTCGACTGGGAAACATGGAAGCACCTCTCTTGCCTCCCTACTCTTCTCAAATTGGAAATTGATCAAGGGTTTGATGACCCTCCTTCACTGTCAAACCGAGATATCGTGAATTTATCATTCCTTAACATCACGAGCCTTTCCTTTCGACAGCATGACGATTGTGCAGACATCATCACAGTCATACAACACTCGCAGTTTCCCTCACTGAAAGAGTTCAGGTTTGCAGTCGACTATCTCTGTTCAGAAGAGGCCGAGCAACTCTTTCATGCTCTGTGCCACTCCAGAGCGTGTCAGACTCTAGAAGAAATCATCATTTGTTCTCCTGATGAAGGAGAGCGTGGACCCCCAGACGGCGAGCTTTTGACACCAATTCCACATTTGCTTTGCTTTACACAGCTTCGAACACTGCAACTCATGTTTTATAATCCCTGCATCTACCTGGACAATGACATTCTCTTGCAAGCCATGTCTAGTTGGCCGCACATCCGCACTCTGGAAATCAACTACGTAGACGACCATCATTCTCCTTCCGGAGTCTCCCTCCATGGATTATTCGCAGCGCTCAGTCTATGTCCACAATTGCATACACTACGAATTCTAATCAATCTTGCAACTATCGACGTTGATCCTCATACTGAGCCACTACAACATACCTCCCTACGATCATTGGAACTTTTGGATATATCCCAGTCTCAAATAGCAGATGCTGAAGCTCTCGCTCGCATCATTTCCGCCTGGCTCCCTTGTGTCGACGAAGTTAAAAGCATTGGTAGCACTTGGGATGAAGTCAACAAGCATCTCAAATCTTCGACAGCGGCTACTGCGCTGTACGTCGCGGGAGCCTCCTAGAATAGTTAAGTTTGGAATACCTTCACGTCTGGGAATGTCGTTACATACCTTTGAGTTCTTTCGTTCCTTCGTTGTCGTTGTCATTATCGTCGCCGTTGACTGTAGTTATAAACTGTATTACCTCACAACATACTTAATCGCCAGCAAGAACTCACCGGTTCACTGATTAGTATGATTTCCAACACGATTATCGGCCCAATTCATCTTCTGGCAGTCTATGACTGCTTTCTTCGTCATATATACATCCACTCTACCATTTCTAGTCACCCTCATGTCCTGTGGTCTGTCCTTCCGATTGAGTCTCTTGTCTATCAATTGCCTGTGCGCTATATCCGCAGTGCATGCGCCTTCTACCATGGCCCGGGCCCGTCTTAAATGCTCGGTCTCGTACCGAGACCAGGTTGGCCAGCAACTGCCACATCCATGAACACGCTATGTATTTGCAATTTGCAGGTCGTGAACTGCAGTGTCCTGAGTGATATATAGTTTGCATACTTTCCTGTGTTTTCCGGACACTCATTGCATTCCAGCCTTTCTTGAATGTGAGTATGACGCAGACATCCTTCCCTGCAAATTCTCGCGCCTAGTTAAACAACGGAAGTTACAGCGACGCGATGATAAAAATTGCAAGTTGTAGAGGACGAGCACTTGGCGCAGGAGTATCGCCGTGCTTGGCCAGTCACTGTTCCTCCAATGATTGTTTGCTCTTATCTCAATCGCTATTATCAAGCATCGAAGTGCACCGAGTCTCCTATCTGCGCTGTGTGTACTCGCCGTGAACGGGATTGCGTGGTTGTGACCTTCTCCGCTACCGACGCACCTGATTTCCACCTCGAGACCCTCCTTCTCCTTCTCAGACTGATTCATCATCCAGAAGCAAGGTTTGTCTGCCACACTCTCTTTCGATTGCCCGATCATTGATGGCCTCATGCTTGAACGCGCAGGTGTTGTTGATTCCAGCAGTGACCATGGACCACCACGACGTGAACGGAAGGGTAGGACATTTCTGTCGTGACTTTAGGCTTCAGAACTCGGATGAAGCCACCATAGGATCTTCGTTTCAGCTCCCAGCTGTACTAATAAAAATCGCCAGTTCGAGAGCATTAGTAGCGGCAGACTTCTAATGCCGCAGGTCTTCAGGTCTTAGATTTTACGAGATCAGCCTAGGTGCATGAAGCACTCGAGAAGAAACGGACATGAACCCAGAACTTGAGAAGATAACCCGACTTTCTTTTGTTGATCACCATAGAAGCTTCATGAAATACAGTCCCTCCTCTGTATGTTTTTATGGACGAAAGCAACAGATTACTTGAGTAGTGGGCGCAAATCATTGGAGACTGCACGTACGTGATCAGAGGAGTCGGGGAGTGATGAGTGCCCTTTTACGTGACCACCCTTCTGAAATACTTCGGCTCCTCAAAGCTCCCAGAAGCAAGGTACGCGCAGCTAGCGCTGCCGCGAATAACTGAAGCGAATCGAAGTGGAGATTTGAGACACTTCAGTAGACTTCGATGAGTCAACGAAGTTATTTGAAGTGCGCTTCGTGGCGCGCGACACAGAGAAGTGGGATAGGTTAGCAGCTAAGCAAGTTCGTCGACTCGGAACTTGCCTGCTGCAATGAGCTCATCCGAGTTTATGGCATCCCTAGATACCGGCCAGTATGATTTACTTCTCCTGCAATAAGATACGGCGTGAAATCCAGCCGGTCGTGCCAGTGCTTATAAGAGAAATTAGGTATCTGTAAAGCTTCGAGAACAGTTGATGAGAGGTCAGCACACCGATCTGTGCATGCTTCTGTGCTGGAGGAGAACACTTGCTCAGAAGGAACAGCAGCAACGAAATATTATGTTCATTTGATGAATGGCTAAAAAAACTAAAATAGTGCACGTACCTCCAAAAACGAACGATATTAGCTGTGCCTTTAGCTGCAGCATCAAGAAGCGCTGTAGCGCTGTATTTCTTGTTCGGTATATGCAGCAGCTCGACATGCTGCCGGGGCGTCATATACTGGACATATGCATGCAGAGGTGGATAGAGGTTTCGCAAAGTCCTGAAAGAACCTTTGGTGTTACTAATGGTGAAACTGGTGGGCCATGACTGTTAAAGTTCTTGGACCTGGGATGCAAGCGAGTACTAACGAAGTCAATCAAAATCTCACGTTTCGAAGTGAAGCGAATTTACCTCTTGTCAACAAGTGTAGCATAACATAAGCACGTAATGACAAGACCTCGAAAACTGCAAATTCACCTCTAACTTACCCGAGTAGTAGGAACAGCGACGGCAAAGACCTCTTGACCACGAACAGGACAACTTTCTGGCGCTCGCCAACGCCAACGATGATTCGCATATACGAAAGGTTCATTACCTATCTCTTTGCTTGTTCGGAAACCCGCCATCGGTATTCATCCAGCTCCTAAGTCAAGTTTCATCACTGCATGCGGCAGCGTGCGCCCTTTAGCGCACCAAACTCCACTTGTCCGTCACTCATTTGCTGCCCTCGTCGACTGAGGGTGCGCTTTCGGCGCCCGCGCTCTCATATGGCCACCATCGTTGTTCTCCGTCAAAGCCTGCCTCCTTTCTGCTGGACTCATCATACATTATCCTGCCGACAATGCCGGACACGCCGTCGCCGAGTTATTCAGCATCGATGTTTCCGGCCTCAACTGTATCCTTCCCAGGAAGATTGTGCTGCTCGTATCGTATTAGCATTATTACCGCCAGGTATTGTGAAACACGAGCCTGTGTCCCCGCCCTCATCAGCCCTCATCACTCTCGCACTCATGAACAGCAGCGATGACTTGAACATGTTGTCCGTCTCGGGATTTTTCGTTGAACTTGAAAAACATAGAAACATGTCCCATTCATTTTTTTGCTTGGAGGCAGCACCAGGCTTCGTGAGGTTGTAGTTGGCCTAGCGCCTGATGCAGGAGGATGCAAGTTGGAGGTCAGGTGTGGTAGCCTGGTCACGGCGGCGGGAGACTGCAGGTCGGGCATGTTGGGCAGGCAATGGGCGCGATGGCACGATGCTTAACCTTATACACGAGCAGAAAATACCTTGCCGAGCGGTGCTGAAGGTCTTGACCTGTCACGGTACTATAAGTGAGGTAACTGCCTCGTTTTCGGGAGCTTGGAGGAGCCGAAGTACTTCGGAAAGGTGACAGGGCACCTAGTACCACGACTCGTCGGGACTGCCTTCAAGGCGCCATTACGGCAATAAAGCGTTCCGAGAGATAACCTTATAGAAATCAATTAATTACATAAATTAAATTCTAATTCTAAATTTGGACTTAAAAACTGCGCAATCTCCGCTTTAAAGGGTCTCATCACCGTGTGCAACAGCGACCAGACCTAATTTCTTCCATTCTTCGATCTTCATATCAGCTTGAATTTGTCAGGTTTAGAGTGTGTACAGACATTATCTTGCACGATGTCGCAGTGGGGCCAGCCGGGATTTCAGTATCCCATGTCCACAGGCTATCCAGGTCAACAGTTTCAGCCTGGCCAGAATCCTCAATTTCAGCAACAACCCAGTTTCCAGCCTGGAGGAATAGCTAGTGGTGGTTTTCAGCCTGGTGGAATTGCTCCACAGCCTACCGGATTTCCAGGCGCACGACCACAGCAGCCTTACCAGCAGCCTCAACAGACAGGCTACCTGGGCCCGGGCCCCTCTAGACTGGGTGTCTTGCAAGCCCAGCCTACGGGTTTTCCAGGTGAGAGTAGCTTTGCGCAGCAGGCTCGTCCGCAGCCTCCACCTGTTCCGCCCATTCCAAGCCAATTCCAGCAGCAGCCTCAGTTATACCAACAGCCTGGATTCGCAAATCCACAGCGTTTCGGAGGTCCGTCTCCTTCAGGATTCGGTGGAAACCCAGGTCTCGTACCCCAGCCAACCGGGTTTGCGGGTCGTACTCCTGCGCCCTTGATTCCCCAAGCAACTGGTTTTGTAGATCCACGGTTGCAAATGATGTCTAGCTCGTTCTTACCTGCCAATATCTCTGCACCATATGGTGCAGGAGGAATTCCCCAGCTTGCTGCCCCTCCCCAGCAGCAGTTGGGTGGTCTATCTTTGCAGCAGTCCTTCCAGCAACATAATCAGGCACGAGGCATAGGGTCTGCACCCAAGATCCCATGGACGCTCTCCAAAGCCGAAAAGAAGCAATATGACCAGATTTTCAGATCCTGGGACTGCCCATGGCACTGGTTTCATCAGCGGTAAGACCGCACTCGAGGTCTTTGGCCAGAGTGGAATCGAAAAGAACGAACTGGCTCGCATCTGGTGATTATCAATTTTTCTTACTGTACATCAAGTCTCTAATGTCTATGCAGGACCCTTGCTGACGCTGATAACCGCGGCAAGCTTAACCTTGCTGAATTCCATGTCGCAATGGGCCTGATCTACCGCAGTATGTCCTTGCATTTCATCTTTACTTTACACCACTGACACAACACTAGAACTTAATGGCAATGACATACCTGACGAACTCCCATCCGAACTTATCCCTCCATCCTCTCGAGATCTCGATACCTCTGTTAATTTTCTCAAGGACATTCTCAAGAATGATACACGCGCCCGCTCTCCATTGGGTCTCGACACTCCTGTCTCACGTCTCAAAGAGCGTTCATTCAATTCTACATCTGCACCAGGTGCTGGCGGGCGACAAGATGCTACAGTCTACAAGCATACCGATGCAGAGCCCCCTGGCGGGTTCTACCAGCCCCGCAGCAGGCACATCGATCGCAGCACTGTGCGCTCGCGTAATGAAGACAACAGCCCTGCCGCAGACATGTCTGATATAAAGCGTCAACTTGCCAACACGCAAAAGATGCTCGATGCAAGCGCAGTAGCAGATGCGGGCGATGATGAACTCGATCGTGAGATGGGCGATCTGCGGTACCGCATCAAGCGTCTGCAAGAAGATCTGGACTATGTCTCCCGCGGTCCAAGGAGCGCGAGCAAAGAGGAGGAACGTAGGAGGTTGGAGAGAGAGCTTTTGCAGCTCATGCACGAGCGTGTACCTGAGCTCGAACGCAAGATCGAGGATCGCCAGGCGAGGAAAGAGAGAGAGAATCGCGAATATGCCAGAGAGCGTGATAGGAGGAACGAGAGATCTGGTCGGTTTGATGATACAGATGGCGGGCATTCGCCTTCCTTGGGCTATCGAGATGATGACCGTGATAGACCTTATTCTCGCAGTGCATCGAGGTATGATAAGGAAAACAGAGACTACGACAGGGATAGGTCGTACCGTGACCGCCATGATGATCGCGATGTGTCGACAACAACGCGTACTCCGCAGCCACCGCCTGCTGCTCCGGCAAACAACATATCGCAACCACCACCACCACCAGCCCCTAGCCGCTCGCCTGCTCCAGGATTGAAACAAATGACACCTGAAGAGCGCAAAGCATTTCTCCAAGTACAAGCGAAGAAACGTCTCGAAGAGCGTATGCAAGCTCTAGGTCTTTCTATCCCATCGTCGACTGTATCATCTACCTTGGGTGTCAGTGTTGAAGACAGACTCGCTCAGGAGAGGAAGGAAGCGGAAGAGAAAGCCAAGGAAGCTGAGAGACAGGCTGAAGAGCGCGAGAGACTTAGGAGAGAACGACTTGAAAGCGAGAAGGCTGTTAGGGAAGGCAAGGCGACTCCTCAGCCTACGCCTGCTGCCCCAACACCTACTACTACCGCCCTACCTCCTGCCCCTGCACCCAAGATTGCGTCACCAGCTCAGAAGCCCCGTGCACCAGCACCACCCCCACCAAGGAAAGGCTTTGCTCTCCGCCCATCTGCGACTTCATCTTCTTTGCCCTCGCCTACTCCTGCTCCTGCTCCTGCTCCTGTAATTCCCACACCAGCTCCCGTAGCACCTGCTCTTCCACCAGTACCCGCTGTACCCAAAGAAGACTCAGAGGATGCAGATTTCAAAGCCCGTGAGGCAGCACTTCGCCAGAAACGGGAAGACCACGCTGCCCTCCTCCGCAAGCTTGAGGAAGAAGAGGAGGAGGCGCGCCGTGCTGATGAATTATACCTGGCACGCCGAAAGCAGTTCTTGGCTAGTAAATCTGCCGTGTCCCCTATCATGCCTGCTACACCTACATCTCCTGTACCCCCGCCGCAGCCTGCTTTTGTTCCTGCTCCGCCGCCGCCGCCGCCTGCTCCTCCAGCAGAGCCCAAGTCTGGGCCCGAGGAAGTGGCGCCTACTATTACTACACCACCGCCACCACCGCCCGCACCGCCTGTAAATAAGTCAAGTACCAATCCCTTCAGTCGAATGATGAAGGAGGGGGGATCTACTGTTTCAACCCCTGCAGCAAGCAACGGTAGCAGCAACCCCTTCTTCCTCAACAATCCTGCGCCTGCGCCTACCACACCCGCTCCCCCCAAAAGTCCTGGACCTTCGAGCAAAACGACCTACAACACGGCTGGAGGTGATAGCGAAGATGACTGGGATAACCTAATGGAAAACGAAGAGAATGATAGTAGTGATGAGGAGTTGGGTTCAAGGGACACGCGTATGGGTTTGGCGCAGCAGCTTTTTGGGAACTTGTTGCCTTCAAGGCCGCAATCTGATGGACCTGAGAAGTCTCGAAGTCCTGCACCTCTGCTACCAGCTTCTGCACCCCCTGCACCATCTGCACCATCTGCACCCCCACCACCATCAGTCAATATCGCATCCCCAGCTCCAACTGGTAATCACAGTGCCCTCTTGAACGCTATTCAAGGAGGCGCAAAATTGAGGAAGGCTGTTACTCATGACCGTAGTGCTGCAGCAACCTCCGGCAGAGTCATCGGCGATGTTGATCCTCCTGCTCATATCAATGCTGCACCCCGTCCGGCGTCGCCTCCCGCTGCTATCGCCCCTGCAGCATTTGTGCTTCCTTCACCCCAAGAATCCATCGCTGAGGCACCCCAGATGAGCAGAGGGTCGACTTCAGGACACAGTAAGAAGGAATCAGTTGACTGGTATACTGGTCTTGCTGCTGACCAAGGCGCTGTACATCACTTGCCGACTACTATTGAGGAGGATGAGGAGCCGGCTGAGGAGATATCTGTGATGCCAGAGATTCAAGCGTCTGAGGCAGCGATTGATATGATGGATGATATTGATAGGTCTACTGGTGAGCAGCCATGGGGCAGGGGGGGAATCTGAACTGATTATTTTTTAGAGTTCCGTGTGTGGTCGCTTTACCCGTATGAGGGACAGAGACCTGATGATCTTAGTATGGTCGTTGTTGATCTGTACGACTGATTGCTGATTATTTTGTTAGGCTTTCATGCGAACCTGATCGTTACTGCTCATCCTTCCAAGACAGGAGGCGCCTGGTGGTATGGCACCATCGTGAAGGATGGCAAATCTGGATTCTTCCCACAAACATATGTACAGAAGGTGGAACCAGGTGCGTGAACCTCGATGTACCTTTCTTTTAATATGTTCATCATGTATGTAGTGAAAGCAAACGCGTTGTACTCATACGCAGGGGAGGGCGCAGATGAGCTTCCCTTTGCCGAAGGCGACGAACTCTCCATCATAGATAGAGGCGAAGCGGATTGGTGGAAAGCTGAACGAGACGGAATTGTCTTCATCGTGCCGGCTGCTTACCTGGAGATAGTAGAGGGTTCGTGGATTTTATCGCCTCCCCCTTGAGTTTTCCTCTTAACCTTGATCGCCGTTGGCAACTAGACTAAAATCTATTCTTTTGCTTTTCTTTTACATGTACGATTCGGAAATACCATTTTCGTTGTTAACAGCCGCCGGATCTCCACCCCTCCTGCGCGTGAACCCGCATGAGAAGCCGTCGACTAACATTGACAGTGCCGAACGTCCTGATATATCGGGAGCAGCAACTGTCAGCGGATCACCTGATGAGGACGACCACGTTGACAGGTCTTCCGATGAGGGCGAGGACTATTATTCGATGGACGAATCAGATGACGAATCAGAAGGGTCTGAAGATGGGACTATTGAGGACGAACACGCTCGAGAACTTGAACGTCAACGAGTATTGGAGGCGGCGGGTCTGATTGTAGATACGAGCTCGAGTGTGACAGCGCCGCCTAATCCCCCAGTACAGAAGCGCCGTCATCCACCCGTGACTCCTCAACGGGTTTCCATAGCACCAGTGGCTTCGAAGATTCTTCCGCCATTGCCGACTGTTGACTTGACAGATACTGAGCTCGATTCGACGTCTCATCTGGACGACGCTTTCGATCGGTACGAGGTTTTCAAGAAGACGAATGGAAGCTTCAGCAATAGGATGTCTGTCTCATCCTTTGATACCTCTCCTTCGTCGCCGCCGCGCTCGCCCGCCGTGTCTTTGGCGCCTAGTCTCACACATCGAGATTGGGAGAGTCGTACGTCGCAGTTTTTGAGCTTTTTGGGGAGACATACAAATAGGTCGAGTACGCCGGAACAAGAAAAGAAAACGCTGGTCATATCTGGTCCTATCGTCAATACGCCTGCTGGTGGCGAGACTGGAGATGAGAGCCCTAGTTTTGGCACGGTGCGTGTCTTTTTTGCTATTACCGGGCGCCGTATTGAGGTGAGTAGTCATGGGCGAGCCTAGTGGACAAGTCAGCACTTGAGGGCATCCCTAAGATGGAGCGGCGACGACAAGAGGTGAGATTATGTGCTTGTAGTGTGGTTGCTGTGTCTCACGATCTGCAGGCAATTTTTGAACTTATTTCTACCGAAGCAGATTACGTTCGCGACCTGCAGCTCATCGTTGAAGTATGGTTCAAAGTGCTATTAATATTGTAGTGTCCAGATTGCTCACGTTACTATGACAGTTGTTCTACTCCCGACTTATGGGCACACTCGGAGAGAAGGCGACCACTGTCATATTTGCCAACATTGAAGACATCCTACTCACTAATACTGTACCTTCTCGGTGCTCTCGCTTATTGGCTATGACTGACAGCTTTGTAGACATTCCTTTCTGTTCTCGAAGAACGTCAGAAAGACTGTCGGCTCTATATCGACCACATTGGCGATGTTCTGGAGACTCACATTCCTAACATGCACCTTTATCTGGTACATACTTCCTGAGTCTGCGCATCGTTGGTATTCACCTTTTTTAGTCGTACTGCTTGAACCAGCACAACGCTGCCAAGGTTCTTCAGTCCATGAGAGATAGTAATACCGACCTTGCTACTCAACTTCAGGTATGCTACAAACGTTTTGTTAACTGTTTACTAACCTTTCTCTCAGCGCCTCCGCGATGACCCTTCTGCTCGAAATCTTGATTTATCACATTATCTCCTCGTACCCAGTACGTTCATGCGGAGGCGTAATAGCTGTTAGTAACTGACTTTCTATTCCAGTGCAACGCCTCACCCGATACCCTCTCCTAATCCGCCAAATCCTTCAATACACAGATCACTCCTCGACGACCAATACCTCCATCCAAACCGTAACTAACGGACAGCCTCCAGCAGTCTCCATCCAGCTCCCAGGCGATGACGAGGAACGAAAAAACATCAGTACCGCTTTGAAAGCAGCACAGAAAATTCTGGAGCATGTGAACGAGACGATACGGGAGCAAGAAGGGAGAGAAAGGCTAGGTGAGATTAGCAAGGATCTGTGGATTGGACAGGGGTGCGTATTTTCTTGCATATTTGCTCCTGATGGCGCTGAGTTGTCTTCTCAGTCACCTTGATCTAACCGCTCCGACACGCCACCTGGGACCGCGGAAGCTTGTGAAGGAAGGGATAATAAGCAAAGCAAAAAGCGGACGCAAACTTCGTCTGTTCCTATGCAGCGACATTCTCGTGTTGACTCATGAAGGAGGAAAGGGTTTATATCGCGTTGTGAGTGTTTTTATCGCCATGACCCAAATTTAGGTAGGTGCTGATGTGTGGGATAGCCCATACCTCTCAACGAAGTGCAAATAAAGGGGTCGAGAAACGAGCGAGGTTCGTAATATTTCTACCTATCACGACCTTGAGTTTACTGTGCCATAGAGGACTCTCTGCTTCGCCTGCACCTTACTTACCCGCGTGGTGGCGATACCATTGTTTTGCGAGCGATTTCAACCAAAGAAGCTCTATCGTGGAAGGACGCAATCGAGCGCGCTAGTCGAAGAGCCAAGGATGGAGAGCGACGAGCTGTAAAAGCTCTGCGTGCATCATCAAAGGCGGACCTACAACTTTAATATCTACAGACATTCTATTAGACTTCTCTGCTATTGTTATGATCCCATATTAACTGACATTCAACTACCCATTCCTACGCAGCATCTTATCAATTCTATCTCATTGCTGTGACTATGGACGATCGTGCGATGTCTGCATACGTACTTGAATTGTGCTGAAGTGATTCGGCAGCTCCGGCTTTCTGGTTGTGCGGCGACTCCCCATTTGGGATACCCTTAATACGCTACGGTACAGCAAATGAGCGCCCAGTCGTCTCTCGATGCTCAACTGCCACCATAGCGAGCCTATCCATAACAGAATGTATTATTTAATGCTTTCCACTCTCCATTGCTTCATAGCTTGATCCTTTCGAGACCCAATAGGAGTTCTTCATAAAGTTATGCATCACACGTAGGCAGCATCGCCGCGATCTTGTCCTTCCGCTGTCTAAGAAGATTGATCATGGTCTGTATGCCCTTCAACACGCCCTCATCGGGACCTGCCCCGTCGATAAGTCGGGTATGTGCGAAGTCTATGAGAGAAAGGGAACACAAAAGAGCTTGGTGTTCCTCCTCTTCCTCTATCGCTTCGTCGGGTATAGACTCCAGAACAAGTTGTCCGTTTTCATCTATCTCGACCTCTACTTCGTCGTCGTCGTCGTCGTCTTCTTCTTCTTCTTCTTCAGTCGTGGCGGTCCCGGAAGGCATGGAAAGCGTCTTCCATGCACGTTCCCAGTCTCCCTCGTACACTATGAGAATACTCCCACCTACCATGCGCATCTCAATGTTCGCTATGGTAGCTTTCAATTCTTCTAGGTCGTCTTGAAGTGTAGTGAGAACGCAGTGGAGGAGGATAGCAGGAAGACCAGATTGTGGCTTTGACACGTCTGAATCTGATGTCTCAGTAGAGTTCGGTGGTGACGGATAAGGTGCAGACGAGACGGGAAAGAACATCTCAGTGACGTCAGGAAGCTGTTCCTTCTTGATCGATCTGCCGTACGACTTGGGCGTCAAGATAGGTTCGGAAGAGTCATTACCGTACACCTTCACCGATTTCAGCGTTAATCTGAGTATTGAAACCATGAGCAGGTACCTGAAATCCTGTGAAGCGAACGCCCGTTTCTCCGCTAGTAGTATTATGAGCGACTTTGATCATACGCGCTTGCTTTTCAGGAGGCGCGTCTTGATCGTAGAGGACGGTCCCAAGTTTCACATCCAGAATACAAGGCTTCACAAAGCCGTACGCAACATTTTCAAGGACGAGGCGCTGTGCTGGACCAGATAAGAAAAAACGGGACGCGCTGACAGCAGAATCGGATTGACATATCTTTATCCTCTGGCACTATATTGCCATGTACGGGAACTATTTCCATATTTCCATCGCCAACTGCATTTGAATCTTTGAGTTGCCCCTCGAGCTTCAGCACGCCCAGAAACTTTGGGGTCCAGTTTCTAAGCTTCGAGAGTTCATCGTGATCGCCTGCTGCGGCGATTCGTTGATAAAATTCAATTTCACGAGGAAGGGCTGGCTTGATCAAAAGGGAATCGTCTTCTGTTGTCTCAATGCCTGCATGGCCGCCTACTTGAGCTTTTAGAGGGCGGGTGGCCGCTATCGTTGGCCCGGGCAGGAGCGGAGAATTAGACATGGACGTAGAGTACTAGCACGTGACCCGGCGTGTTTCATTTAATAAATTTACAAAGGCGTCAACTTTCAAGCTTCAAGATCACTACACCGACGTCGATAATCTTCAATCATTTTTTTCAGTGCTTCCAACAATGAGCAGACGTGGAAATAATGTTCGGGGACCTACATCTGCATTGACTGAGTTTCTTCGGGTATGTTTCGGTCCCCCTAAAACATTTGCATCGCTTCAATAAAATTTTGTTAACAGGAGTTAGGTATAAATCCTGCTACCATTGCTCGTCGAGTGGCTACCCAGAATCAGCCTGAGAGCCAGTCACAAGATCAATCTGTAGCTGGTCCGAGTAACTCTGGGGATAACCCGGAAGATGTTCCAGAAGAAGAGCAACCGAAGGAAAGTGCTCCCCAGGCGTCGAATGGCCGACGTGGTCGAGGCAGGGTAAATCGTTCATATGAAAGTCTTTCATTGTTGAATTGACTCTTTGGTTGAATAAGAACACTGGCTATGCCTCAGACGAGCTCGACGAGCCTGCGGAAGAATCTCCTGTCAAAAAACGGAAGGGTACAAAGGGCCGAGCGACGGCCGTCACAAAAGCCAAGGCCAAGAAGAAAGCGAAAGACGATGGTGAATATGAAAGCTCCTCTGAGGACGAATACCGGGCAATGTCGAAGAATCTCTGGTCAGTGGGGGGAAACGGTGGTCCCAAACCTCCAGCTGGGAGCTTCGAAACCTGCGCGAGATGCGAAAAGCAGTTCACTGTGGTATGATTTTGTTTCACTCAGAATACACATGGCTTAACATTGCGTGTAGACAAAGTATACTATGGCAGCAAATCCGCCTCCTGGCTATCTCTGCCACCACTGTGCCAAGGCTTCTGGTACTGACCCTTTCAAGAAGCCCGTAGTCCCTCGCAAACGCGTTAATGTCACGGAAAAACGGGATGTTATCAGTTATCAGGAACGCCGTTCTCCGTCTCTTGCGGCAATATGTATCGAGGTGGGCCATTAATAACCTTTCATTGTCAAGACGACTGAGCTTTCATGGCACAGCTTATCAGCCGCTACATTAACGATGTGGAAGCTTTGGGTGATATAGGTGCCGTGAACATGGATGAAATTGCGAAAGCCCTCTCTAAGAACCGTGGTCTGTGAGTGATGAGTATGGGATACTTCTCGGAGATTCTCACAGCAGAACGACAGCACTCCTGAGAATGCACATTTGTTCTATGATGTGCTCAACAAGAAGCTAAGGTTCTATGATGCAACTAGTATGTTTCACTATCCTTCTGCTCGTACCGGTTCACCCAAGCCTTTTTGTTCAGATTTGACTCCAGACGCATTGACAACCCTCGCTTCCCTCAACCCCAACTTGACTCACTTACATCTTGATTATTGCGGGCGTCTCACATCGCCCGTCCTTTTAACTTTTTCCACTTCAATGCCGCAGTTGACTTCCCTGACACTCCTTGGCCCATTCCTCGTACGGGCAGAAGCCTGGATCGAATTCCTCAAGGCTATGTCAGGCTTGCGAGTGTTCAAGATTACGCAAAGTCCAAGATTCGACTTAGAATGCATGCAGACATTCGCAGATAGCTGCAAAAATATCGGAGAGCTTTCATTGAGGGAAATTGGTTTGATGGACAACGAGTTTGCGGATCCTTTATGCTCTCTACCGCCATTGAGAGTACTAGATTTGGCGTTTCCAGGAATAGGCATAGATGAAGACGGCTGGATGAAGATCATAGAAAAGCACGGGAGCACTCTTGAAACACTTGATACCTCAAAACATGAAGGATTCACTGACCATGTCCTCCAGGAGAGTGTCAGGAAATACTCCCGTATCTTGTTCGAATTAAAACTGGACGAGTGTCTTAGTCTCACTGATGAAGGCGTGGCGCAATTCTTTGGCAACTGGGCTTATCCCATATCCGCTCTGAAAGATGAAGGCGACGATATGGATGTGGACGCTGACCCTGTGGAAGTCAGTCTCACATCCCTCGAACCATTTACGCCAAATCCACCGTTGCGCGTACTGTCTCTTGCCCGAAATCAAGAGCTCTCAAGTGCGGCACTCGCAGCTGCCATCGTACACTCTGCTCAGTCGCTCACGTGGTTGAGTGTGAATGGACTACGCAGCGCTTCCTCTGAAGCACTTGCACAACTCAAGAGGGCGAAGGAACTGCGCTACCTAGATGCTGGGTGGTGTCGGGAGCTAGATGATTTTGTGATGAAAGATGTTGTCAGCAGCGTGCATGAAGTTGAACGAGATTAAGGTGTGGGGATGTAGTCGCGTAAGGGGTGTTGGTTGGGGTGTGAAGGTGAGCCAAGAAGCTTCGTTTACGTATCTGCAAACTGATCTGACTTCACAGAGAGCCATAAAGGTTCATGGGATAGAACCGAGCGGGGGCATGTAAAAATATCGCGTGGTTACTTGGTGCAGCATTGCATGTACATGCTTGAGATGGTGTAGTTATTTACAGGTTTTTCGGCCGCCTTTTTCTTGTTGAGTACACTGAAACCTGCTTTCATTACTGACAGACAAGCCAATGACCATCTGATATTTTGATGTGGCGATTCGCAGGCAGTTCATGAGGCCCGTTTCAGAGTATTGATATATAATTTGGTAACAGATTAAAAACACGCGGCGTACTGTGGAGATTCGCTGCCATACCCTCGCACGAAAAGCGGCGCCAAGCCCATCAAGCATCTTGCTGCAAAGCACTCACAAATTTGACGGCATTTGAGCTATCTTTTCATTTCCGAGTTCGTCGGTTGCTCCTCGACATTTAACGTTCAACTTTGACGGTGAAAATGTGCATCTCAACCATCATGGGAGGGCTCGTGCACTCGGAGGTATGTGTTTTATCTCGAACTCTATGTACTTTCACAAAGCGCAGCAACAGGAATCTCTCTCCATTCTGCTTGCCCCACCAGACACTCAGGCCGCTGCGATGCCAGAGCATGTGGAACTGTACAATGGCTCAGGGCGCATACCTTCAGAGATTGATCCACCAGTTGGAGCACTGTATGAAGATGAAGATCATTGTCAGTGAGTAATCATCCCCATGGTGGGATCTCTCCCCCTCATCTCCACCATCTGATAGAGGATCTGGACCCAAGCTCTGTGTAGCGTTCGTCGGAATGGGATCGCAACACCCAGCCATGGGTCGTCAGCTCGCGGAAAGATACCCTCCATTCCTTGCTTCCATCAAGGAAAACGATAGGATCCTGATGGAGGTATATGGCCAGCCATCGTTATTGGACCGCACAGGCCTCTTCATTCCGGGCGCCGAGTGCTCACTGAACGCCAGTGGTACCTGGTCGTTAAATGATATCATTCTATCATTTGCATACGTACAAATCGCCTTGTGGGATCTCATTCGCAATTTGGGATTCAAAGCAAATTTCGTTATTGGCACAAGGTATTTAATCGCATCGATCAGAAGTTGAAGATGTTATTAAATGGGCGTTCAGTATAGGGGAGATAGTGATGGGTTACGCGGCAGGCCATTACGATAGATCAACTGCGATCGGGATTGCTGCGGCCTTCGCTACTACCATGTCTGAAGTCGAGGGAAACGGTGCCACCATCTTTGTCGCCGTCAGTCCACGGCAAGCACGGATCATCATCGATGACGTGCTGCTTCAAGCAGGGGCAACATCCGGCCTCTGGATTTCATCCTTTCATTCTCCACATGCCGTTGCCATCGCTGGCACCCATCCCCTCATAGACGCCTTATTTGCTTTCCTAAGCAACTCCAAGACCTTCTCAGATATATTTGCATTGCGGCTCCCTCAGCTTGGGTGTGCATTCCACACACCATTGATGGAACCAATAGAGGGACCGTTCAAGGCAGCACTGGAGAATCTAGACCTAGACCGAAAGTCGGATGGGGGAACACGCGAAGTGCGAGTGATGTCCACCACTGACGGTGCTTGGCTCAATAGGCCGCTTGATAGCGACTACTTCTGGGACAATGTTCTCCGCCCAACGAGATTTGGGGACATCGTGCAGAAGCTTGTTCATGAAGAGGGCGAGAATATCATTATCCTGGAGATCGCTGCTCACCCAGCAATGAAAACTTGCGTAGAACAATGCGGAGCTCGTTATGTCGGGCTAATCCGACGCCCTGCCCCGGACTCCTTGATTGATGGATCAAATGAATGTATTCAGCTTCTTGAAGCGGTCCAGCATCTTTACGATGCTGGGTTCAGGAGCGCACTCTCGCTAGGGGTGTTTGAACATGCCCTTCGACTCCTTCGTACCGGTAAATAGGTTGCATGATTAGTTGTAGACATGGTGACTCGACTCACCATATTTTTGGCGATTGACGCTGATATAGCTGCCTCCTAGATGAAAGAGTTTAGGGGAGTGTGTTGTCCAAGTGTGTCGTCCAAACTATAACGCAAACTCGCTAATACTGGGTATATTCACGCTCGGATCCAGCCATCTAATGTACATCCAAATTTTGGAGTAAGAATATGCTTCTGGCTTTGCATTGAACCTGTGTTGACCGCAATTCGCTGGATCAAAGGTCCGGATAGCTACCATGGCTACTACTTGTACCCGTGGGTTGTTTCAGACTCAATGTAAAAACGGGATATGAGGACAGGAACAGGAACTAGTGGGAAGGAACGAATAAGTGCACTGTTTAAATCGTGACTTTTCCCTGGGTCAACTAGTACTGAACTCACGCTGCCAGAGTATCCTCGGAACTGGACTTGTCGGCAGCCGCTGATTGTGATCCAATGCAGATTGAGAGATATCTACTTGAGAAACACACGACATCAACTGAAGACGAAAGTGCCTCCCCGGGATCATCATTTGGTGTCCATACCTATGGGTGCTGGCGCACTGAACGCTGGACGCGTAGCCTGAGGGGGTAGTAGTACGAGGGACTAGAGCTAGTACATTGTTGTAGACTCGTAACCAGTCTTGACTACGTCTTTGAAATGTTGAAAGCTTTGCTATGCGTCTACACCACACTGGCTGGGAACTTCAGTACGACCTGATTGTAATTGCACGTTAATGAATTATTCAGGGATCCACTAGGCATATATGTCATTCATCAGTAATGGATGACTTTTTCTTTCTTTCTCGACATCAATTAGAGTATCGATCCTCATAATCTGACATAATAATCGCCTCCAGGGCACCGAGTTCGCGCACCGCCATGACATTCTGTTAAAAAGTTAGCTGAAGCACACAACATGACGTGAATCAAACGAGATGAATGTGGTATCCAAGGCTCGAAAGTCGTCGCACAGATACAACAGAAAGCAAATAATAATAAATGATAAAATAAAAACGCGCACACTCACATCTACCAATTCGTTGGGCACAGCATTCAGCGCCAACTGGCTCCACCGCGCCAGTCCAGGCAAAAGGCCTGCCAACCGTATCTTTATCTCCTCCTTCATTTCCTCTTCCACAGTCAAATCAATCGGATTGGTCGCTGACAGCCCATCTGGGAAGTTTGTCGAGTTCGAGTCTACGAACACCTTCGCCCGCAGTCCGTCGACCAGCACTATCGTGGCGCGGTCGAGCGCAGCGCTAAGGGCATAAGCAAAATCTGGGCCGGACAGATATGCTCTGGTCTGCGAGAGGAGGGAAGAGAATATTGGATCATTGAACTCGGCGCGAGATTGCGAGGTCGGAGGTGGGGACGTTGTATTTGGGGCAGGTCGGCTGGAGGATGGCGATGGGAAAGAGGAGGGAATAGATGAGGGAGGAGTTGGAAAGATACCTGCACGAGGGGTGGGACCGGCAATCGGTGGAGAGTCATTGCTGTCGCGTAACGATGAAATGGAAGAACCAGGGAGGGGTGAAAATTTAGAGGGGACTTGGGAGAGAGCACCACCTTGTGCAAGTACGTGGGCTGTTGTTTCTGGAGTCGATGGAAGGAGAGAGCCAACAAAGCTAAGTGGTAGAGTGAGTCAATGAACCCGGCCGTGAGGCAGCGAGAGGGACTCTACTCACCGGCCAGGTATGCTTGCTCTATCGTCACCTGTACCGTCCCGCTCAACGCGTCGTCGAACATCAAGGATCAGTACGTGGAGCTCAGAAGGTGACAATTTTGTCTTGAGAGATACTCTGACATTAAGAAATTAGTAAAATACGCGTATACGCCTACCTGAAGAATATACATACCCCTCAAAGACGGCTTCGACACTACCTTTCACTCTTGCGGCTATATCCTTCCATCCAACGTGTAGTATCCACCAGCTAAGTGTCAAGAACCGCATCTCAGCATCGTCTGATACGCCTTCCACCTCTTCATCCCAGTCCTCTTGACCTGCAGACCATGCTGGCCATATCATCTCCACGTCAACAATACGAGATACAGCCTCACGGAAGATGAGACCAGAGAGTGTAGGTGATGCCTCGCGGATGCGTTCGGCGCGTTCGGCGGAAAGGACCGAGGTTATGTAGCGTTCACGTGCTAGAAGAGCCAGCTGTATGCTTGTGAGGAGGGACAGCAAAGTGGTGGTATAGAGTGTCGTCAGTGTACGTGTTAATGCTGATATATTGTGTGAGCAAATTGTAAGGGATACTGGATATGACAATGTACTTAATATTTTTACTTCCTTCCATAATTGTGCTTTCGTTCGGGTGCTACTTTCACTCATGGAGGAAGCCATGGAAGCCTTTTGTTCCTAGTTTGCGCATAAATAGAGTTTTTCAATTCCGGATCCGAGAAGCTCACATGAAAAGGGGCACCAGGGTTGTAGCTCAGTGAAGAACTAGCGGTGGTAATTGAGTCAGATAGTTGACTACCAGCCGAGGCAAGGAACTCGTGAGGTAGCTGTAGCTGCTCACTCGCACTCCTGTGTGATGAGACGCTCGAAAAGCGATCGACCCAACTGTCTGTTGAAGCTGCCATATTCGATGTCTCTCCATCAATGCCTGAATAGGACGACAATGACACAGACCCAGCATCCGAGCGCATATCTGAGGTGGAACTAGCTTCGGATTCGGAATGAGACTCTGGATGTTGAAAGCGAGATTGAGGACGGGACATGCGTGACAGAGATTGAAGCTCGTTGGTAAGTGACTCGACATCCATCTCCTCGAGGATTTGCTCAGCCAGTGTAGGAATAAGTGCCATAACAGTAAAACACGCATCATCATGAGTACTCTGAAAGCGTCTTCGAAGTCTAATAACAATGAATGAGCAGGTAAGTCAGTAACCTTTGACAAAGTCGGCGAACATACGCCTCTCGAGCAGCTCTGCTTCTGACAACCTTTTCTTTGACTTCCTCCAGTCTCTCGTTAACATAACAGCTCACAGCATAGGCTCCACATAGAACAGCCGATGTCCCGAATAGCCCACGACGCCGGTCGTACACGTATTTCCTTGCAGCGTCGAACATGAGGTCACTGGAGGAAAGTTATGGATGATGTAAGCATTGGGGTAGTCCTCATGATTCCAGTCTCACTTATCTCCGCAACATCCTATGGTTGGAGTTCAACACCTCTAACACCTTGCAGGCACATAATATTGGCACTGAAGCCAACCTCAAATTTTGATTGAACAGTAATTTATTATGCTGGTGTTCATTGAACCCACGAGGCTTTTGATGTTCAAAGCTTACAACTGTGACAAGACCAATACGCCGTATGTAATTCAATGGTACGTCATATTCAGTGTTCGAAATGCCCCTCTATTACAAGTTCTCCATTGCTCAAGCGGCGGGGAATTCTGTTCAGAAGTAACATTTCGGCCAATCAGCAACGAACTATTTTATATCGTACATCAACCACGCTATCGGGAACATGACTTACTGCTGCGTCTTGCGACTTAGAATTGATGTAAATGCTTGACATTTATGAATTAATCCATTCGAGACCTGTGAGTGTTGGAGAAATTGTGCAAAGCAAACTATTCATACTCGCTCTTCTCAGGTTCTAGTGTCTCCATCAACAACACTTTTCTTGAGAGAAACCTTGCGGCAGTCAGTAGTTCCGCATATACTATCGTCATTCGCGCTGACAGACAAAGATGCTATCAAAGCAGTAACAATAGCAAGGATATTAAAGAAACGCATTGTGATATTCGGTATGGGGAGCACTAAATACGAAGGGAAAAATTGCTGGCTTCTATACCCTGACACTAGCACTCTGGGCACGACTTCATGGTGGATTTAGGCAGAACGTACCATCCGAAGAGACGTCATTTGCGTGCCAGCGGACCTCGAACCTGATATCGACAACAGCTGTACGTATTTGCGATCTGTCGTGCGTCAGAGCTAAAAATTCCCGTCCCGTAGGATGCTGGACTTTTATACATGGCCGATGTTACTGGCTCTCGCTGTTACAGTGTTATGCAGAACTTTTCAGAGCCATGTGTAAGCTCGTTGCTTACCTGAGTTCTCATAATCAGCATAAATACTGTCCGCGATAAACAAAGCGTGCTTTGTTTATCACTGCCTTTTGGCGTAACGGTTAAGGCCTAAGGGACGACAGTCTTGACCACTTACACTTACTTCTACATTGCTCCTTTGTATCGCTTCTGAAAACCCACGATCTTGTCTCGTTTACTCCATTCGATCCGCTTAGTGTTTCCCGCCACTCCCTGGCGGGTTTCCACCATGTTCCGCCAATGTATGTGATTCCGTGACCATGATCTCGTCTACCACTGCTGCAGGCACTAGTCCCTTGTCAGCACGCGTTCGCTATTCCAGCCGGTTCCGCCAGATCGGTTTCGGCAGATGCGGCAGAATGTCAAACTACAGGGTATCACGTTGAATGGTGTTCTAATAAAAACTCATCTAGAAAATATGCAAGATAGACGATAGTGATAGGGGGAGCAAAAGGCCAGACTGCTCATTAATTCAGTCTATCAAGTGTTCGTTCTTCTAATGCCTCCATTGCTCAAGCAGCACTGAATTCAGCATCTCGGTCAAACCAGCAATGAACTGCCTGAGTATCGTGCATCAACCACACTGTACCAACGCGTTACCAGAGAAACGACTCACTGTTGCGACTTGCCACAGCTTTCCACTCCGGTTTGATTTATGACGTATTAACACAAAGGAATAGAAATGAGTCCTACAACGCCGGTGAGCCTTGAGGAATACTGAATGCGAGCTACTCATACTCACACTACCGGCGATGTATATCTCCTTACATGTCTGACCAGGGCAGCATTTATCAGTCAATGCGCACAAAGTTGGGCATGCATTGACAAATGCAGACGCTGTCAAAGCGGCCACAACGGCGAAGACGGAGGAAAAATGCATGGTGCGATGCGACACAGGGTCAATAAAGGTGGGTGGGAACAGTAGGAAGACTACTGCTTTATAAATGTCGCGTTCAGGACTCTATGACTCTGGTTTGGGTAGAACCTATTATCCAAATAGAGGTAATCTGCATGCCAGCAGGCCTCAAATTTGACTTGCTCTGTCACCGATATCATGAGCGTAGGAATTTGCACGCTGCCGTGCTCTGAAGTTGTCTCACTATACATAGAGTCTTAAAGCTCTCCAAGTCCAAATCGCAAACGGTATGGCCACCGCATCGCCCAGCATACTAGTCTCGTCGATTATGATGTGATGATCGCTCGCCTTGGTGAATTCAGTCGTACGCCAGCTGGTGTTCACAAGGTTTGCCTCTACTATTGTTGTCTGTTGATATTTTCTTTTCGGTCGACACGTCAAGAAGAATCTTTTCCGTTCCCTGAGAAACCGGTGGAAAATCTGGTATCCTAACGATAATCACACTGCAGAACAGTGAAGTCAATTTTTAGTGGTGATTTCGAATGTCAAACGAATTCCAATCGTCAATTTGATAAGGGCTGCCGACGCACCTTCTTCGCACACGATAGAGGCTTCGGCAGAATGCAACCTTGAAACAAGATGCCACCGTTCAATAGCAGCTTGATAGCGATGGTGTCATGTAAATGGCACGCATTAGGGCATCTACGGCATTCAAACCCAAATATGAACCTGCGGGGCTACAACCAAGGCGAGAGACCGAGGAAGCGCTCAGGCCTGGACTCCGAGGTACAACTCATTATCTTGTGAAATGGAAAGAATGCTTACGATAACGATCGCACCCTTAAGTACGCTGTACCCTTCGTAGACGTCTTCCCTCATTACGTGACGTGGGAGCCCTGCGTCGTTGAGAGTGAGCAGGAACTAGGACGAAAATGCACCTCTGAGGTCGATGTACAGAAGCTTTACTCTGTCCTCAAACGCGGGAAATTGGTCCTGACCTACGACAGCATCGATTTCTGCCTGTGCACATGTATCTCGCGATAAAGCAGAATTAAAAACGTCAGGAATGATGCTGTTTGTTCATGTCAATGATTGTTTAAAATTTACATGAGGCAGGGTGCAAAAGATACCTTACGGTGTCAGCTCTGCATAGATCCCCACTACTATGTACACCACGAGGTAATATCTTCGTGTTTTGGGCAGACTGTACACACATCTTCTGGAAGAATCTGTTCTGAAATGAAGGAATGCGTATAACTGTCACTTTGTTGATCAGCGGCGACAATGGGTTAGGAACTGAACGGCATCTGGCAGCCCGAGCACGGGTCCGAGAGGCACAGAACGATTAGCCGTCCGGCCGTATTACTAGTCACGGTCCCGCACTAACTCCGCGTTAATTCATCCCGATTTCGAGCACGCCCTTCACCATATCTCCTACCCTTGAAAATACTTGACACCATGCTCACATCGGTGCGCATCGCCTTTCCCGCTCCTTTCGAGATCTCCATATCTATCTCCCTACCCGTTAATGGCTCAATCTCCCTCGGAGTAACGAATGAAGTCAAGGATGAATTTTCGACCACCAAGGTCACAAAGTTGTAGCAAGCGAACGCTAGTATCCCCTAGATCGCATCTTGTTCATCAGGAACCACTTCAACAAATATCTGGCGACTTTGTCGTACAAGAAAACAATCTAGGATCTTCCACATCGGGTCCGAACGATGTGCTCATTCATCTGATATGGGCGCTTGAACTCCTTTCCACAGCCTGCACAGACAGCCTTAATCTTCCCCTCATGCACCTCTTTGACATGACGACCGAGATTATCCTTCTTGACGAGTGCCAAGCACCCGTGCCAGGTGCATTTTACTTTGCCCTTTGCTTGGATGGGGACAGACAGTTGCGCAGCAGGCTCATAGACAGAATCCAATGTGCCACAGAGCGATAAATCTAGGGATACATTGTAAGTGTTTCTGTTGAATGATAGTGAATTGACCGTGGCGATGATTCTCACCCTCTAACGACGATGCCGTGACACGCGGGTCATAGAATGCTGAACAGGCCTCAGAGTACATGTTGTACCGAGGCTGAGTTAGGGGATGTTGAACAATCGGCCCATAGTCGGCAGAAGTGCGAGCGCCGTGGGGTAACAAGCCTGTACACAGTAAGTGTTTAAATAAAAATTTTGGCTGCAAATACAGCAACTTACCTTGGGGGGGACCTGTACCCTCTGACAGCGATCCCGTAACCCCGAACGACGTTCCATGAGGTGCAAACTGTGGCACGAGGCAGCGGTCGTGCGAAGGTCCAAACGATGCAATGACATTGAGACTATCGAGTTCAGCTTGAGAGTCGACGGTGCTATCACGTCCACCCGAATCCTCCATTGTGACATCTGACTGGTAGTTACCAAGGAGATTCATCAAGACGCTGCGGATCTGCTGGATTTCCTCATGCACACGACGCTCTAAGCTGTCGAGGCGGTCGAGGCGCTGGAGACATGACTCCAGGACTAGTCTCGTTGAATGTTGGTCAGGGGCCTGCCCTGGCCACGAGGACAATGGGTTTTGTAGTGTTGATCTAGATGAAATTTTGGTGCGCTCGTGTCTTTTTCTACGATGTGCGCGCAAGTTATCCATCTGTAGACTCTAGGTGACAAGTAAAGCAATGCAAATGCTGGAGAATTCTGTTATCCTTTGTGAGAGTTGGGAAATTGAACACAAAATGAAACATCGCCCCGACACCTTTATATTACATGTCCATAACGCGTCTGGCAGGCGTAATCTGGATTACTCCGAGTAAGCGCTTCCAACTAGTCCGGTTGCCTCATGTTGTATGGAAATTAATTGGTTAGTCTTCCAGGAAATGAATGATCGCTTGCCACCTTGAATCTTATCAACTTGACAGCTGCCTATCATGGATACAGATCGTTTTCCCGCCATGCGCAGCCCACTTGCTTCTAGGCGACGGTCAAGGATGTGGGTGAAAAATCCGTGCGCTGTCACTGGACGACTCCATTGCAGCGACTACCTCCAGAAATTCTCAACCAAGACCTAGATTGAAGGCATCATTTAGGGTACTCATGCTTCTTGATATTAAAAGGGGCAGCCCTGTTCTTGCAAATATAGGGGCACACAAGGATCCCGCATTCCATCAACGCAATCACGCTAGATTCCACTGGCGCCAATTGGTTCACCGTGTGGTCTTTACCGTAATGCCACCCGCCATAGAATTTACTTTCCCTTGGCACTTTAATTAACTTCGCTGGGCGCCTCTCATCACGATGTACAGCCAACTCTGCTTTGTAGTACGTACTTTGAATAAAAACGTTTTTATCCTCATCGATACTTCCCTCATCATGCATGTAATTAATTGTGGTGTCTTTCCGGATCCCAACAGATGCATATCTCTGCAGTGCTTCAAGTTATGCTTTATTTTGTATAGATTCATTCTCCGTCTTGAGAAGTATCGTATATTAACAGATAGGCTGACGCCGGCACATAGTATCGGTTGGACGCCATTCCGCCATTGTGATGATAGACGTGAGAGGTTTCACTAGGCATACTGGGCTTTGCCTACACCTGGGAGATCCGGAATATGAATGCCATTTCATGAAAGTGGGATTTAGCTTACTTTGGTACAATTCAAAAACGACGCAGTTACGAGATTAAAGACCAACAGAAGCTTTTACGACGGTTATGGGGTGCTGTCGTATTTGGCAGGACTTGATGCCAGGATGATCCGTCGAGCATCTACAAAGAGAAAAAGGTATTGAACCAAACGCATAGATGATACCGCATACAGGAATGACATCGTGTTCGCAGTGCCAGTCTCCACGCGTCCGAATCCATCGACATCTATAAATATGTTCCGAATCGCCGATGTTATGTTAGTACTGGTGCGTACTCTTAGACTGGGAAAGGAAGAAAACGTATATGAGTGCTCGTGCGCGGATACTGAGGAGGGGCAACAAGCAGGAAGCATCAATCATCAATCGGCGTCGTACTAAAAGCATCAAAATGGGTATTGGGTTTCAAAATTCGCTGATCATCATATCGCAAACTACGCACTGCACAAAAATATTCTGCGATTTTAGTTAGGTGTTCTCTAGTGTTTATAGAATACAACTGTGAAGATCCTATAGAAAACATCGAGCAGTTGTGTTCACAATAAATCATCCATTGAAATATGTCACACCACTGAATGTTAATGATTGTAATGCTACAATCTATATACTTTGTCAAACAGGACAAAAACTATGTGAAAACAATCTCTGTCCTTATACAAATGATGCTTACCACTGCGATTTCTATATCATGATTGAGTGAGGGCAGAACCATGTTATCAGTGAAGTTGTTGAAAGAGTGGATGCTGCACCGTGACCATAGTGCAGCATCAATTATAATCTCCGCTCAAAAACTGTACATCGAGTAAACAGGGGAGGTGTATCTTATAGCAGCCAGATGGGGTCATCACTCACCAGCGCAATGACCTGGACTGTGAGTTTAATCCTCGTTGGTATATATCCTACATCCAGTCTTTGATTATACACTTTTGTGAACATACTCACTTTCAATCTATTACTATCATATCCTTTCCACTTAATGCACATACTACATTTAGATTTACTTACTGTGGATAGCTGGTCTATATAATGTACATGCACGAATCCGTAGAATCTTTGATTTCCTTCGAACGCTCGTTCAGATATCGATATTCAAAATTCTGCCGAGCGTACCGTTGCGGAGCTATAAAACTCCAGTGTGACATTGCTGTGACAAATTTTGAAACAGCATATCCAGTCCCTGCCAAACTGACATCGCACAACCGGATTCCTTCCGCCGCTCGAACATCATCGCAAAAAAAATCAGATTTCACCTGGGTGTGATAGAGCACGATTTTTCCCACAGGTCTGTCAAGAAGCGGAAAAAAAAAACCTCTTGACGAGTGTGCTACGCTTCAAACATTGAAAACCTTTGAAAAACCCCGCCAGTGATAGTAAGTGCAAAGTTTGTCAACTGCTTCGCAATCTTCCGAGTCGCCTTCATTTCCGAGCCATCATACCATCATTTACCTACCACTATTCTCCAGGCGCCGGTCTTTGCTGACCGTTCACGAATCATACAAGTTCCTGTTCGTGGACCGCCCATATGCACATGGTCTCCCTCAGCTCGTGGGCTGATATAGGTCGAACTTGGGTACGTTTCATACGCTTCAGCCACCTCATTCATAACATCTCTTTTTGTTTGATGTCTGGTATAGTCTGCAGTCGGAGCCGCTGCCTTCCGTGATTCCATCTTATCAACATTACAACATTACAACTCATCACCGCTAACGACATTCGCAGAACAATCAAGATGTCCACTTCCATAAGCGCCAATACATGAACGCAACTACCATGGACAGTATCCGCAGGGAGACCTTTCTACCCACCCTCAAGGTCAGTCCCTCTTTTTTCCGTCGAGTACCTTCGACTAGAACCATCATGCAACCTTGCAACAGCTTATCGTGTTGTCCACCCGTCCCAGCTACCTTTCAATAGTGAACTGGTCACGCATTTCTCAGTGGCCATGAGCTCTCTGGCAGTCCGAACTTCTTCGACATTCTTCGACACGCTCTAATCACACCACCGGGTTGAACTGCTAGATCGCTGTCAAGTACCAGTGCATACTTGTGTGTCCCTTCCGTCGACGCATCTGTCAAATCCAAAAATAGGTTCTCGATGACCTCGACAGGGTTACATCCATCTAGGCTCAAGAATCTGGTCTGACATGCTGACAGGCGCATGCAGAATCGATCACTCCCTGTCGTTTATGCTGGCAGATTCGGGTATCATGCTCCTGCCGATGATTGTCTAGCGCTGCCAGTGGGAGGAGGGGTAGGAGCAGAGGCGCAACTCGGATGTCGAGCAGCGCGAATTCCTAGAAACTCCTCACAGAACCATTTTTGTATTTCTACTTCAATCCAATTCATTTTCACTTATATGAATTTTCATCCACGAAGCAGATTTGCAAATCATCGTAACCAGGTCCGGCTTAGAACGCAAATATCTAACCCACTCCTTACTCGCCCCTCTGAGTTTGGGTTCAAACGGTCACCTTTTTCTACTCTGGCTTGTAGAGATTCGCACATTTGGCATTCATCGCATATGGTATACCAGTACTTACTAGCGCTGACTCTGCGACGATCCTATCTGGTTGTTTTCAAGTTGACGCAGTGAATGCAAATGCATACCGAGCAATCAATTAATTATGGTTCAAACGTTTTGAACGTTCATGAAGCCCATACCATATCCAACACATGCATTAACACGGAGTCTCTCCCACGTCTGATGGACTTTGTGCTGCCGAATGACCTGATTTTGATACTCCGTCTAAACTCCGTCCAAACACTTTCAAGTCGATTGGCGGCTGGCGCTAAATGATTCATCTTTGCGCAAATCACATCCCTTCCTTGGCCATGTACCTTTTGGAGTTGAGTATCACCGTGGGTCAAAGACCGATCAGAGATCGTCACTAGCATGCTTCAACTTAGCGGTACGCTCTCCCTCCGCGTTATTTACCTGTACAAGAAGTCATCATATTGAATCTTAGTATTTGTATTGGTGCGCATTGCCTAAGTTCATGTGCTCTTGAGAGCTCCATACCTGGGTGCTCTCACCACTTTACTTTTGACAAATCTACTCGAGATCAGTACTTTCTTCATTCGGCCCGACAGATATGGTCCCTCAACATATAAGGGCGCGCGAACTTCTTTCCACAGCCAACGCAGACAGCCTTGACTTTACGCCGATGCACCTCATTTACGTGACGAGTGAGATTATCCTTCTTGACAGTTCTTGAGCATCCGGGCCAGATGCAATTCACTTTATGTTGGCTCGGGCTGCCCTGCGCAATGGGAAGACGTGGTTGTTGGTCGTGACTTGTTGAAGACTCGGACAAGGTCTTCCCATCGGAGTACGTGTCATACTGAGGCAGGAGCCCGAGTACACCAAGCCCATAGCTGACGACACCAGGGGTGCCATCGGGCAACAGGTCTGGTCATATACGGTAAGCATTCTAAGGAAAGGTTGTGCATATTGCGAACTTACTTTGGGGAATTGTACCTATGGAAAGACCCTCCGCCAGGGTACTAGTACCAAATCCTAAAGGACCGTACTTGAGGTCTGAAAATTGTCCCGGGAATGCTGGTGGCTCTGCCAAGACGGAGAACTCTGGTGGAGTCGACGACGGTGGAACGGCATTGAGCTCGAACGCAAGTGGCATGATGATCTGAGGCTCATCATTGACGATTGCCTGGGAGTCCATGTCACCATCCAATGTGCCTTCACCCCCCACTATGGTGATTTCTGATTGAACGGTGACAAGTAGCTCTGTGATGCGGGTGCGGATTTCCAGAATTCCTTGTAAACACAGTCCATCCTATCATGGACTCGGTCAAGACATTCGAGACACGATTTTAGGCTTGATCTCGTTGAATCTTGATCAGGGACATCCCCCGACCATGAAGACGACGTCAGCTGGGGGGTTGGTAGTGACGATTCAGGCCTTGAATGTACATCCATGGTAAGCTCATGCTCTGATCTCGAATATACGAAGCGTGGAACGAGTTCACCTTTGCAGATACATGCTCGTTTTAAAACCTCGAGTTGCGGGTTCTGGATGGCACGGGAAGTTGTATGAATGTAAGAGAATGCAAGACTGTTGCCTTTTTATTCCCATTATTCCGCAAACTGAATTTTGATTATAGCACCATGGCAGTCAACGTAACCCAATACTGCGTACGGCTACTCCTTCCAAGCCTAAAATGGAACTTGTCGAAACCTTGACTGGTCACGTAAAGTTACACCGTGCTCGCAAAAATCACGGTGGCAGTCTTGAGCTCAGGGCGGGCCCGCACAGCGAAAGACACAGGCACAAATATAAAAGAAATTTGGATCGACTTCCGGTTGTAGTACGGTACATGGCGCTCATAAAGGGCCATGTGTCATTAAGTTAGAAACTAATATTGTGTGTGATGTTTCTAGGCAAGAGCCATGCGATAGGGGGAAGAATTTCATGTATTTCGTAGTCTAGTATGGTCCGCCGTCACCCGAACGGCCAGCCCTTCGAAAAGTTCAATCCGAATAACCGATGACCCTATGCTACGTGTATAAGGTGATTGTGCACAGTTGTGCACGTAAAACTTCCTGTGCATTTGAATGCTGGTCACTGGGTCGACATATCAACATACGAACGTTTCAGATGTGCCGCAGGATGAAAAGAGAGTAGACCACCTACCCCAAACCTCGTAGCCATCCTTAACAATTATAAGCGTGAAACGGTCGATTCCGCAAAACCAATTCGCATCCCCTTATGTGCATGCCCCACCTGAGCACCACATGTACTCTCGTAAGGCTCAAGTTTACGGTACTCAGATCTCGCAACTGTATGCAATTAGCCATGACGTAAAACCTGTTCCCGTCTTCACTGGCGACGTCACACAACTGTATGTTGGGTTTAGAGTGCCATAGTGACATAGATACACATTCTCCTAAACTGTTCCGAGAAAACCGCTTGAAACTTCGGAATGTACGGTACAGTCCGAATTACGTTGGCTTGCCAATTCAAATTCGTGAACTTTAGCACAACGTTTTCAGCGTTTAGAATTTGAACAAAATAAGAATAACTTTTTACGCTGCACAGAATCCCTGAGGATGAGCTTACTAAGAATTTACATTCGAGGTCCGGATTGAAATCCGCCGAGACCGTCTTCGCGGTTAGAGCATGCTGTTGAGAAGACTCCATGGCGCGGGTTTGCATTTGAATTTGAGGAATAGATGACTGTACTCACGCAGGAATGTCCTGTCTCGAATGATTCTCGGCATCCCACACCCTTGCTATTCCATCGTTTAGCAAATTCACTCAGCCACCAACACTACATCTTGACTCTAAGAGAAAAACAACACTTCACCAACGTTCCAGGCGAACACCTCTCTCGGTATCCAAATACTCTTATCCCCATCAGGGGACAACATTGTGTTTACTTACGGTGTGCCATCCCCGTCTCGCTAATCTTGCCCTATCTGGTCACCACTACTCGAATCAAGTTCCACACCCGCAAGTCGCCGAATGAACAAGCGAAGATGATCCGATGTTCGTCTGGCAGGTCCACACTTCTGGCAGGGCGTTCGTTATTGCTGATATCCCATCGGGCGCTGCAGTACGTGATTGTCACCCAAAGTGTGCAGCTAAAAACGCGTCGAACCAATGTTTGCCCAAAAGTTAAACAGTGGCCCACAGAGGGGTGCCGCGTCCAGTAGATAAATGAACAGTGGCCAAGACGATGCGACAAAGAGCACGAGGTGCGTATTTGTATAACCAAAGCATATGCTGCGCAGCCCGAGACGAACGGGTCGGAAGTTAAACAGCCAGTGATGCCGTGACTACATGCGTGTGAAAATTGCCATCGGCATCCAGTGGGGACCTCTCCAGGTAAGTCGGAAGGACAAGACGGCCAAGTCGTAACTTGAAGACGGAGCCCTGATAGATAGCAAATTGTATGGCGGGTGTATCTTGAAGTCGGCGCCATCAAACAAGAAACTTTTTGCGCAAAGATCCCGAAAACTTGACAGATCCATGATGAAGCCAAATCAGGAATGTACCGGCGGTGCTTGCTAATTAGGTGAGAAAAAACCTTACAGCAGCTGCATGGTATGTCTCCCCGAAAACGTGTCAGCGACTGTCAATCAGTAAACCCGGTGGTGAGACTCACATATTCCCAGCCGAGGCGCTCTTTCCTGGACATGACGTTGTATAGTATCCCTCTCGAGGATATTCCCCATTGATCTGCAAACTGAATTTTGATTATAGGACCACGTAACCCAATACTGCACCAATACTGCGTGGCACGGGCTGACTCGCTCTAAGATCTCAAGCTTCAAGGCGGAACTTATCGAGTCGAGACCTTGTCGTAAATTCATTTCTGTCGCATAAAATACGGTGGCAGCTCAGCGCTCAGGCCTCAGGGATGGGCTCGCACAGCGAAAGACACGGGCAGGAAATTGGAGCGCTTTTGACTCGGTTGCAGTGAATCTGGTCATAACGGGGCCATATGTCACTAAGTTGGAAATTAATATTATGTGACGTTTCTAGGGAAGAGGCATGGTGACGCATGGATCGAGATGAAGTTGCCGGTTCATGCACAATGGCCATGGCCCGTCACCCGAACGGCCAGGGGTCCAATCTGAATAACCGACCCTATGCTAGGTTATTTGTACACATTTGTATACTGGTAGACATGTCAACATATGAACATTTCAAATGTGCTGCAGGATCAAATTTAAGAGTAGACTAGCACACCCCAAACCTTGTAACCATCCTTCACATATATGAGCACGAAACGGTTGATTCCACGGAACCAATTCGCGTCCCACAATCTTGTGGGCAGTGGTCATCGGGGGTCATGTCAAGCCAACGTCGACGCTGCGATTTCGTCCACCAAGGTGGCCTTGTAAGCAAATACCAGCATCCCCTAATAGATCGTGTATTATTCATAAAGAACCACACCAACAATTAATTGAGTAGGGCTTATAATACCACAACCATGACCAGCTAGCGGCTTTGACGTACAAACAGCCTTAATCTTCCACTCGTACACCTCTTCGACATGGCAAGTAAGGCTATACTTGTTGATGACTGCCGGGCACTCGTCCCAGGGGCATTCTACTTTTTCCTTTGCTTAGTTAGCCTGCACAATGAAGACGGACAGTTGCGCGTCGGGTCTGGCTGAAGAACCGAAGGGGTCATGCTCCCCGAAATGACTGCCCTGGAAGGGTTGCGCAGTGGACTCATAGATAGGATCGGACGTGCTATGGAGCTATAAACCTAGGGTTACGTTGTAAGCATTTTAATGAAAAGTTGCGAATGATAACGAATTCACCATGACGAGCATTTACACTCTCCAATGACGATTCTGTGACACGCGGATCAGAGAATGCCGGAATGCCTGCAGAGTACATGGTGTGCTGAAGCTGATTTATTATATAGTCGGCACAACTGCGAGCACCATGGGCAATAAGCCTGTTAACGGCAAGCATTTAAACGAAAGACTGCATATAAAGCAACTTACCTGCTGTAACCCCTGACAGCGATCCCATGACCCTGAACGATACAGGCTGTAGCATGAAGTCCGCGGGGCCGTGCGAAGATACAAACGGTAGAATCATAACATTGGGACCATTGAGTCCAGCTTGGGAGTTGACGGTGCTATCACATCCTTCCGAATTCTCCATTGTGATATCTGACTGGTAGTCGTCGAGGAGATCCATGAAACCGCGAGCCTCCTGGACCTCTTCGTGGACATGACGCTTTAACCTGTCCAGGCGGCCAAGGAACTGGTGACATGACTGCCGGATTCTTGATCAGAGACCTGCACTAATGATGAAAACAACGAGTCTTGTAACGATCGCATCATGGTGCGCTGTCTATGATGCAGCGTAATCTATAGGCGAGTGGCATCCTCCTACCAGATCTCCAGATGCCCAGGCCGGCATATGCATGGCGCTCTTGTGAGAGCTACAAGCGTAGAGACAATCCAGATGCAAGTGGTCAGAAACTACAGGGCTTAGACAGCTGCAATACACCGTGATGCTGATCAGCGGCTCCATGATACTCGTGCCGCAGATTTCGTAGCTGCGCGAGTAAAGGATGAGGTACCAGGAGAACCACAATTTGCTGAAGACCATTTTAATCCAGGACTCGAAGTTGATGATGTTGCTTCCGGGCACGAACCGCATGGTGATATTGATAGGGAAATGAATCCAGACCCTCTTGAGCCGCTAAACAACCTCTTCGAGACGCACAATGGGTCCCCCCAATGTTCGAGGCCCAGATGACTTCAGCACCGATGAAGATAAAGATATCTTTCAGCGACTTGGACGGTCCAATGTGCCGGAGGATGATCCAGCTGTTCCTGATGATGATCCCGGCGCTGTTCCTGAAGGCTGAGGATGGTGATGGTGCCCTCCATGAGGACACCGCTGCTGCCGAGGCTATTGCTGCCAGAAATTCCAACTCGTGTTGGGGGCCCCATTAGTGGAAAATGGCATGTCTCCCCGAAAACGTGCTATCGATGCGTCAGCGAGTCATCCGGCCAGCACAGACGCACCATTGAAAATTTACGATAATTTACGATTGCTGTCATGGTCCACTTTCAAGGCATCTTCGTATGCATGGCGGAATATTTATGTATCGCAGACCTCGATGGGAAAAAAAGTACTTGAACCCAGGATGACTCTGGTCTTTCGATCTTCCTCGGGAGAGATATCGGACGGAATCTTCACCCAACAATTCTCTCGAGGATCGCTGCGAAAGATTTCATCAAACTTGAGTTATTTTTGGAGTCAGCAAACGTCGGTCCCCTGTTCGTCTTCAGGTCTATCAGCCCTGTCCAATTTCCATGTGGATAGGACCACAGAAGTTATTACGAGTGACATGATAGTGAGAGCACGACTTGAAGAAATCGTGACCGAGCACTGCTTGCCCTAAAGTAGATTCAAGCTCTGCATTAATGATCACGCTTTAGATCTTCTGCCTCCGACACCGACAGTCTCCAGCTGTGCAGCATTCACTTCATTCTCAAAAGTCCCCTCTGCTAAATCAATTTCGAAGAGTCCTGATCACTGAAAACATGCTATTCATACTCCCATATATCTACAAACCATGGTGCAGATCAAAACCCCATACATACATACTGTAACATCTAATGATTATCCAACCCTAGCCCTCGCATAAATGCAATGTCAATCTAAACATGAATGTCAGACGACGCATAACGATAGCAATGTGTGTTCAACAAAACTTATTTCTCGAGAGATGGTACGTGTCCTGATATACTGACGATGAGAAGACATCTAGGCTGTGATCCCAAGACTAGATAGTTCCTTGCGGATCTCAGCTTCACCCTCCATTTTTTTGAGCTGCGTCGCTTCCAGTCGCTCCCCGCGGTTCGCCTTCTCCTTGAGTTCATCAATGGCCTTCAGCTGTAAGTCAATGGCCATCAACACAATGCAACGACGACGACCAGAAAAGCAAACACCAACCTTCTTATTAAGATTCCGAACCTTCTTCGCGACAGGGTCCAACGATTCTGCTCCCGGCGTTGGTGGAACGGAGCCTTGGCCAGGTGTCTGCGTCCCTACTACAGTCACATCAATAGACGGTCGCACAGACGCCTCCCCAGTAGGCGTCGCAGCTCCCGAGCCCGCTTCCCCAGTTCCTTTCTCTTTCTTCTTCCCCTTTTTCTTCGGCTTCTTTTCACCACCCTCTGCCCCGGGCACAGGCGCAGTCGAGGGCGTCTTGGGTGCGGCACCAGGTACATGCCTCCTTCCCCCATTCCCATTCTGATAGTGACCATTTCCGTTCGAAGGCGTGCCTCCATTAGCATGGCCCATGCTACCGGGAGGATTCGGTGAACGGTTGTAGCCCCGTGGAGGTGTTGCGCTGCCGCTGCCGGTGGGCATACGAGGAGCACCGCCCTCATCCTCACGCTTGAAAATCGCTGGTGTTGCAAGGCCACGTGCACCAGGCGGCCTGTAAGCTCCTGCAGCTTTAGGTGTAACGGGTTTAGCGGTCAAAGCCGCAGTCAATACACTGATTGAGGGCTGGGGTGCGGCAGGGATAGTTGCACCAAACGGAGGTGCTTGATCAAGTGGTGTAGGTCTCCACGATGCCTGATATAATTCGTCTACCAGCTGGACGTGCATAAGTCCACTAGTGCAATGCCATATCTTGATTCCGTTGTCCACACGAAGACGAGGAGACAGAGTAGCTGTCAAAAGGAACCTGCCGCAAGGCGACCATTCGCAATAAGAGGTGTTTGGTGCGTCGATGGTACAAATCTTTGTCAACGTTCTTCTGTCGAAGATGTCGATTTTTCCTGCCAAGTTACCAAAGCCGGCAAGCGCGACGAGACGACCTTGCGGATTGAAAGAGATGAAGTTATGAGGAGAGGATCCAAAATCGTGAAGCGTCCGCACACGTTGATCAAAGAGTGTAGTTTTAGCAGGCATATCTAATAAGAAAACTTGTTAGTAATGACTTCCGTAATCTAGGGAGACAACTAACATCCATAGACAACGCCAAATTCTTTCGAGTTTGGGCTCCACGAGACGTCATGAATCGGTCCCTCCTTGTCCAGGGTGACGCGACAGTCGAAATTACCTGCCGCGCTGAGAAGGTACATACCAGTCTCGCCGTAGTAGCTCATGTTTGAGTTATCAACCTCCGTTTGTGTAAGGACTAGTGCCTGTGTGCCAAGATCGTTCCACTTTATCTGGGCGCGATCAGCCTTGTAGAAAGTTTTAGAGCAAGTCGGAGCGCCAGAAAGGGTGGATAGGCCGTAGATCTTGACAACCGCAGGGGCGCCCTGAGAAGAGTAAACTTAGCATAGGAATGTATGTAACATGGAGGGAAAAGGATTATACCTTCTTCTCAGCAACAAACACCGCAACGGATGGGTTCAGTCCAGGACTCAAGGAGACCATGGATGCGCCTTCGACGCGCAGCTTATCGGCAATGCCCTTCCCCCATTCAGCAGGACGGTAGACCTGAATCTCCTGAGCGACAAGACGAATGGCATGCGACTCAGACATGGTGTACTGAAGGTCCCAGTTCTCCTGCGACTTTTGTGTGAATGAGATGAGCTCCTCGCCGGTAGACGCGGAGAAGACGCGAAGATTCTTGTGCTGGGCGCCATCTTCCAGCTTGACTGCGGGGAGGCGTGTGAGTGAGATTTTACCGAGACCCTCGACGACAGACACGAGGCGTACCTGGCCGCTCCCATGTAGAGAGGTATGTTCCGCGCGGAGAGAACTTGAGTTCGATAATATTTGGAACACTCAGTTCTTGAAGCAGCTGGGCACCTTCGGCTAGAAAGATCCGCACACTGTGAGGATCAAATTGAGTCAACCAGGTGATTTGCGCGAGCACGAAGTAAACCTTACACAGTTGGTAGCGCGTATGCAAAGAGGCGACCATCGGGGCTGTAGTGGTATGTGCGAGCTGGGACATCGGGGACGGCGAATCCCTCTATTGGCATGTATGTGGGCGTGCCGCCGACGAGGCCCATGCTCTTCTGTGCGCGGACTACAAGATACCAATTACGTTAAGATCAAAAAACAAACTGGATGGATAAATGTTTGAACGAACAAGCATATTGCTGGGAGAGCTGGGAGGCCATTTTTTTGTGCTGAGAAGACGGAGGGGGCGAGAACGAAGCAAGTGAATGCTTCACAGGAGACTGTCGGTGGAGGCAGAAGATCAAGGATGTAAAGTATAATCAATGCACAGCTGAATTCAAACAAGATCTACTTTAGGGCAAGCAGTGCTCGGTTACTTACAAGTTGGCCTTGAGGCTTCCGGAATCCGGGCCATGCTCTCACTATTATGTTACGAGTAACAACCGTCTTTGACCCGCATTCAAATCGGACAGGGCTGATGCGGCCTGAAGACTAACAGGGCGTATCCAGCGAGCTGACCCACAAAATAACTCAAGCTCGATGAAAATCTTTCGCAGCAACCCTCGATAGGATTGTTGGTTGAAGCTTCCATCCGACATTCTTTTCAAGGAAAATCGAAATATTAGAGTCATGCTAGATTCAAGTACTTTTCTTCCACTCGGGCTCTGTGATATATTTCATCATACATACGAAGATTGAAAGCGGACCATGACAGTAATATTCCTCAATTATCCCAAATCTTTAGTGGTGCGTCTGTGCTTGGCGGATGACACGCTGACGCATTCATAACACGTTTTCAGGGAGATATGCCATTTTTCACGAATGGAGCATCCCCAACACGAGTCATAACTGCCGGCATCACATCACGGCTGTAAGTAAAACCCAAACGGACGACGGACGCTTAGGTTCCACTCTTTGGTTGCGCGACATTCGTTCAGCGTGTCATGCCGGTATTCGTTCATTCAGCCTTTCGTACATGTACCGTTAAATCTTTGTTCACCCAATTAGCTTACCCACACGAGGAATGTTGCACGCAACGGTACATCCCTGATTTCACCCCATCATCACTCTCAGGTTCGAGATCCGAAACTTGAAGTAGAGTCACCGTTGGCCTTCAAAAGATCTGTCAAGCTTTTGATCTATTCGAAGGAAACCCTCTCTTTGACGGCGCCAACTTCAGAGAAGACGCGCGCGCCACAATTCGCGTAATTTTGAATCTATCAGTCACGACTTGGCCGTCTCCAAACTTCTCATGCGACGTGGCCCTTTCCTTAACTACCTGACTTCTCCGGAGAGTCATGGATGGCAATGGCAATTTTCACGCGTATGTAGTCACGGTAGTGTCCATTATCAAATGAAACTTAACTTCTGATTGGTTCATCCCAGGCTGCGCAAAGATATAATTTGGTCACATCCCGTGAAGGATACGTGCATTGTGCTCTTTGTCGCGTCGCCTGGGCGGCACCGTTCATTTACATAAACTCGCTAGAGGCACCCCTCCGTGAGCCACTATTTTTTGGGAACGCTGATTCGTTGCACGCTTCGGCTACCAATCACGTACTCCAGCGCCTGGGATGTCAGCAATAACGCCCGTCAGAAATTTGGACAATACAACTTGTTTCACCTGCCAGGCGAACATCGGATCATTACTTGTTCAAGCGGCGACCTGCAAGTACGGAACTTGAGTAGTGGTGACTAGATAGGGTAAGACTAGCGAGACGGAGATGACGCACCGTAAGTAAGCCACGCCGTTGTCCACGGGAAGATGCGGACAGTGGGAATATGAATATTGGATACCGAGAGAAGGAAGGTGTCCGCCCGGAACGTCGGTAAAGTGTTGTTTTGTGTAGGGTTGGTGGTGAGTGAATTTGCTAAACGATGAAATAGCAAGGGTGTGGGACGCCAAGAATCATTCGAGGCAGGACATTCCTACGTGAATACAGTCTCAAACCCAAACTTATGGTTGATTCCATTGGCTTCTTAGCGGCATGCTCTAACCGCGAAGACGGTCTCGGTGGGTTTCAATCCGGACCTCGAATGTGATCATCCTAATTATATGCAGCGTCAACTTGTCCTCATTCTTTTCAAATTCTGAACGGAAAAGGTTGCGCTCATGCAAATGAATACACTCCTATCATCATCAACTTGTACTCAAGTAACCGAGCACTGCCATAAAGAAGCCTCCGATTGAAGGCTGACGACGACCGACCGGCGACGGTTCACAAGACCTCGTGAATTCGAATGCTACCGCGCTGAGACAGAAGTATGTCATTGTCATATCAACATGTAAACGTTTCAATTTCGGTGCAGGATCAAAATGAGAGCCAAACTGATGCCTACTAGTGTATCCCAAACCCGGATCTTGTAAATATCCTGGGCGTTAACAAGCAGGCACCAAGACGAGCCATGGATTACTATTGCCGCGTGGCCCAATCCGATAGATAGTTCGCGCAAAGAAACTATCTTGACGTGATGGCATTCGGGTCGTTACGCGTCATGGACTAATTTGCGCAATGTAGTAGTGCGATTGAAATGGCAAGTCTGATTAATTCATTCCAATGAGCAAATGAGGTTATGAAGAAAGCCACCATGCCGCAATATACTATGAAGTGAGACGGCGAGACCCTGCACTGAAATTCTCATGAACTGGCAAATAAATTCCTGGATGTGGACTGCACATATGCAAGAAACGTCGCACACAATAATGTTATGTTCTTATAGCCCGTTATGAGCGCTGGATGATAATTGGACGATATGAATTAATCGCAAGCTTAGTATGAAATGAATGGAATGATCCTTGGCAGTCAGCTTATGAAGAGATCCACTGTGATGCTGCAACCGGAGTCAAGGGCACTCAACCCGATATTAAATTTCTCTGATATTTGTACCTGTGTCTTCGCCGTGCGGGCCCGCCCATGAAAGAGTGCCATTGTAGACTTCGCGACAAACTTATATGGTGTAAGTTTACATGACCAGTCACTAAGGTCTTAATAATTTCTGCTTTGGATCGAGCTCGGTTAAATCGGCGGAGAGCTCAGACTTGCGGAGGATTAGTACAGTATCGGGTTACATGATCATCTGGTGCCGTCAGCTATGGGCTTGGTGTACCCGTGTTCCTGCCTCAGTAGGACACGTACTCAGATGGAAAGGCCTTGTCAGGCTGAGTCTCCGGCAAGTTGTAACCAACAACCCGTTCGAGTTGCGCAGGCTGGTTGATCAAGATAAAGTAAAGTGCACTTGTCCTTCACGCTCAAGAGCTGTCAAGAAGGATAACCGAGTCACCCGTCATGTGAACGAGATGCCATCGGTCTACTGGTCAAGCTTAATCTTAAGCTCAAGGTTCAACGAAGCGCTCAGCGGCCATTGTTCGCGGGAGATTACATAAAGTCAGATACGTACATGGATGCGCCTGAGCTGCCTGATAATAACCTCAAATTTCAAGGCAACAAGCCTTTTCATACTCACGATGATGACACACGTTACTTACTCGCTTGCCCACTCGGCTGTCTGATCTAGGTACCGTGACCCCCCATCTTCTTCCCCACCGGGTTCCTCGCTGCCCACAGATCTCCGCATGTCGCCGACCACGATGAGTGCGCGCCATGTGATCGGTTAATCCTAACCGCTCCGCTGCTGCCACTTCCTAGCCTAAGACTCGCTTGTTCCTCGGACGGTTCGAACATAGTAGGACCGGACCTCCCCGAACTGAAGCTTCCTCCAGATGTCGGCGAGGCTGGCCACTTCGACTTCTGCACTTTCTATTGCAGTGCAAGAGACGTTGGCCGATGGGTTGGGAGTGCTGCTTGAAGGCTCTGGTGAGACATTTCGCTCCTTCACCTATGGAAAAATTACTCCGACTTCATATACAGATCCTGAAGTCGTTGCCGTCAATAAGGCTCTTGCGCGTTTTGGTCAAGCTATGATCCAGCCGGGAGCATACCTTGTAGCGCGAGGGGACTGCAAGGCCAGATGTTTGCGGCAGATTCTGATACGGTAAGCTCTTACTCGCGTCTTCACTCGACAACTGCTGTAGTAGACTGCGTCCGCAATCACAATCATGATGATGGCCATACAAATGCGCAGGCTCGCCTACAAGAGGAACTCGAGAACGTCGTGGGGCGTACGCGGCGTAAATAATGCCTTTTCTTTATTCGTCTATTGACTGAGATAGCTCCTGATTAGTGCCGACATTTGATGATCAGAAAATGCTGCCGCAGATTACCGCGTTCATGCTCGGGAGTCTCAGGTGGAGACCTGTCGATCTTGGAGGTACGTCTAATCTGAGTTGTGATGACGGTATAATGAACGGCCCATCTTCACGCTGTTCGACATGATTTACAGCACTCGAGAATATTTAATAGCTAATGAGAACTGTACGTCGCTTTTTAAACTTGCCTTCGCTGACTTCTCTTACCATCCATTGTCCTTTACCCTCTACAAAATCCAGGTGTCAGATGTCTTTGGCACTGTCGCTAACTGCACTCTCTGGTGCCAGCCATGAACGCGCCATTCCTGTGGCAAGTTGCACCCAACTGCACCCCAGTACCTTCCCGGCCAATTGACTATTTCGATTCTACTACTTACTAGCTCCAGACACATGCCTTGCTACCACCAATCAACTGTTTTTACTGCTCTCTGCGTGATTCCTTTTCGTCTTCGAAGTGATTTCATTTAATTTCATAGGAAACACTACACTTACATTCAAAGTGTCAGTGCCGATGCTTTCCAAACTTGGACGGGCCCGGGATCTGGAATCGCCAAAAGCTGCTCGTCGACTCGGATGAGGCTTACACGACTAAGGCCCTATGTCGAGAATAATTATGGGCATGAGGTGGCCGCGTGTAAAATGTCAGATTTTTCGCTATTTAGGGAACATGGACTGTATAAGGCTGCATCCGTGAATCGGCATTCGAGAGGAAAAGTTTAATTCACCATCAGGGTTTGATGGCTTCCCAAGGTTGTACCTGATGGATACGGTTGGCATTTCGCGTCTTCTGTATCGTCAAGGTTTACATTACGTAAATGGCTCATTCTCGTCAGCTGTCATTCACTTCTAGCGAGACTAGGACGGAGGATGAGCCAAGATCTGCCGTTATATTGTCTGCCAGACCTGTCACGGATGTAAGCTGCGCAACCATACCCAATCTACAGGCACAAATAATCACAGACTCAAAATATAAAGAAAAAGGCTGACAGGTATTCTTCTTGCATTAATACGACTTCCCGCGTCAACCAGAATCTTCAAGAAACCGAACTCAGCATTCAGACTAAAGTTGCCATTGCATATGTAAGGTTATATTTTGTAGACTCGAGATGAAAACTTGACTTTACCTTCAAGGTCCAGACCGACGCTAACAACCCTCCCGTCGACGACACCTTTGCCCTTGGTGCAGGCCCCAGATCAATATTCAATGCAACCAACGCTGCAATCATATCTCGAGTGCCTTGAACGACACAGTGAAAGGATGATCAATACTTGCAGGGAAATGCTGGAGATCCATTCCCGTCTCAAAGAGCTTCTTCCCAGCGACCAATCAGAAGTCACCGAGGGCACATGGGATGGCACCGTTGACATCCAAGCGACCGTCAATGAACCTCAGACCATTGCCCCAAGTGTACTCGATGAGGTTAATGCTAGTGCATTGTCATCGAATCTCTCCTTTCCAGAGCCATTACCATTCTATAGCCAGCTTCCGGATGGTCCTTTAGCATCTGTCGGGGGCACTGGATTGTTGTTAGAGGGTGGAAATCATCCCCTCGTTCAATTTTCCCAAGGTAAGTTTGCTATCATTGGCAGCCTTTTCTTTGTAAACTCACCATATACGAAAAGACGTAGTGCCCTACAGCTCTTCCGATCCAGACGGCTATGAGCCTATGGCACAAGACTTCGTGCCCCAGCACAGCACGTACTCTGAGGAGCAGACCCTGTCAAGTTCCTCAGCCGAACACGATGAACAACTACCTGTCCAGGAGAAAGTACAGTGCACCCGACCTGGGTGCTCGAGTGTCGTCAACAAGAGTAATCTCACTCGTCATATCAACGAAGTACACGAGCGGAAGGTCAAGGCTCGATGCGCCAGCTGTTTAAAAGGGTTCGCACGCCCATACATGATGTATGACCATATCCTTCGGGGCAAATGCGTTCCTAGATTTGGTTGACTTGAACAAAATGATGCATGCATACGCACGCACGCCCAACTTCACCGCTTCGATTATTGATAATTGATTTAGTCTTCTCGAAGTTGTATTCTCTAGTGTACCAATATTTTCTGAAGGCCACCCGAATGCGATGGCTATGATCATTGAGGCAAAATGTATGGAACCAATCCGGAACCGCACTGAGGTCGCAAACTCCGACATTCGAACGTTCATTCTTGACCTCATTCGCCACGGAGCGCTATGACGGAGGCTTGATCATCCATTAGTGATTGAACAAGGAAAGTCCTGGAGATAGACGCGTAGTGAATCTTGAAAGGGAACACGAAAGGTAAAACCATAACCATGATGTACAGCAGCGGGAATAAAATTCGATTAGATATGGCTGTTTCTCGCGTGATGACATCGATGTTGATTATGAGAGAGCATGCAGCTGAATTGTCTATTCAATTGTGAGGGAAAAATGGGGAGCATGGCCGAGGACACGTACTTATTTGGTTCAAATGTTGACTTGGAGCGCTGACATGGGCCATGATTGGGATGGGATGGTCCGGTTCCCGAGTGCTCGGAAGGATCCGGTGTGTCTACAATTTGTTTTTCACAACTGCAGTCTCTATTATAGCAGGGTCTGGCCATCACAGCATCTTGCAGTAGGATGTTCGCCATATCTTGTCGTACCCACACCGATTAGATTTGCTACACCGCGCTCTGCCCCTAGTGAGTCAAGGGTCCGTCCTCTCAAAATCTAGTCAGCAATGGAAGCTAAGGTCTGTCATCAATTCATTCTTATGGCTTACTACGTGCAACTCGAAAACAAGGCGACGACAGATCATTAATCATTTTAGTACCAGTGCGTCGCTAAATACCACTCTCAGACTTCATTCGCCCTTCATTCTAGTCAAATCTGTCAGGATATACGGAAGTGATTTAGAAAGGGAAGGGAAGAGCAAGGCGAGTACTTCGAGGTTGGACTCCCTGCTGGTGTACTGAATGTAAAATACAGAGACCGAGTAGAGCAATGGCATTGAAGGATGGCTGGGGTCGGATCACGATAACGTTGTGCCAATTTTTGGCATGACGCTTGGATTTGGCCCATTACCAGCCTTAGTATGCCCATGGATAGAGAATGGCACTTTGACACGTTACTTGGAGCAAAAACAACATCAAATCCTGACTCCGAATCAACCCGAAAGGCAATGGTGAGCGGCCATCACACTTGCTCACCCTATTTCACGGGACTATACAGCTCTTGGAAGTCATTTCCGCAGTTCTTTATCGTACGCACTGACTTCTCCTCTATTTCTCGCGCCAATTAATCTTTCGATACTGTCGCCAACCGCACCAGCTGACTGCCAACATTTTTCCTGTGCCAAGCCATACTCAACCGCACTCTCCAGCACCTTCCCAAGCTGTCCATCACTCAATAGTTCAATTCCACTACTTACTAGCTTTTGTTACTTGAGCTACCACCAATTGACTATTTCTGCCGTTATGTGATTCCTATTCTTGTTCCTCCTCAAATTAATTTCAGTAGAAAACGCCAAGTGCTAGTACAGTCTTTTTTGATCCTGCACCAAAGTTGAAACGTTCCCATGTCGACACAGCGACATACTTCCGTTTCAGTGCCAGTTACGCTTTAAATATGTGGACGGGAGCTTCGAATGGACGGGAGCTTTGAACGGACGAAAGCTTCGAATGGATGGGAGCTTCGAATTGACGGGAGCTTTGAACGGACGAAAGCTTTGAATGGATGGGAGCTTCGAATGGACGGGAGCTTTGAACGGACATGTACAGGAGCTTCGATTGCGCGGGATGGGAGCTTCGAATGGATGGAAGCTTCGAATGAACGGGATCTATTATGTACACAATAACCTCGTACATGTAGTATAGGGTCGTCAGTAGACTTTCCGAAGCCATTTACACGGGAATTCATATCGCAGTCTATACGCGTGGCCGGCCTATCGGAACACACCCAGTTCTCACTTGGGATATCGATGATTGATGGTTCCTGCAGTTGGCCCCCTCGGGCCCGGCGCACTGGCACTTATGCATGATTGCCCCTTTCGCAGTGGCGTTGCGGTAGTATTTAATGATGAATTTGAACCAACAGGGTGGATTCTAGCGGATTGTCCTAATGGAATTCCATGTGGTTGAGTAAAGGCTGTAGACGTAATTAGCTATTTATCACGGATTTCATGAAAGAGAACATACATATGGACCGCCACGGCTATGTTTGGAAGTCGATTGGGAATGGCGATATCAACCAGTATTGATGGAGAGCGGAATATCGATCCTTTTGTATCCCTGCCATCTGTCCTTGTTGACATCATGAAGCACAAGTACCAACCAAAATGATCCTTGTTACAATACACTTCTTGGTTAAGAAGGAAGTCACCGCGATGGAGACCGTCCAAATGGAGCTACCACGGTAGCTAGACACATCCAGATAACCAACTCGTTCGTAATGATACCTGTGACAGTGCACTACCTGAACTCAATTGAGGAGTCGTCCAGTGACATACTAGCACAGAGTTATTCGGGTACGTGTGGAAATTTATTCACATCGCGTTTGACTGTCACCTAGAAGCGAGCAGGCCGCACCACCCTGCATGGCTGTCGAGAGATCTAAATCTATAACAGGTAGAGCCAAGCTCACAAGGCTCGAATGGCAGGCAATGATAATTACACTTTGCATCTTATATGCAATTCATTTCCGGTAAGACTTGCGAATTGGTCCCGTTCAACGAGGCAGCTTATTAAAAGCAAAATACCTGCCAGAGGCGCCATGGGCACGGAGCGCATGATAAAAAGGGCTTGGTATGATGTTCCATGTTGTGATCAATTTCCCAACTCTCGCAAAGGATAACAAGGGTTCTCCTGCTTCCGTACTGTTTTACCTGTCGCCCAGAGTCTACAGATGGATAGGTTAGGCGCGCACCGTAGGAAAGGACACGAGCGCACCATAAATTCATCCAGATCAACACGACAAAACCTGTTGTCCACATGGTCAGTACAGGCCCCTGATCAACACTCAACAAGATTAGTCCGGCAGTCATGTCTCCAGTGCCTCGACCGCCTCTACAGGTTAGAGCGTCGCGTGCACGAGGAAATCCAGGAGGTTCACAGTGTCATGAATCTCCTTGACAACTACCAGCCAGATGCCACAATGGAAGATTCGGACGGATGTTATAGCACCATCGACTCCCAAGCTGGACTTGATAGCCTCAATGCTATTCTACCGCCTGAATCTTCGCACGACCCCTGCTTCGTGCTACAGCATGCACTCCATAAAGCATCGTTCGGGGTCGTGCAATCATTATCAGAAGGTACAGAAGGTGAGTTGCTGTATATGCAGTATTTCTTTGAACGCTTACCATGTACAGGCTTATTGCCCCATGGAGCCCGCAGTTGTGCCGACTATGTAACTCGGACTCAGCACAGCATGTACTCTGCAGGCACTCCGGCATTTCCTGACCCGGGTGTCATGGAATCGTCATCAGATGGTGTGGATGCTCGCTTCGGTAAATTCGTTATTAAACACAACTTTGCATTGAAACGCTCACAATGTATCCCTAGATTTACCGCTCCATGGCGCGTCCAATTCCATCCATGAGCTTGCTGCGAAACCCTTCCAGGGAATTTATCTTGAGGAAAATGCACCATCGAGTTTTGCAGCCAGACCCGACGTGGAACTGTTAGTCCCTGTTGGGCAGGTTAGCCAAGCAAAGGTGAAATGCACCTGGGAGAGGTGCTCGGCACTCGTCAACAAGGATAATCTCACTCGTCACGTCAAAGAGGTGCACGAGGGGAAGATTAAGGCTGTTTGTGCATGCTGCGGAAAGGAGTTCAAGCGTCCGTACCAGATGAATGAGCATAAGCTTCGGACCGGATGTGGAATGTCCTAGTGGTTTTGTATAACAAAGTCGCTAGAGATTTGATGAAATGATTCCTTATGAACAAGATGGGATCTGGGGGTGGTGATGTCCAGTTGCTACAAGGCCATCTTGGTGGATGAAAGCACGCCCTTGATTTCATTCGCTACTTCGAGTGAGGTCGAGCCATCTGCATCAATGTCGGCAGAGAAAGCCCTAGAGATAGGTATGAATACCTCGAAAGAAACAGGGAAGGCGATGCGCACCGTTGTTTGTAATGTCAAGTGTTTTCAAGAACCAAGAGAGTGCAGCCCTCGTGAATTGTTGTGGAGAAGAAGAAGTATGGCTGCACTGCCAAGACGAGACGTCGGGACTCGGCCCCCGGGCCCCAAGGATTGTTCGGGTGCCTAGATATAAATATGCCCTATTACCGGCATCTCCGGATCCCGGGTCATGACTATCGTTCCCAGGCCCTGTTCCACGACTACACCTCCAGCATTCCTCTTGGAGATGTCATGTTCGATCCCTTGGAGGTGAGTACGCCAACGACGAACAAGCGGAAACTCAGCGGCATTTATTCGCATCGCCTTGTCCGTGCCTTTCAAGTGTTCCGTATTCATTTTCGCTCACAAATTACTTTGCACAGATTCATTGAAACTAGCGGAGCTTGCATGCATGCGTGCGTTGAAAACAACTTCATCTACATGGGTGCGTGTGTTGAAAATAAACGTCGACTCAGATAAGGTTTTTCTTCAAATACAGGCGTGTGAATTGCCTATACATACTTGCCGTGCGTCATTTCGTCGATCGACATAATTGCAATCTTGATCATCGAATCTTAGCTCGATCATGGGCCTGCCCTGACTGCGACGTCGATCTAGACCTTTCAAGGCAAGCTCGTTTTGGAGCCATGCGCGACACAAGCTTACTACTTGCGCAAAGACTCGGTTCGGAATGGTGAACCTAGCTTCTAGTAGGTGGCATGGGAAGATGCTAACGCAAATCACTAGCTAGTCGTTGCCTGCCCTTGTGATCACACTCTAGGTATGCAATCAAATTTTAATGGCCATAGCAGGCCAGTATGACTTTCAAGTTCGGCTATTCCAAGGCAGATGCGACGTAACTATAGGTTTAATTGCACGCTTCAAGTAACGATCACGTACTGCAGCGCCGGATGGGATGTCAGCAACAACGTCCTGCCATAAATTTGGACAACACAGCTCGCCTCACCTGCCCGGCGAATATCAGATTGTCGCTTGTTCAGGTGGCGACCTGCGAGTATGGAACTTAAGTAGGGGCGACCAGATAGAATGAGATTAACGAGACGGAGAAGGCGTACCGTAAGGACATGTGATGTCTCCTGATGGGAAGATGTGAGGTGATGAGAATGTGGGAGAGGCAAGGTGCTCACCCGGAACACAGATAAAGTATTGTTTGTCTGTTGAAGTCAAGATGTAGGGTCAGTGATGAGCGGATTTGCTAAACGAAGGGACGCTCAAGACAGGACATTCCTACGTGAGTACAGTCATCTATGGATGCTGTTACCTGTTATTTTCAGAATCCTGGTCAAGATGTGGACTGCACGTAGTATGGATACAATTTATTGCCGTACCTCATTGTGCAGTGCATCACTTCGAAGCGCTGACTTCCATTTCGCTGTGTGACCTTGCAGAGCCCAGGCACAAATTTCTCGACATAAGTCAGGTTTTCGTAAACGACAACTGTACACAACTTGGAAGCGACAGCGCAAACTGATCAACGCTAAGAGCAGCTTCCTACTGCCGTACTCTAGTGTTGTCTCCAGGTCTTGAAGCCATCTACGACTAACAACACCTCAATTGAACATTCGCTCTTCTTGACACGCTTTCCTCTCTTCATTATCACTTCTATACAATTATTAGACTATCTTTATAGCGCGCTAGACGCAGCCATGGTATCTCATCATATGGCATGGATGTATCCTTCTATGTAGTTGTTGAATTTCATCAAGCGCATATTGAGTTGTGTGATTACATGGCTGTTACAGACGCGGATAACAAAAGGTATAGAAGGAGGGAGGGGACCGTCGAGCACAGTGAGCGGTGGAGCTCAGGTGACGCACGTAATCGTGTTGGAAATCATACTGATGACACATTCCCGGACGTGAAGATATTCCAAACTCAATTTTTATAGGAGGCTCGCCTGACGTACGGCACAGTAGCCCTTCCCAAAGATCCAAGATACCTGTTGACTTCAGCCCAATTCAAACTATATGGGTTTCGAACTTGGTTGACGAAAGGGAGCCAGGCGTAAATAATGCGAGCGATAGTTTCAGCATTTGTTATTTGAGACACGGATAAGTTCAAAGCCAATGATCGTAGGGAGGTGTGTTGTATTGGCTCGGCATCAGGATCGATGTTGATAGTTGCAAGATTGATTGGCACTCGTAGTGTATGCAATTCTGGACATAGACTGAGCGCTGTGAATAATTCACGGAGGGAGATTTCGGAAGAAGGATAGCTAGCTGAGTTATTGATTTCCAGAGCGCAGATGTGCGGCCAAGTAGACATGGCTTGCAAGAGCATGTCATTGTCCAGGTGGATGTGGGAATTATGAGATGCGAGCCTCAGGCTTCGGAGTTGCGTAAAGCAAAGGAAGTGCGGAATTGGTGTCAAAGGCTCGCTGTTTGGGGGTACACGGTATCTCTCATCAAAAGAACAAATGGTGATTTCTTCTAGAGTCCGGCACGCTTTGCAGCGGGACAGAGCATGAAAGAGTTGCTCGGCATCTTCTGGAGAGATATACCTGGCATTAAATACGAACTCTTTCAGCGAGGGAAATTGCGAGTGTTGTATGACTGTGATGATATCTGCAGTATCATAGAGGTCGTGAAATAAAAGGCTTGTGATATTAAGGAATGATATATTCACGATATCTTGTTTTGACAGCGAAGGAGGGTGATTGCATCCTTGATTAATTCTCAATTTGAGAAGAGCAGGGAGGGAGGAGAGGTGTTTCCATGTTGCCCAGTCGAGCATTGGACAAGAAATAGCTACAAGCCGCGTGCACCAATGGATCCTATCGGATAGCAGGGACATCTCATTTGCTGTGTTGTCAAACTGGGACATATTGGGAGTGTAGATGCATAAATGCTCCAGAGCAATGCAACGTGTCACAAAAGATTGCAGACTCTCGTCGACGCTCAATAGATGACATCGGTGCAGCATGTGAGGCAGAAAGAGGTTCAAATATACGGTGGTCAGACTTAATGACTTCAGCCTCGGAAATATGCATGCCTCGGCGGGGATGACAGAGAGAAGGTGCGGATGCTCAGATTGTATGTCCAATATGCGTATACGGGAGGAGTGACGCAGAAATTGACGGGCCTCATGGGCAGATAATAGTTCGACACCTTTCGCCCATGGTTCGTCCCACTGTTATGTAGACGCTCGGTGAGCCGAAAAGAAACGAACAAAGCGTAATGAAGTCGTGCACTGACCTTTGTACTACTATGATATATCAATGGATGTAACCTCGCTACACAGCCTAGCAGTGGTTCTAACCCATCGATTTCAGCCCACAGCAGATCCATCGCAGGCTCGTGGAAGATTTTGCATGTCCTTGCAAGCGCTGCAAGTAATTCCTGGGCCGGTGTTGTTTCAGTAGATGGTATTATTTTCACATAGGCGAATATCTCCAGGAGGACTTCGGGAACAAGTAAAGCTTGATGCATCACTGGGGTACGGTAGAGTCAGGACTCAAAAGAAGATTTGTATGTCAATCTAAAAACATTGCCCTCGTGGGACTAATGGGTGTTGTTACCTGCTATTTTCAGAATAATGTTAGTCAAGATATCAATGTGGGCTATATACGCAATACAATTTATTGCCAAAAATGTGGATACTCCATGAATCATTGTTCACTGCATCACTCGAACACTTCGTCAACTTCCATTTCGCCGCGTGACTTCTCGCAGAGCAGAGGTATGAATTTCTCAATATAAGTCAGGTTTTGGGTGAACGAGAGCTGTACACATCTTGTAAGCAACGGCGCAGACTGATTAACGCCAAGATCAATCGTAAAAAGACCCAAAGTTCGGATCAAGTTCTAAATCAAGAGTATATATCGCATGCGTCCGGTCGAAGCGCACAGCACTGCGGCTGGAGTGGGATGGCATTAAGATGCCGCGCTGTACCATCCTGATCTGACGTCCTGTATCGTCATCTGTCATCGAGGTACTTCCACATCAAGAAACAATACTTACATGCAAACGAGGAAGTGCATCGGTGACATTGAGTGCAGCGCCAATGGGCTGCTTCTCACCATAGAAAATTTATGCTGATGATGCAGCGCGTGGCCACACGATCGGGTCGACATTTTGGGGACCAAACTGTTCACTCCATAGAATTTGCTCGCCTGCAGATTGGTCAGAAAGGTTGATTTAACTTCGAGACTAGATTGTGTTTACCTCCGACAACGAGTTCGTACTGCGCCTCGGTCAAGTTTGCCAACGGATGAAAGGTATACGCCTAACGAGACACTGTGAGATGCGTGGCTATCCTCAACATTATACTTACCTCGGACTAGCTTTTGAAGGGGTCGCACCAGCTATTTCTGTTCTCACAAGGAATGTCAGTTCAGATCGAGTATATTCGACAAGATGAAGATCAACCCAATTGGGTCGTCTCCCAGTCCCTCACCAGCACCATAGTCCTAGGATAATAAGGACATTATATTCTATAAACGGTCTCGTCAACTAACCAGGTAGAAGTAATTTGATGGTGCTTGGATGATCCTGAAACACCTTGCCACTACTGCAGCATCTGCAGAAGAAATCCAAATCCATTCAATAAGGTTGAATCAGCGAAGTCAGATCATGATATTATGATACTTACATCACAATAGCCTGGTTTGAGAGTGTAATATTCTAGTCGAGGGCCATTTCTGGACGACCGTTTTCATCCAATCTCAAAGGAAGAAACACGGCACATACCTTCCCATATGACAGGCGTCTTTCCCTGGGCAATCAGTGCGTCGTGGATGGTCTGTGCGACTGTGTCGAGAGCACCGTTCAGCGTCATGCCGGTGCTGTTGAGCTACTGCTGCGTGAGGTAGTCGTCAGCGTGACAGTTCTTGCCGATTTCATTGCCCTGGTGCTGGAATAGTACGAAGGAAGGATCTTTGCGACGTCAGTAAGCAAGGGAGCAGCGAAGTTCATAACCTCTGAGAATGCAAAACGATGCGGCCAGCAGGGGCTCGTTGGCGAAGTTTGTCCATGGGCCAGCGTCGAAACTCACAACATATTTGGTGTAAGTGGCCACAACGATAGCAGCGTGTCCGTGTGTATCTATTTCCTGGTAGAATGTTCTATCCATTGGTTGACAAGTGCTGACCATCATAACACCGATACTTCTCTGCGGGAACATCATCAGCGAACAAAAGACCATGATAAAGGGAGACGTACTGCAGCAGCACACTGCACGATGTATTCGCTGCGCAAACATCTTGAGGAGAGCACTATGCACTGTTGATGGTGAGCTCGGGATACTGCGTAGCTTCAAGTTCAAGTTAGATGTCAGCGATAACCGATGCGAGTAGCCCACTCATAAGTGATACCGAATCAAGGGTTGGGGTCATCCGAATTACTATTATGTGGCCCTGACTATAAAGGAATATTCGAGAATACAGGACTGGGTTCAAATGGGTTTTGCTGCACAAGTCAAGTCCGTACAGACAGGTATCATGGTCAAGCTTCAAGAGATTGGTCGGGAGAAACGATGTGTCATGCTGTAAAAGGTGAAGCGAGCCTTAAATGTATTCATCTACCTGCTGAGAGGACGGTCTACAGTCCTTGATGGACCAGCAATTGAAATAAAACTCCAATGGCGACCAATGATCGCATGAAACTTAGGACGCGACGGTTTTGTCCCGAGAGAAATTGCGACCACAACTTGTGCGCTCGCTTGAACTTGGAGTAGGGTGGTTTGCCCGTCAATATCTGACATAAGGGTGAGACTTAATGTCGAAGAAACGTAATCTTAGGGCAAACCTGGAAAAAAATACACCTGCTTCGGGGATCGCGCCTTCTTCGAGGATTGCAAAAAGTTCGGGTGCTATTCACCGCACAGTGCCATCCAAGGCAGACGTGACATAAGACGCGCCCACGAACTCCACCCCAGTAAGATCGCCCTGAACAACGAAGCGCGAGTGAACTAAGGCAAAGAACCATTATCGACTATACTGCGAAACTGAGCAAGTCACTTACGGTGTTGAAGACCCGCAGAAATTTTACTGAGCTGCAAAGGTATGAGTACGTTTTCAGACAGATCATGCAAGACATACCAGTTGGAAACGATTGGTTATGGACACGGTTTGACCATGGGATCCCAGAGAACCTGAAAGCGATCCGTTGTCATACCAGGGACAGACCAAGGCAACGAATTGGCCAAAGCTTGATACAGTGGCGTACAGTGGGACGATGTATCGTGTAAGTCTCGGCCAAACTTTGAGCTCACGGCGAAGCCTCTATAAGAACCAATAAGCAACACTGGATTGTATGAAGCACGCTGACGCACCTTACTTTTGTTGTTGGCGCGGAGAACTCGTGGGAGATAGTCCAAGTGACGCTGCCCGATTCAGAAATAATAAATTTGGAGTGGCTGAAGTATTATTTTCGAGCTTGTGTATTCGTTCTAACTTATGGTGAAAGGTGTTGGATATTGTAAGCTGCCACGCAACGTTCGTTATTCGTATCCCGATTACTCCCGAAACGCTCACCTAATTCCTGAATCCTGGACGCTCGTCATTTTCTCTCAATCTTATATCCGAGACCGAGGGTATGTCCGTTCATTTAGAATTGCACATGAAGCACTAGGCGACTCACCACACCGCATATTTAATTGTGACAGAGGTAATCCAAGTTGCACGTGCAGTGTGCACCTCTTGTTCCGTGCACATTAAATGAGGGTTCGCGATCGTCGATTTAGAAGAACCAACTTGTGAAATCCAGGACTCTATCGTCATACTTGCTATATTGTCGACTCCTACCTAGCCGTGGTGGCCATGCGTCCAGAACTGTGGCAGTACTAGTACGTATGGCTGTTCAATCTGTCTCCCGCAAATGAATGAAATGATATAGGACATGCGGCAGTTTACGAGGTTTTGTTCTAGCACTGTGTATTGTTTCAATACAAAAATAACCTATGAATATAGTGTTGTAGCCACCGCCGTGATGTGGCGGTCAAGGGAGAACGGTCATTAATGCCCATTCCAACGGGTGTCCCGTTCAGTTCGGACTACAGCATTACCAACCAGACTAGTACTCGGACTTGTCAGATCTACTTCCAGAGAAGGTGATTAAGGCGGCAAGGAAGTGACTATTGTTGTGGGCAGTGCTGCTGTATGGAAGCCCATTGGGTGGAGTCAGCCGGATACAGCATGCTCTATCATATTGCGGATTCAACGGAAGAGAACGGGGACGTCTAGCACGGCTTTTGATTCACTGCCTCTGTTACTAACTTACAAAAGGAGGTGCTATTATACTATTGTCTTATTGTTTCTGCGCTCAGCCTGCCTGTTAAAAGAGCCCAACGCGCGAGTCTACTGACCTAAATCATTCTTCCATTCTTATCCCACTGCAGGTCCTTGTTACCGAAGGTCGGGAGGAAGTCGTTTGTGGAGAAGCAATCTGTCTGTCATGATCGCTACCACTGGTGGTGATAAGATAGCCCTCGACAACCGGCAAGTCCACGATCATCGTACCCTGTGACAACGCACTTGTTCATGCGACTTGTAATTCAGCCTAGCCGACCTTACAGGAGTCGTATCCAAGGACTCACCTCATCCAATAGCGCACGGTAGTTTCGGGGATGTGTGGAAATGCACCTATACTGCATCTAACCGTCAAGGCTCGGAGGTAAGAACGCTACACATATGGCTGTCCAGCAAACTGAACCCATGACAGGTAGCAGTCAAATCTATAAGGATCGATGAGTCGCAGGTGACGATTTCAGGGCCAGACTCGGAGTTACTCAAGTACGTTTTCGGCTCCCCCTTTGCATGTATACGCATGCTCGCTTCACAGAGACTCCTGGGCAATTTACGGAAGCAACTGCCATCACGAAAATATTTTGCCTTTGCGTGGTTTCAGTCACGGATTTAAGCTACTTTCAGCGATAATTTTCCCATGGACACAATGGCTCACTCACCGCATACCTTGGACACCGGTTCATAGAATCAACCATCCAACGAACATACGAGCGTTGCGTTTCTCAGGCACGCTCGCATGTTCGTTTGATGGTCAATTCTGTGAAATGGTGTTCAAGATATGTAGTGAGCGAGCTATTGTGTATCCATGGGAAAACGGTCGCTGGAAGTAGCCCAAATTCGTGACTGAAACCACGCAGAGGCAAAAGATTTTCGTGACGGCAGTTGCTTCCGTGTACGGAAACCATGTTTCATGGGACTGAGACTGAAGAGAAGGTAACACCTTATGTATATGTATACGCAGCCATTTACATATTGTTGGAGCTGTACTAATAAATCAAACCAAACTTGACTGAGTCTGCCGCATGATCACACTATGTAGTATAGTTTCCTGCGACGAAGAGTTGTTTCTACGTTATGTACCTGCAGAATTCAGCACGTCCAATATTTGCGACATTTGAAGTGCAAGTGAGCTCAAGTTACCCTTTTTCTACCTTTAAGCCGTTGTCATCGGAGCAGGCAAAACAGCTACGCTAGCAGCATCAATGAAATTATCATAATTCTAGAGCTCTTTCGGAATCATAGTAGTATAGTAAGTACCACAAAGTAACTACGTACTGGTTACTAGTAGCTCCGAGTTTGCATGCGGCTTTGAATGTTGTTGCTGTGCGCCATTCTTCAAAGCAGTGAACTCAGATTCTGCGGTTGGTTTAGGGAGATATAATGAACCGGCGTGAGTAGCATTTGGCTAAATAAGAGTGATACGCAGTTTCTTGGCTTACTTGTCAACTTGCTCATGTATGTAACATGGAGTCTTCATCAGCAAAAGACCTTGAAATTTCGCTTGTCAGAAAGAAGTTTGATGCTTACGGTGAGCTTACGGCCTGGTGATCGGAGCAACGCGATTGGTGGAACAAACTTTTCCGTTGTACACCGTAAATACTCGATATCGATAGTGTTATAATTTTTAAACGGGTGTATGTATTGCATTATATGTTATTATATTGAGATTGAGTTGAAATACTAGTCTAGGGTTCGGAATTGCATTTCCAAACACCGAGTAGGGTCATTTGTATTGATCATTGGGCCATTCAGAAAGTTCAGAATCACAGCAATCGATTGACATGCATTCAAATCTGCGCTACTAATACTATTAACGATCAATACTACGCGAACTCCGTACTAAACGTATGATAACTTTCTTTATCTGCAAAGTTATTCAAAAAAAACCGGTCATAGGACTCCAAACACGTCGTCGCAGAAATGTCCTTGTTGACCTTCTCACCGTATTCTGGTATCAGTTCGACAGCATGTGTAACATCCGTCAACAACACCACACCACCACGCCTATAGCGTTTGCCATGTTGGTCCACCACATATGACCGCTCTACTGTCCACATCGCGAGTTCGGGACGGTCATTGGGATTGGCGACGAAGTCAAAATATTGTATGTAGAGGAGCGGACTGGAAAGATATGTTGGAAGAACCAGGTTGGAAGCACGTGGAACCTTGGGCTGAAAAATAAGTCGAACTTGGGCGACGCGACTTGCTGAATATCACCTCGTTAGTGTTAGAATATGACAGCAGAAAATATACGTACTAATTTGGCCATCATCACTCGTAACATCGACAAGGACGGTATCACAGTTCCCGAGGGGAAATAGGTCGCTGGGAGGGTATGATTGGATCACCCTGCTTGGCATGATCACTCGAGGTTGGAAGGCAGAGTGAAGTTGCAATCGAAATTTGTTCCACGCGTAAAAGCGTCCATGTCTGTGGTCCCAGCGAGTATTCTCGCCACTGGAGAGGGAAGAACGCTGGATGAACTGGGAGACTGCGTGATCAAAATCAACGAGTGCGTATTTGGTGAGAATATCGATGGGCGACAGGGACTTGAGATCTGGTGTTGAAGTTAAATGGAAGGCAGTGAGAGCATCTCCAGAAAGAATGCCCTTGTGAAAATGATTACGGACTCGTCGAGGTCCATGGACAGAATATGCTTCATCGGGGAGTATACGAGAAATCCAGGAGAGTGCTGGGTTGACGGTCGTCACTTCCTCATCTTCAAGGTTTATGGCGTTGACGAGCGATGCGCCATGGGAAGTGATTAGCGCATACAGGTTGAACAATTCCATTGACTCCTGGCGATTGAGAATCCGTACACACTGCTCCGTGAAATCATTCACTCGTCGACTTGTTCGGGCAAAGAGATCCTTGCAGTGAGTGATGAGCAAGCGCTCCGTCATGTCGGCTGAAAACTGCATCAAAGTACCCAGTCTCTCAATCGTGCCTCTGAAGCTTTGGAGTAACTCGAGCTTGGGGATGAAAAAGTCTTCTTTGGCGCCCTTCTTCCCCCTCCTCGCCTCGGCCTCGACGATAGCATCCTTGAATGCATGAAAATCGGAGAGTGCCTGCACCATCGACTGTAAGGATTCGGGAGAATGGACTGGATTTTGAGCATAATAGAAAAAATCTATGAGAGCGTGGATTGCGCGAACGAATCTAGGTGGAGCAGCGCCTGAGATTGAAGCAACAATGGTGCGTTGAATATCACAATGCTCACGCCCAGTCATTTGGTTGACGTGCGTGATGCCTTTAGTAAAGTGGTGCGTCCCTACCCGTTTGTGCTGAGTGATGAAGCGGGTGTCGAGCTCGGTTTTTCCTACTATCTCCTTGATCCATTTGAGTGGATGATCTGCAAAAAACTTATGAAGGGTATGTAAAACTTCGCCAGGGAGAAAGACAGATGGACACGAAAACGACCAATCAAGCCAATATGGCATGTGGACCCCAGACAGATGGGCAGCTTTTGCTGCCTTCTGAAATTTGTCAAGATCCCAAGGATCAATCTCTTTGGCGATCTCGTGTATAAGTTGTAGTGTGTGCTTCCCAGTGCGAGGAGGATAGAGAATTCCATCACCGAATTTGTCTTGTGTCGCCATAGTGATTGGAGAGACATTCTTGCTGACTGCAGCGATCATGGAGGCCTCAGGAAGGTCACATACATGGGCGATGAGTGGTGTAAAGACGTATCGAATATGTCGGGAAGGATCAGGCATAAAACAGCCATCACTCGCTGCAACCTTCAGGTTGGCGCAGACGAGATCAACGCACTTATGCCATAGCCGCGCCTGAAGAATGGTCTGATAGTCGGAATGCACGCGAAACTTGCTAACAGGCATGTAGGCGATACAGCGCCAAGCTCGCAGGGTGGCCTTGGAGCGAACCTCCGAATCGATGTTACCGATGGTGATGAAAAGTGGGTGCATCTCGAGCCCTCCAGTAATCCGCGTGACAGGAGTCTTATCGGATCCCAGGATGATAGGTACTTGCGTAGCACCTACTGGCAGATAGTCCTAGGTATATAGAATTAACTTCAAGTAGTAGACTTAAAGGGCCAAACTAACCTGGATTTTCCATGCCATATCGGCACTCATATAATCTCCATACTCGCGTTGACTTCCTGTATTGACTACGTGTGGCTGGAAGGTAATGTGATTGGCGAAAACCGGATCGCTGAAAAGTTGTTTGACAACCTCTAGAGCATCGCGCCAAATAAGTTGCATGGGATAAGTCGTCTTGTAGCCCGTAAACTCTAGGTTCGAAACTTTCCATGGCACAAAGGAGGGTAGTGCATCGGTCCAATCTAGAAGTTGCTCCTTGGAGGTGAAGGATGGTTTTGGGCGAGTGTGAAACTGGAAACAACGGAGTCAGGCCTGTCGAGCAGCACTCAAAGTCTCTCCTACCCATTTTAACTTTAAAAACTTGTCAATCTGAGCTTGAGTTAAGTTTTCAACCAAGAACTTTGCCAACTCCCATTCTCCTTCATCATGGAAAGGGTAATACGTATTTATTTCTCGCCGATAATTATACTGATCGTCTTGCAGCCTGTCAAACAGGTTCTTGCCAACACCAAAGACATATCCCAAGTGCGGATGACAATAACCAGTAGTGGTAGAAGGTTTTGACGATTGGGAACCTCGCAACCCAGGGGGAACAGGGAATTGATGCGGACGTTCCTCGTGCGGCCAACAGGTAGACTGAGAATTCAAGTGCAGGGTAATGGCCTCGATTGTAGGAAACTCTTTACTGCAGTTGGGACAAAACCTGGTACAGGTATGTCCATTGATCATCAGCACTATTGAGTGACAATGATAAGTATACGCACATTTGCTGCCCTTTGCTGAGTGCTAGGCGTTATGCAGTGCGCAAATTGATTCAGTCTTTTAGACTCCGCCGGCTGATGTCAACCTTGTGATAATCCAACAGGTCGCTTCATATAATTGCAGATTTCCCAGTTAGCCTTCCGCAGGTTCTCCCAAGTCCACCCTTTGTACATGATGATTCATACAGTCTCTTCTCCACAAGTCAGTTCCTCCCCCGTTTCTCGAGGCGGTAGTTGCCCTCCTCCATCAAGCAGTCCTCCATCTTCACCTCTGTCAGGCGGACGTGCTACCACTCCTGGATCATCTCTTTTTGATTCCAGTCTCAAGTCAGAAAGCTCTCCCAATACGAGGCATTCTGACATATGTGCTTCACTAAGAAGCATATCCTCACTGTCAAAGACACCTCAGATTGCAGCTGCCAAATCGGAGACGGACAGCCTATTCTATAATCCGTCTACACCTCCAAATCCTGCACGCGCTTCTCGACGTGGCTTTATCCACGAGAGAATGAGCAACAAGTTCATTCCGTACCCCCCCTCTCCGGCTCCAATTGAGGTCCGTTATGCAGCTCGTGTCACCGGGCGAGAATGCAAACCATACGTATCCTCTGACTCACTTCTCGAGGTATCGTGTATTTCTTTTATTTAATTGTAGAGACTAAATTATTGAAAGCATGCCGGAACATTGGAAAATGGCCTCACGCAAATGCGTCCTGCAACCTTGTACAAAGGGTATCAAGCAAAGCTTGCTGCTCGTGAGACTGCACGCCAGCGCATGTTGGTGACCGCATGGGAAATCGAGGAAACCGAGCGCTTCCTTGAGTTCCTGGATGCTCTGCATGTCGACAACGAAGAACGGCTCGGATTCGCTCAAGAAGACTTAAACATCTTTAGGAAGCTATTTTCTGAGCGTGACCGTTCTGATGTCAATGACGACAGAGATTACCTTCAAGCTGTCTACGAGGATGAAATGGAGATTCTTCGCGTTGTCTCGCTACAAGCTGAGCAGTTCTCAAAGATCTTAGGTGCACGTGTCAAGAAGGATTTCTTGCAACCTGGAGCCAAAGGATCGGGATCACCATCGCCTGAGCCTGGGGTTTCGATTAGAGATAATCTGGTATCTGCAGATCAGGAAGATAACTCACAGGTTTCGGTCAATTCGGCAGCACAGTCCGCACACCCTTCCCGTACGCCGTTATTTGTATGAGCCCTGCGCTTCCAATTGAGGTATGTATACACGTGTCCAATCATTATGCGCTCGACTGATCAATTGATAAGAACGCATTGTAACATGCATGCTACAGTTTAGCAAATCCATCATGGCCCCTTTCTCATTTGTATTCATTTTTCACATCTGCAGCTGTTCTTTTTACATCGTGCCCCTTCATTTTAACCCTTATCCTGTTCGCAGCCCCATGTCACAAGACGTGTAGTTTATTTGGGTGTTGTTTGTGTACAGTCGCTTCTCGTAGAATTCAAATTGGACTGCTCTCTGCGCCCATGCATCCTCAACTCCCTCTACTTTATGGCCAGCAAACGTGCACCGCCCCACAAAGGTAAGACTAACTTTGCGAAACCTGCTCGTGGTTCGGGCCTCAACCCATCTCATGCTCCCGCGGACAGTCAATTGAATCTCGTCGATGAGCAACCGCGCGAACCGATGTCTTTTTTTAACCCTCACGCCTCAAATCAGCCGCTGCCATTCAATCCTCACACTACCCACCATCCGCACCATCCACAGGACTCCGCGCACCATCAGCACACGTCCGCTCCCCACCAGCGTGAGTCTACTTACGATCAGCATGAAGACTTCGCCCAGCATCAGCAAGAAGATCTCGCACATCATCATCAGGATTTCGCCCAGCATCAGCATCAGTCCGCTCCCTACCAGCGCGAGCCAGCTTACCAGCATGAAGATCTCGCGCACTATCAGCATCAGGACTTCGCGCCTCCTCAGCAGGACTTTGCGCCTCCTCAGCAGGACTTTGCGTATCCTCAGCAGGACTTTGCGTATCCTCAGCAGGACTTTGCGTATCCTCAGCAGGACTTTGCATATCCTCAGCAGGACTTCGCGTCTGGCGCTGGATCCTCGACCGGATATGTTGCTCCGTCATTAGGTAAGTCTGCCTGCGCTCATAACATATGTCTAGCACTTACCCTTCCACCATAGCGCCCAGTTGGGTCGGCGATGATGAGGAATTTCAGACTCATTCAGTCCTGCCACCGGATCTCCACCACTTACGGCCAATGTCGACGGGAGAGATCCCCAACTCCCATGTGATACATGTAAGTCAATGTTAGTATCTGCATCATCGAAAATTGACCTGACATTACTAGACTACAGGGCCTGCAAGGACATCGAAAGCACGTCGTCGTGCAACTCGACGTCTGCCCCCCACACCACGCCTTGTCATTCCTGTTGTGATGCCCACAACGATGACGGGGACTGTCGCACCTCCGGAATCCATCAAAGGTTCCGCCGTTGACATTAGTCCCGAGACGCGCAAACAAGTGATCTCGGCCTCAAAGGAACGCGTATTATCCATCGTCTTTTCCGACGACGCACTGGTATCTCTCGCGGCTGACAAAAAGCGCATCGTCAAAAAGGTCATTTCCGAAGTAAGATCTAGAATACCAGCCCTTCTCGGTATGAATTAACACGCGAACACTGACTTATACTAACTATTTGATCCTACTAGTTGCAACACAATGGACGGCTAACGAAAAGGACGTCGCGAACGTTTGGTGCGCAGTGACGAAATTTCGCACTGCATTCGCAACGATCATCCGACAAGCTGTCGTGATGGGATATTCCCTCTTCCCACCACAGGGCTGTACTATCCCCCCAGATACTTTTCGTGTCGATCGGATACGCTGCCTCATCGTAGATAATGACTTAGCGTTCATGCATCAATACACTTTTGCAGTAAGTCTTTATTCATTTTCGAGAACATTTTTTTAATCTATTTCGACAGGACGGTGCGCTTGTCATTCACTCAAAATTCACCAACCCATTCATCCTTCATGTCCTAACGAAACTCATCTGGTGTTCGCCCTTCCGGCTCCACACTTTTCTCGACGAATGCCCACGCCGTCAAATACGTTATGCTATTGGCGCAGCCGGCGCCATTACAGAGTCTGCATTGATGGAGCAGGGCTTGATACAACTTACAAAGGGTAGGATTACCCCCCAGATGACGCATTCGACATTCACAAAGATTGTTCTGGGCCTGGATCAGCTAAGTGACGCTGAAAAGGTTATTTTAGACGACTTCACAGACAGCATCGTCGTTTGCGGGCGCTCGCAACAGCAAGCCAACGACGAACTATCTGATTTTGATTTTGAATAGATACATCATGTATACCGATAATATATTCACATTAGCTAATAGTTGTATCTCACTTGTGAAAATTTCGATGCTATTTTACATATTTGTATCGTGTCCGATTCAAAAAACTAACATTTTACTACAACGGCAGTCCCAGAGCGGTACTTTTCTCTCGGTTGAGCCAAAACGACATTTACGAACGCATGCCCTGAGCTATACCCAATCCGAGTTGTTCAGAACAACTTTCGAACTCGTTGTCGGTAACTCGACTCTTTTAGATGTTAGGCGACTTCGCCTTTTACAACTAATAGTAGCTCAGGATTTGGCTTCTGCGGGAGTAGTGGTTAACCGAGTCAAGGCTATGTTTGTTTAAATGCTTCAAGTACGTGTACAGGAACTTGCCTCTTCGATTTTGATTAAGGAACGAGAGTTCCATTGCTCTCGGCTGATCGACACTAAAATTTTACATCTTCAACGTCACTGTGCGAACATCGGAGGATACGGTACTTTGTATTGTTTAGGAGATCCTTGGGACCATAGCCAAGGGAAGAGTTCTCTGACTAAGGAACCTTGAATAGTTCATGACAATTGTACAGCAAGCAGCAGTACCTGACAGATCCGCACACAATTGATGCAACGGCATGTTCCTGCCGAGGTAAATAAATTCCCATGAACCAGTGCCTTTCCTTGTACGCAATGTGCCGCCAGCCTCTTCAGCCGTTGATATAAAGGCAGGAGTCTTGCAAAGCCCAGTAATCATTCTTGTTTACCCCAACCATGCCCCAGGCCTATAAAATCCGGCCTCACTGCGCTACCCATGCGACAAATATCATCCCTTCCCACCTTGATCTTTAGTAAAGTGGTCCATCATCATTGGCGTCTACATCCACTGTAGACGCCAAGGATGATGGATAATTTTCCAATAGAGTTTCTCGGCGTCTCAAAAACACTTCTTCCAATAACGATGGCGTCCCGAAGACGACGGAGAACTAATCAGTACTCAATTGAGCATGCCCTAAGTCAGTCTAGGGTTAAGGTTACTAATATCTGAATTGACAGATCTTCCCACCTACTCTTTAATGTCGCCCCATACGTGTAGCCTGAGTCTGAGGAGCCTCTCAATGAGTTCCTTCGTTCATTTTGGCAGTGGAAAATGGATACAGAGACACCAAATTGCAAGAATCCTCCACTCCCTCCCACTCGCATTAAGAAAGTCACGAGCGATCCAGACGTGAACTCGAGGGTATGTCGCTTCATCATAAAATAATCGCTAATTACATTCACACCGAACTTATTTGCAGATGTACGTGTTACCAACAAAACCTGTCGTACCTCTCTCAATGAACGTTCATCTAGCCTCAAGCTGCTCCTCATCAGGATTCTGAACACCATACAAACGATGAAGCTGGCGGCAGTGGTTCTGGATCAGGTGAGGATTGTGATGCAGTTTGTAGTGTTAGACCCTATACCCTGTTTTCTCTCACTCATAAGAACCGCGCTGTGTGTACGACGTTCTTACAATCGCTTTTTACAGCTGCAGTCTATTAGCGCCATCGAACGCAATACTACACGCACCGTCCACCGATGTATGCTAGTTTTTTTTACTCATTGTAGGCTGACCTAATATCGACAGTACATGTGGTTTGGTGCTAAGTGTGCTCAGTCGATTGTTGTATATGACATTTACTCATTGGCTTACAGGTCCCAGAGGCAGGATGCGAAGCTATGAGAGCTGGACTGGGCGGTGCATGCGCGAAGGCATGAGATGTAACGCTGATACGAGGTGTGTGGACCTGCGTAGGAGTTTGAGCGAGGGTTGCTAAACGTGTACAGAAGACTATATAATTTATTGGAACTCTGACACGTTACTTGGAGCAAAACCACCATCAAATCACTGCCGCAACCCGAAAGGCGCTCGCTGGTGAGCGGCCATCAATGCATCACACTTGTTACGTTTTCTGAACGCACCTCACGGGACTATACAGCTCTTGGAAGTCATTTCCGCATTTATCGTACACGTTGACTTTTCTCGCGCCAATTCAAGCTTTTATGACCCTGCATCACTACGGCGTTATCTTTTCGGGTATGGATCACTCACTCGGACAAGCGCTGGCATGTGTGGCTGCCTTCTAGACGGAAGTTCTACTATCGGAATTTTCTAGCGAGTCTTATTTTCTCTTCTTTCACCGGAAGGACGGTGCGATGGATGGGACGAGAGCTTTTCCGAGTTTCCAACGAATCAAGTAATTTTGTGGCCTTCCCTAGTACCCAAGGTGACGTGTACTTTAACGGAGCGTTATCTGAACGGCTCCGAGAAGGGCATAACCGAGGGTTGGATGTGTTATTTTTCAGGACGTTGTGCGAGAGGACACAAGTGTTCTACGATCTCTCGTATCGAGATGGATCTGCAGTTCCTTGAGAGCGGGCGGACGTGCACTTCGACGGGCCGTAATGGGACCACTGACTGAAGCAAGAGCTGAACAAGGATGGAAGGAGAATCGTCAACGTCACCAAAACTGTCTTCGCATGCAATGCCGATTGATCGCAGAGCTGCGGATAATATGGTTGTATTATTAGATGGCTGGTTGGACAACCAAAGAGAAGGGAAACCTAAAAAAATTCATCGAAGTCAGGATCATTCAGAATTTCGGACTAACCTTATGTTGGTACAAACGGCATATTCAACTGTGGCTGTGGTAAACTCCCATGAATGCGCCTTGGTGCTAGTCTACAGCAAGTTCTTGGACGTTCACACAGGCAGGGATCTTGCAAATATTCTTGTTTTTCTGGCTATCCAAACTGACGTCAATGATAATGAGTGAGTAGACGCAGTTTTTTTGCAGTTTCAACTTGAATGAAGCTGACTCACATGGCAATCTTTCAACCAATTTAGACGCCTAGTCAACCTTGCCATGAAGGTTGTCAAGGAATTGACTTATGCTATTGCGCAGAACAGTTTCGGCGACGCATGGAAATCCAGAGCCTTAGAAAAAGATAATACTAGGGAGGTTGGTACAAGTTTCATATCAAATTCTGGATTTCTGACATTTGATGATAAGTTTCGAGGTGGCAACGGTTAAGAATGTATGAGGATCGAAATTTAGGATGTCAGTTTCAAGGATATCATCAGCAAGGTGGGCCTATATGTTGTAGAACGTCCGCTATAATGGTATGAATATTCGCAGAGATCTTCCGCTAGTACTAGAAACCACTGCGTCCTGATAACATTCTTCCCTTGTGTGGGATTGCCTACAGGATTTGGCCCAGTACTAACTATCGTATCTCCACGGATGCCTAACGGAGCCTCGAGCACATATCTTGATGAAAATTCTGACAGCAGTCTCCGGGGCCCACAAATTCGGTCTGGTAAGTCTCCCCCAATGATCATTAGCTGTACCACAACTCACGGGCGTCGTAACAGCTTTCCGATGTATTACATGAAAATAAGAATAAGCTGATAGTATATGGCGCACGTACTTCTCAACTGTGACGAACGGGCTCTTGTATGGGACCATGGGTTCTCGACTACATGTTCCAACCTAACCGGGACCTCTTACATTGGGAGTAACGTACGATGGGCTGGTCCTGAGTCTTCTTTTCGAGCTTCTGGGTACCAAAGACCAGTGCCTAGCTCACCAAAACTATATTTTAAAGTTCATTTGAATGTATTGTATGCCAAGTGTTGTCTTACCAGGCGTTGTCTGGCATGGCGTATATCCGCAGCGCTCCCGTGCCAGGTTTCATCGGACTCATGGCACTTGATCATTTGGTGGTTCTGGCCGTCCTCGTCCTCACGGGGTGCCAAGCCGAAGCAATCCATGCCGTTAACGATTGTCACTAGAGCACTTTTGGGTTCAGTCATCATAGCAACCCCCTATCGCTGATGTCCGAGATTTGATGTATACAGAGAGACCAACTTGCATGATTCGGTTATCAATATATCACACTCCAAGGCATGTGCCAACCCCTACCTGGTTGTGTGAGGAACGTGTTCAGGGCTGCGGAAGTACTATGCGCGTCCAATCTGTCTCCTGTGAATGACATATGGATTATACAGGTCAGTGAAATTTCGGGGAAGGCGCATAATTGAAAGTTTTGTTCTGTTCGCAACATTACATGTAGTACACCAGACTTGGGGGTTGGAACTTGGAAATTGAAACACCTAGAGCAGGTGATTCAAGTGGCAAGGAAGTGACTAATTTTACGGGTAACACCGCTTTAAGCACCACAAGATCTTATTCGAGCGGAATCAAAGCGCTATATTGATTAATCGATTGTTCGGGGGCGAGATCCGCTCGGGCTGATTCAACGGTGAATTAGCGTCTTTTCATATCTGGAGACCTTCGGGCCCATCCACACGGCCCCATTCCCTGGAGTTTCTTTTGCCCCTTTCCCACGTGCGGCAAGTTCAACATCACCGAACGAGATCAACGGAAATTGCCGCACTAGCGCGAAGTTCAACTGTTCGGCAACCGTCCGTTTCGTTTCATTGATATTCAACCCAAGTGACTGGTGAATATGATCACAGGCCTGGGTGTAAATGACTGGTTTCTGATCAGTGTTCAGACGACATTTGAAATTATTCAAAGGAATAAATAAATAATACACTACAGAACCGCATGCTACACTCAGAAAACACGAGGATTATAAGGGTCATACAAGTATAATACAGGGGTTTTGGTGCGCACACCACAAACTGAAATCATCCCAAACTAATTAAATACATGCAAGGTTTAGACAACATAAGGATTAGAAGTGAGTCAGAACTACACAATATTTGTCACTGCGCGCCACAAGATATAATTCAATGTCTGCAACGGCTGAGCAATGTTGCTGGAGGGCGTACCTCAAAATAAAGAAGGAAACGGGTGAAATGAAATCAAATGATTAATGGTTTGAAACGAAACGAAACAGATGGTTGCACACCGAACCGTTGGGACCTTACGGTTTTTTTTAGTAATAAGTTAGCGCCTTTTCATATCTGAAGATCCGATTTTCTTCTCATGTGCCCGTCTAGGTTCAGTATCAGTATCTTTTCTCTTGTAGATGCACAACAGATTATACTGGCATCAAGTCCTGCCTTATCGATACGATAGCAGATCATAACGTCGTAAAAGCTTCTGTTGGTTTTTTTCGAATCGCGTTAGTGAGACATTCCCTCTAACGAAATGGCGTTCATTTCCATTTCATATATCTGCTTTTCAGGGGCAGGCAAATACAAAGGTCAAGCGCCATTACCTTGCGTACGTGTCAACACTTCTTTTGCCACTTTCCCACGTGCGGTAAATCCACATAATCATCTGGTCCATGTTACGCCTGCCAGGGGGGGCATGGGCATTGATATAAAAGCCGTATATTTTGTGTTCAGTCTCCCAACTTTCACAAGTATTCTTCCCGCATTCGCACTCGCCTACTGCATCATAGACAAGGACGTGAACGCACCATGGATTTATACACATCAACACTAAAAAACCCCTCGTCCTCACGGCCAGGGCAGGCCCCTGACCAACATTCGACGAGACTAGTCCTGCAGTCATGTCTCCGGTACCTCAACCGCCTTAACAGGTTAGAGCGTCGTGTGCACGAGGAAATCCAAGAGATTCGCAGCCTCTTTATGGATATCCTGGACAACTACCATGTCACAATGGAGGATTCGGCTATCGACTCCCAAGCTGGACTTGATAGCTTGAATGCTATTCCACCGTCTGTATCTTTGCTTGACTGCTGCTTCATGTCACAGCCTGCATCCCATGAAACATCGTTTGGGGTCTTGGGAACGATGGCAGAGGGCACAGGTTCTCCCGAAGGTGAGCTGCTGTATTCACAATCCTTCTTTTAAATGCTTACCGTGTATAGGTCTATTGCCCCACAACAACCGCAGTGTTTCTGGCTACGTGAGGCCTCAGCGCAGCATGTACCCTGAAGGCTTTCCGACATTCTGTGATCCGCGTGTCATGGAATCGTCATCAGAGAATGTGGATGCTCACCTTGGTGAATTTGCTATCATTTGCAACTTTTTCTTGAAACACTTACAATCTATTTCTAGATTTATCGCTCTGTAGCACCTCCAATTACATCTATAAGCCCGCTGCGCAACTTTTTGTTCCTGTTGTGCAGGTTAGCCAAGTAAAAGATAAAGTAAAATGCACCAAGGACGGATGTTCAACACTTGTCAACAAGGATAACTTGTCTCGGCACATTGACGAGGTGCACGAAGGGAAGATTAAGGCTGTTTGTGCAGGCTGCGGACAGGGATTCAAGCGCCCGAATCTGATGAAGGAACATATCCTTCGGACCGGATGTGGGATATCCTAGATTGTTTGTAACGTCAAGTGTTTTTAAGGGAGTTACAATAGGAAATAAAAAGACAGGTTCAGACTCGTCCGAACGAGTCCGACATCCATCCGAGACTAAAAGGCATGCTCGAGTCTTGCCATTCTTACTGGTATGAATCGATGCGGAGTGACGAAATTCGGGCCCGTTTGGTGACCGCTCGGTTCCGTTTCTCATTTGAAACGGAAAACGTGTTCGGCAATGGATTTGTTTCGTTGAATGCTAAGAGCACCGAACAGCGTGTGGGTATTGCAGGATATGTGAGTAGTGGGAAATGGTTAGTGCCCTGGTTGCGGAGTACGGGGGAGGGGGTCAACGGTAGGAAGCGTATTGATCACTGATACATCTGTTTTCCAGGTCAGTCCGCGTCGACGTCGGCCCCAATATTTACTGTGGGTGCCTAGTATGTGCCCTATCACCGGTATATCCCGGGTTATGATTTCAACACACTCCTCCAGTGGAGGTCCAGGAGGTAAGAGTAGCAACTCAGCGGCGTTTATTCCCATTGGTCCGCATCCCCTTATCCGTGCCTTTTGAATTCTTCTCGCAACCAGAACCTGCTTTTCCGCAGAGGGCAATGCCCTCGGAGATGTGGCCTGCCAACGATGGCTACTCTTCACAGAGATTCATTAAAACTAGTGGAATTGAGTGGTGAAAACATACGTTTCGGCTGGGCAGATGAGGTCCCTCTTCAAAACTAGCGTGTGAATTCTCCATATGTGTCGTGCATTATTTTGTCAATCGCAATCTTGATCTCATTGAATCTTAGCTCGATCATGGACGTCGACTGCGACGACGATCAGATGATCTAGAACATTCATCATAGTAAGCTCATTTTACATGAACCCAACTTATACTTGTGCAAAGACTCGGTTTGTAATGCTGAGCCCGACTTCTAGGTGGCATGGGGAAGGTGCGAACACGGCCAGTCGTTACAAGATTCCTGGGTTGTTTCGGGGTGTATGACCCTCCTTCAACCCTTTGTCTAGTAACTTGAACCTTCTGCCTCACACGAATCTTCGTACTGCAGAGCTCACAGCATATACCTCACGTGTCTGCTGCCTACTTGCTTTCATCATGCTGTATTGGTACGAACCACAACCCTGCATTTCACTCACTTATAGTAGTTGTTCAGATGTCCCCTGCACAACCGCCTTCTACGAAGATCACTTGCCCGGTTACATGTCCCGAGACCACCGATGAAGACACTACCACTATTTGGTTTGCAACGTCCAGAGGTGTCCCAAATTTTTTCAACGGAGTGCTGTCGTACAAAATAAGCCACGCTAAGTAGATACGTGAAGAAAATGACCGTGACTTACGCGGCTAATAAAGGTCCGCTGACGGCCGGATCATTCAGTGCTTCTTGTACCATTGGTGTCGGAACCCATCCAGGTGCAATACAATTCACCCGTCCTCGGTGCGATCTTCACAATTTTGCTTTTGAGCGTCGTCGTCAATATCCGTGCTCAGCACATAACTGATTCACGACAAGCACAAAAACTCACTACTCTAGCTGATAGTATAATCGCCGTGATTCGCTTCGCCATATTCACCTGATGTGCTCCCGATGAGCACAATTGCAGCCCTATCTTTTACGCTTTCTGTTGCTGCACGCAAGTGGCGCAAGAACTCACGGCAGACCACGAAGTTTGAGGTGAGGTTCGCACTAATCGTGTGGTCCCATGATTCAATTGTCATATCGACGATAGGTACGTCCTGGGGCGACCATATGCCATGGTTGACCACAATTACTGCCACAGGGCCGAACGGTGTCCCTGAGAGGGCATCGAACATACTCTTTACGGCAGACTCAGAGGAGAGGTCTGCCTGTGCGCATTGGAGTGCAGGGAAGTTGACTTGGAGATTCTGGATGGGTTTGGAGTTAGAGTTGTGATGTGTAGTCACGTTTGCATCGAGGGCTGGAAAGAAAATGATATCAGTCACATCTCTGAAGGCACAAAGACAATGGAATCACACAGGCAGAGTTTGACGGTCTCAGGGCTAATGCCTCCGCTTGCGCCTGGAACGTGGGTGATGAAATCATGAACAAGCTGACGAGGGAATGACTGAACCTGTTACAAGGACATGAATGTTTTTCAGCCCTAAATCCATTGTCTGACTCTGATTAACGAGGAAACGAGGTCAGGCTAAGTTGAATTATTTTGGTTAATCCACGAATTTGCGTTTCCCAAGCCGAAGGGTCACCGACGCCAAGCGAGAAGCCGCAGTATGCGTTCGCAAGCACATCCGTCGACGCGTGTGTTCTTCAGTTGACGGAAACGAGCGTGGAGCTGTATTGTCACGGTGTCGCTCCTGTGCATGTCTAGAGAAGTAACTCCCGTCATCAATCTTGATAGACCTCGGGCCGGTCGTCGTGTTTTTCCACTTACTGATAATTCTGTCTCAAAAACACTGGTATCGAGAACAAGAATCACGTCAAGTGTTCCAGGCTACACACGGAAACGTTTGTTTGCACCTGGGGTTAGCCTAGAATAGTTGTAAACAGTATAATTAGACTTGATGGAGTGCAATCTGAAGTGCGACGTTAACGTTGATTGCGGCACCCAAGCTCGATTTGTCGTGGCGTTTGTCCCAATCGTACCGGGCAATGCTGCAGTTTGAACTTGACGACATTTTTGATAGCCGCTGGTTGCAATTTATTAATAATAGTGAAGTTAAATGAGCTCACGCAGCTACCTTACGCCTCCCCTAATACCCACCCCAGTATCCATCGAGATCATGATTGCGCAACAAGAAGTTCGGGTGCTATTCACCGCAGAGTGCCATCCAGGGTGGACGTGAAATAAGACATGCCCACGGACTCCACCCTAGTAAGATCGCCCTGAACAGTAGAGCACGGGTGAACTGAGACAAAGAACAATTATCAAATATGCTGCAAAGCTAAGCAAGTCACTTACTGTGTTGAAGACCCGCAGAAATATGACTGAGCTACGAAGGCATCAGTACGTTTTGAGACAGATCATGCAAGACATACCAGTTGGAAACGAATGATTGTGGACACGGTTTGATCATGGGATTCCGGAGAACCTGAAAGCAATCCGTTGTCATACCAGGGGCAAACCAAGGCAACGAATTGGCCAAAGCCTGGTACAGTGGGACGATGTGTCGTGTAAGTCTCGACCAAAGCTTGAGCTCAGGGCGAAGCCTCTATAACAACCAATAAATAACATTGAATTGTACGGAGCACATTGACGCACCCTAATTTTTCTCTTGGCATCCTCTTCATCTAGTGCTTGATTCCTGATTGACTTCACAGCTACCTGTGACTTTATCAGACTCGAACATGAAAATCGGGACGCACTCACTACGATGATGCTACCATTCCTGTCCCATGTAAATCGCCAGATGTCCCCCAGGCCTCCGAAAGAAGTGGCGTGCGATCTAGTTGGCCAGTTAAATCTGTCAAGTTATCAATTCTGAATCAAGTCAGCGTTGCTGCCGTAGTGTCTGGCTGAAGTCTCACCAGCTTGTTGGATCGTTTAGATTCGAGTGGGCGGAGAGCTGATGGGAGATACTCCAAGTGACGTTGCCCGAAATTGGAGTGTCTGAAGTATTTTCAAGAAAAGTTGAAGCTTGCGTGTTCGTTCCACTGTGGTGACACCGAAAATTGAGGACCTGAACTTGAAGGTATGTATGTCGCTCCATCATAAAAGTGTTAGCTAACTACATTCCATCGAAGAAATCAAGTTACAACTAGCCAGTAATCAAAGAAAGTGTGGCTATTGACGAAGTGCGTTTGCTGCAGTGGTAATAATTCTCATGATCAAGGGCCAAGGCGATGTGATATCAACCTATGTAGAAATTATGCTTCAAGTACGTGTATTGCTTCCTGTATCATTAGGAACTTACCTCGATTTTCTGCACTCCTGAGGAACGAGGATTCCATCATGATTGTACTCGGATAATTAGCTGTAAGTATGGCATATCGTTGATCGACACCGCAATTTTATGATACAGTCAACGTTACTGCGCGAGCACCGGAGCATTGAATTCCATTTGGTCAGGAGATCCTCAATTCGTTGGGACCATAGCCGAGAGCATGGAAGTTCAGAGTCTGTGGGACATTGTGCATTCTGATACTGTACAGGACACAGCTGAGACTAATTAAGGAACTTTGAGCAGTTCAAGAATTTCGAACGTAGCCTACAACGGGAAGCAGTAGTACGTGATGCACTACACAAGACAGCGGTGCGACCATTTTACGTTCCTGCCACGGCATATTCCTGTAGTCGTGGTAAACACTCTCATCAATGTAGCGCCTTGGTTTCTACAGCCAGCAGCCTCTTGAACGTCGATATAAAGGCAGGAATCTCACAAAGTCTAGTATTTATTCTCGTTCTGTGGTCATTCCCAGCTGCCCCGTGCCTATAAGATTTCGACCTCATTACGTTGCCAGGACGACAGATGAATACTCTTTCCGCGTGGATTTTCAGCCTGAGTGTGCTGCCTAGGAAATGGCGGCAAGTCCAACCGGAAACAGAGACGTCGGGCGCGACACACCTGGATGTAGGCTCCAATGATAATGAGTGAGTAGACGGGCTTTACCTTGAATGAAGCTGACTCATTTGCCAAAAAACTCAACTGATTTAGACGCCCGGTCGACCTTACTGCGAAGGTCGTGAAGGACTTGGCTTATGCTACTGCCCAGGGCAGTTTCGGTGACGTATGGAAATGTATGGTCTCAGACAAAGATAATAACGTGGAGGTTGGTACGAATTTCGTAGTAAATTCTGACATCTGATGATAAGTTTTAAGGTGGCGGTTAAATGCGTCAGGATCGAAATTCAGGATGACAGTTTCAAGAAAATCGTCAACGAGGTGCGCCGACATGATGTAGAACACGCGCTCTAATGATATGAAAATATTTGCAGAGGTTAATGGACGACTTCTGCAAGTGGAAACTACTGCGTCATGATAACATTCTTTCCTTGTACGGGATTACCTACGGATTTGGTCCAGTACCAGCTATCGTATTTCCATGGATGACCAACGGATCCTTGAGCACGTATCTTGGTAGAAACTATGACAGTCTCTCCGGGGCTCACAAGTTCGGTTTGGTAAGTCTTCCTCAATGATCCTTAGCTGCACCACAACTCACGAGCGCTGTAACAGCTTGCTGATGTAGCTGATGGTCTTCAATATCGTATGCCATGTCATTTTTGCATTGCATTAAGATAAGCTGACAGTATATGCATAGTCCACTCTAAGGGTGTAGTTCATGCGGATCTCACAGGTGTAAGCAAACTGTGGTATGCAGATTTGTGACGCTGCTCACGTCTCCGTTTCCTCTTAGAGCAATGTGCTCATCAATAGCGAAGGAAGAGCTATTGTAGCAGACTATGGGCTCTTGACTACATGTTCCGACCTGAACGGGACCTCTTACATCAGGAGTAACGTACGATGGTCGGCGCCTGAGCTCTTCGAGGTTCCGGACACCGAGGATATATCTAGCTCACCAAAACCAGAGAGTGACATTTATTCATTTGGATGCATCGCATACCAGGTCTGTCGACAACGTGTATTTGCGGTGCTCTTGTTCTCATTTGTGCCAGGTTTTATCGGGCAAGCAGCCGTACTGTAACATTCGCAGTGATCACCAGGTAGTCGTGGCCATCCTCAAAGGTGTCAAGCCCAAGCGTCCAGACATCCCTGCCATCGAGGATTGTCACTGGAACTTTATCGAGCAATGCTGGGTTGAGTCATCACAACGACCTCCTATTGCTGATGTCCGAGATTTGATGTCTCACTATAGAGATGCTATGCGTTAACCCAGGGCTTACGGTCTTCGCATGTAATCAACGCTCACGAGTTGGACACCGCACAGTATTGTCGAACGTTTTGGTTACTCATACTGATCCTCGTTGTATATCGCGTTACTCATACGTTGCGGATCTTATCTCTTACCTCACCGTTAAATTCCATATGCTCATCCACGTTGTCCGTTTTCTGATCGTCCGCTAGTGTTTGCCGTCTACTGCGACGGCCTTCCATCCTATCAAACAAGTATGGCCATCGACTTCTTGGGGTTCCGTGCAAATTAAATTCGTCGATTTGGAAGAACCAACCTTGGGAATCCATGATTCAACCGTCACACTTCGAGCTTCAAGGCTTGCTGTATTGCCTGGTTGTGTTGGTCACACATGAATGGCAATATGAACATATTTTATTTGGCCATCTACATAAGCTGAAATGACATATATACGGGTCAGTCACCTTCCACCAGTCTTCCATCTGTGGTCGATAAAATTCCAAATATGATGACAAGGTCAATTGAAACATTGCTCTTGACTTGGAAACGGATTAACTCGTAGTTCCAGCGGAGTGTCTGAGTGTTCTTCCCACCCCGCACACAGTACATGATGAGATGAACGTTGCCTTGCTCCGTCAGAGTTCGAAGAAGCTTCTTCAAAATGTTTCGAGCTTCCTTGTCTGAGACCGTCCCTTCGGTGCCTAATCCAGACCTGCAATTCAGTTCAGCAATAGTCACGGAGAGGGGTGAACTGGACCGACCAGCTGTATCGATAAGCTTTACCTTCAACATCTGGTGGTGATTTATCAAATTGTCCAAGTCGTATACATTTGTTCCAGTCGTACATCCCACAGCATCGGTGGCACGTTATTGACCTGTGTTTGCCATCTTGGCCTATTCCCGTTCAATCACCATGATACGCTTGAACCAGTGTTTTGCCGGTCAGTGAACCAAGTTCACGGTCATTGACCGGATTGCGTGGGAAAGCTGGCGAACTTCGTCGACGTTCATCTGAACACAACTTTCAGGAGTTTCCTGGTCCTACTGTAACGAACTATACTATATCTGGTCAATGCTAGAATATTTGATTATCCTCGTGCCGCTTCACATATCATTACTCACATAAACGCATGGTTTTCGTGTGTTCGGTTCAAGGGTACGTTTTAAGGCTTAGAACTCGAAGATGGACTCCCGACTTTTGACACACCATGAAGATCGGCAAGAGATCAAACCAAGGATGGTGGTGGGATCACTTCGTGGAGCACCCAGGTTATGCTGTCAAAGACCCAGCTTCGATGGTCAGTGGAAAGGCAAAGGTAGTGTGTGCAAGGCTCTATGAGCAACGTGTTGTGCATGAGCAGGCAATGGATGAGGAACAGGTACACTTGGGCCAGCGAGATGCACCAAGGGACGAAGTGGCAATAGCAGGCACTCGTACGCAAGTTTGTTTTATAGCTTTCTGTTACTAACTTAATGTACTAGTTTGGGCTAGTGGCCCGAATGATCCCCAACGCACCTGGTTAATCAGTCGACCGACAACACTATTATGTCACTTGCGTGATTGTGCATTGCACTCTGAGGATGTCCGTTCGCAAGCACGGCTGGAATACAAAATGGTGCAATCGGCTCTCAACTGAGACACTCACCCTTCTGGCAGAACTCAAGATGTATGTTCATGAAGAGCATGTACGCAACGATGTGGTCAAGAAGTGGCTTCAACGCCGGTACTGTGACACCGAGGCCACTGACAAAGCAGAGCCTACTCAAGTAGTTCATGCAGTTGGCGACAATCTATCAGGAGAAAGCAGCGAACGGGAGCCACGCAGCCTCGCTTTCGAGAGGCGAGGGATAAGTGATGTTGCAACAGACCTTATCTGAGCTGTTCAGGAGGAGGAGGAGATTTCCACCACAGAATCAATGCGCTCAGTCCCCATTGGTGCTGCCGGTGCCGGTGGTTCATTCTCCCGCATTGCTATCAGTGACTTACTCGACTATTCTCGTGTGGAGGAATGGTTGGGATCTTTTTATAAAGTCGCTATTCGAGGTTTGGATGCTGAGCTTGAGTTATATGAGCTTCTTGACTTAGATGCCGAGGAAATTGATGATCCAGACTTTCCTCAAGTTGATGATGTTCTTGACGAGTAGATAAATGAGCAGTGCTACCAGATGTTATAGTAGTAGTAGGCGAGTACTATCCATTCTGCGATTGTTGACGCACCGTGTACTGCGGCACTTTGAACCTGCTTCATCGTCCAATCAGATATGATTATCTAATATTCAAGCAGGACATCTGGCACTGCACGAGTTCAGTTCACTTGCATTCATGGGAAAGTTCGCGGCTGAATGTACGTTAACTTTGATAAACGTACACTGACCAGCAGAACACTGGCTTGAACTCAGTGTTTCTGCCCGGAGTCCCGTGCACACGTAAAGTCATCCGGTGATCATATTACAGATCTTTCAATGGAAGAGAAGCATGGCTTAATGTACGTGACTTTTGATTCACTAGATTCCATTCCGACTGATTTGGAACGGGCAATGCCAAAAATGTGTTTTGAGTTCTCGGTACTCTAGGCCGTCGTAGATTTCATCTATGAAGATCTACATTTCAGTTGGGCAGATAAGGTCCCTCTTGCACGTGAAATTCCCTGTGTACGCACCGTGCATCCGAGTCAAGGTACTCAAGACACCAAGAAGATATGATCGCAATCTTGATCTCGATGAGCCCAGCTTCTAGGTGGACATGAGGAGGTACGTACCTCACTACTTTTGCGACCACACTTGAGGCCATCCAACCTAATGGAATTCAGAATATTTATGGTCATGGCAGGCTAGTACGACCTTGGACATGCCGGTCAAACTTAAAGCTTAAGCTTTGTCCGACAACCAGTGAAATCCTGGGACAGAATTATTTATAGCAACACAATGGGAATGAAATTGTCCGGGATGATCGAGATCGGTGTGACCATCCCCCTTAATTACAAAGTCGTTAGCAATGACTCGAGTCAAATTGTCCATCAGAGCATTGAGAAAGATGTATACGTACTACCATTCGGTACACTTTGTATTGCATCTGGTTAGGAGATCCTCAATTTGTTGGGACTACAGCTGAGGGCATTGAATTCCAGAGTCGGAACGGAACCTTGACCAGTTCATGAATTAGGTTGATGCTGACGGCATATTGCTGTAGTCGTGGTAAATACTGTCATTAATGTAGCGCCTTGGTTTCTACAGTCAGCAGCCTCTTGAGCATAGATATAAAGGCAGGAATCTCACAAAGCCTAGTAATTGTTTTTGTTCTTGTGATTACCCCAACTGCCCTGCACCTATAAAGATCTGGCCTCATGGTGCTACCAATGCGACAGATATATTCCCTTCCCCCTTTGATCTTTAGTAAAGTGATCCCTTATCATTGGCGTCTACATCTGTGGATGCCAAAGATAATGGATACCTTTCCAATAGAGTTTCTCGGTGTCTCCTTCCAATGTCCCAAAGACGGAGAGTTAATCAGAATTAAGCATGCCTCTAGGGTTAAGGTTACTAATAATCTGAACTCCCACCTACTCTGTAATGTCACCCCATACATCTAGTCCGGGAAGCCTCTCAATCATTCATTTTGGCAGCAGCAAGTGGATACAGAGACACCAGGTTACAGGAATTCTCCACTCCCTCTCACTCGCATTAAGAAAGTCATAAAGAGCGATCCAGTCATCAGTAAAACCTCACTGTTATTTTCTGCTATTATCTCACTTTACCCGCCTTGGCGCCAGCGCTAAGGCACGAAAATGAATACAAGGAGTGTTAATTGGGTGTCCTGAATTTTCTCAAAGGCGCCACAGAGTGGCTAAGTGAAATTGTCGGTGCAAATGGAAATAAGGCATGTTCAGAATGAAAATAGTAGTATATAGTCAAATTGCGTTTAAGTAGCTACACGCTATCCAAAACAAAGTGAAGTCAAAATGCAATCTTGAATGCATGGTGATCAGTGTATTTGTTCACATAGTAGGCTTGAAATGTGTCATATGAATGATAAAGCTTGAGCTCCCGGGGCACAAATTGCATGCCATACATGGGAATAAGATGTGCAGCACGATAAATAGAGTCAATATGAATGACCGCGTACCCTGGAGCACTGTCTGCTCCAAATCCAGGATGAACTATCCACATTCCTGTATCTTCATCTGGGGTGTCACCAACTGTGTCGAACCAGCTTATTAGAGCGCAGGGATATAACCTGCCCCAGTACCTGAATGAGAAAAATGCATGAACACGGGCGACTTCGAGGCCTTGCATGCCAGGCAAACTGGAGTCTGTGTTGACGAAAACACAGTCATGGCACTGGTACTCATTCTGCCAGATGGGGCAAGAACGGATGTGTTCAACACGCATACCACTGATCCCGCTCAAATCACTCGGTGCATAGAATCGTGATGATGCGGAATTGAAGACCGAGATTTTGCTAAGATAGAGGGGACATTCGGCGAGGGGTATATCAGATGGGTCGCGAGGATCTTTAGGATGCAACTGTTGGAATAAGAAGCATCTGAGGAGGTTGGGTAGACTAGGAATATTGAGTTCTTCAGCAAGTGCAGGAATAGTTTGAGCGCGTTTTTTGCCCTCTGTACATAGTTTATTAGGACATTCAAAAAGGGAGAAAAAGAAGTCTTACAGTGTGTTTTCGCCAGCTGGACATAAGCTTGTAGAACCATTGGTCCATCATCAATTTCCAGGTCCTCATCGATGCCGATCAGCAGAGGTGCTGGTGCTGGTGCTGGTGCCGGTGCTGGTGCTGGTGCTGGCACATTTTCATCAAGTTCATTGATCTGCTGTGTGGGTACTATTGTGCACATTAGTATATAGGATATCTCACAAACTATTTACCCACCCAAGGTGTCCATAGTTACTGAGAGGCAAGTACCAGTTAACATTCCCCAATGTGTGAAGTCAGCTCGTGCTGCGGAAAGTTTGTCGAGCCATTGGTTGGTCACAAGTATTTGACCAAGTGCATTATAATGGCTGGATCATCTCCATGGCTCCTTGACCACTTTGATGTGCTTGTTTTCAGTGATTGATGAGCAGAGGCCGTTCGGTGCAGCAAACAATTGTATGTTTTGGACATAGTGCTTGAGTGAATGTTGACGAGGTAGGGAAAAGGTAGGAACCACTCCTGTCATCCTGAAGATGTTATGGTAATGGTGAAAGCGTGAGAGTGCATCTTCAATTTCGACTAGAGTGTCTTCTGTGATTATGTTATGATGGACTAGGTAACAAAATTCCAGAAGTGCACGAAAGGTGCGCATGACATCTACGGGTACATGACCCTCGATGGCGGGCAAGTAGACCTGAAGAATTAATAAGTTCTGCGACCATAGCATGACTAAATTGATGAATTACCTTCATCAGGGCCTTCGAATCATCTCCTGTCCACTGCTTGAAGCCACGTCCCTGTGGAAATCGTCGCAAGCCTGAAAATGAGGTGACAGCGGCAATTCTAAGACAATGAGTAATGTTACTATGTAATCTAAATGCGGTCAAGCTTACCTGCAATCAATATCATCCATAATTTGATCTGCCTTTCGTTTTGTATGCATGTGTCTGAGGTATTTCTCGACCCATTCAACGAGGTGGTCCTTGAATGCTCCTTTGATGAGTTGATGGAGAATATCTGGTGAGATCATCTGATGGATGTCAGCTCTGGGGAAGTCGTTCATAAATGCCTGTTAAAATAAGATCTTTAAGAATGGTGCTGCAAGGAGTGCGCTGATTCACATACTACAAGTTCCCCAACTATTCCAAAGTCATCCCACAGGTCACCTAAGGAACCTTCTTGAATGAGTGCTTCTGTGTATTCACGACAACAACGTAACACATCTTCGTCGAGATCCTTGCGAGATGCCATACATCTGCCAAAAAAATTGTAACTTAGTATACAAAGATACATACTAGATGACAAAAACGTACTTAGGGCACCAACCATGCACGATACATGCTAACAGTGCTTGCTCCTCATAATCTGCTATGTATGGCCCTAGTCCGTATATAACCCGACAGTAGTGACCGTCTCCAAAACGAGTGACTTTGGGGGTTGTCATGCCTGGTTTCAGCGTGTTGAGAATCTTGGAGAGTGACGAATGGAACAGCTGTCGACGGAATTTTCGGAACACTGCCTTGGTAGCATGTTCCTTTGTAGCTGTAACAATAAGTTAGTCATTATCGTAGAAGCCCACACCACGACACACTTTTCGGCATAGCAAGGAAGCCAATGACTGCTACTCCATCACGATGGGCTCGTCGAACATTGTTGCGAATGTTCCCAATTGAGGCGTATAGCAGATAATACTCGTTATTACCTGTCCCGACTGAAACCGTCGTTTTGTCACTGCCAAGGATGACAGGGACAAACATAGAGCCGAGCGTGCTCGGGCCCTTAGCTATTTCATCCTACATACAGAATTAGCAGTCATTATCGGATGAAGACTGCACTTACTGCCTGATCCCATGCCCAGTCACCAGACATAAAATCCTTCCACTGGCGCTTGTCGCCCTCAGTTGAATATTCTCGATAGGGGCAGTAGTCTATTTCATTGGCGTATGTTGGATTTGCAAGCATATTGCGCACAACTTCATGTGGGTCATGAAACCAGACTTCGTATTTGTCATCCATCCACAGCTTGGTACCATCTTCGGGTCTCTCACCATCGTAGGTTACTGTAAAATTTTGCCAATTCACGTCCCTGAATGGTGAATTATCGATGTTGTCGTACAGATCACGATGATCTGCGAATGGTGGCTTGTCATCGTGTTTTGCAAGGGTAGACGCCCATAAATCCAGCAACCGGTGTAGAGAATCATGCCTCTCATGGCGTGATATGGCAGTTTCCACCAAGGAGTACATAGCACGAACTTGTAGCGTCACTCTGTGCGCTACCCGCAGCTATCCCTATACGAGGCGCAACTTTCCTGCGCTTCGCGATGTATACGCGTGCGCGCGTTCCCGCGCTTGAGCGCCCTATAGCGCCAGCCATCCAGATGCATCCATCCACTGTCCACCATGTTCTCTAGTGCGTATATTTCTATTTCTCTCATCTGCATATTGTTCCATCTTTATTTTTATCATGGACTCTCACCCAAATATATCTTACATACCTACTCAGTAGCGCTTCGGCTCCGCATGACCGTGCTTAGGCGCGCTATATAAGCGCCAGCAGTACATACTATTACTTACTTTTCAACTAACTTTCCATTTTTACAACTTACTTTTCCTACCAGTCACTTACTAGTTAGCAGAACATAGTAGAGATCTATTTGTCTACACTTTGCACCTCTCTTCACTTAGCTTGTATTATATTATCACTTAAGCTTAGTCTCTCTACCATTTCCGCACGCGCGCGCGCTTTCCCGCGCTTCGCGCTAATACGCGCGCATGTTCCCGCGCCTTGCGCGCACCTGCGCTTTCTCGTGCTTCGCTTCAGCGCATACCACTAGATCTTCGCTCCACTTGCTTCCCCTTTAGGGTCGAACGCACTTGTCTCCTCAGGTAACGCAGACTAGGCAATACACGACCTTACAACTTTTACAGATACAGTCTGGAGCATCATTTGTTCCTCTCTGTATTGTTGTTTCTACACCGGTTAATTTGACCTGCCGGCATCTGATTTTGCATATACAGGAACTCTGCTGTTTCGAATTCTGTACGATTGCAAAAGGGTGTCCAGTTGCCAGTTGCTATATTCTCCAAAGGTGGGGGCGGAGTGCCAGGGAGGAGGAATATACCATCCATGTTGCATGGTCTGGCTGTAATCACATTCAGCCACAGTGACAGAATCATGTGAATGAATTTACCATTGAGACCCGTATGATAGTTTCGATACAGGTGATCCCCAGGCCCAACAAATTCCGTATCAACATTTGGTTGAGATGATGGTTGATGTTGGTGCTCCAAGTCGGCATATCCTTCATCCACATCCATGTCGATATCGTGGTCGACATGAGGCTGTGGGCTTGGCAGATGGGGCTCTGGTATAATGGGTTCCAGAGAGCATTGGTGGTTGTCCTGAGGTAGTACTGGTGGGATGGGATGTGCTGAAATGTGATGTTTTGTTCGCCCGGTGATAGTTTTGAACCACCTTGGACAACTTCTACATGGTAGTTGGAGCGAACTATGGTCGCAACGGCGTAGTTGACTCCGTGGAATGTTGTCGGGCATTGCAGCAATACTAGTAGACTAGAATAATGTTCAGTTCTGGCGATTTGTACATTGAAAGGTGGAAAACTCACCAATCAGAAATCTGTGCGTTCAAAGGTGGAAGGATTGCCTATGTTAGCTTGGAAATCTGCATGTTGAAAGGTGAGAGCTCTGGCAAACAGCAGAGATGAAAAGAAAGACAGCAAACTTACGTCAATTAAGGACAATTCAGTACACATGCAGACCCAGTTGCAAAGGATGCTGTAAATGACTAGACTGACGAATTGAACCTTTAAAGTTTCGGGTTGATTTAAGTAAGGAACTTACAAATTTGCAGTCAAACTTCAACTACACGTTGTCCTTGACATTTTTTTCACCCATCTCAAGCTTGCTGCAGCACTCGTTTAATCTGCTACTTGTCAGCAATCATGTCCGATATCACTGAGGGAATCCGCACTCGCCGAGACAATAAGTTCAAACACACGGGCTTGCCAGACCTGCCAGTGCAAGGAAGGGTTCCACGACGTAGCAAGGCCCAGAAAGCAGAGGACGACAAAATCCTTGAGGAAACCCGCCAAGCTCAAGAGCGGGCTGCAGTCAAGGGGCTGCAGCGGCTTGCTGCAATGCAGATGGAGATGGAGGAGGCAGAGGAACAAGGCGTGGTGACTAAACCAAAGCCAGTCAAACCCCATGCTCGCCCTGTCAAGAAAAAAGTAGTGCCTGCCAAACCAGTAAGAAGCTCCTGGCAGTAGGAAGCACTGGTGTTACTAGTGTCACCAATACTGACTCACCCAAGGCTGGTACCATTGAGGACCAAGAAGAAAGCAGCCAGGACACCAACGTTGAGGACGAAACAAAGAAGAAGAACCAGAGGGCCATCAAAATGTCTCTGAAGGACACAATCAGCAATGCTCGAGGCTCACTCACAGGAAAGGTTGAGTTAATTCAGGGGCCACGTGTTGGCGACAAGAAAGGAAAGTCTTCTACCACAACATGTGTCTTTTTGTTCTGATCAAAACCACGATGTTGATGCTGACTGAATCGACTCTTTTTTTTCTTAACTTGACCTCAAAATTCAGGACCAACCCCAAGTTCTCATTGATAAAGCGCATTGATGGTTGGATTTCTGATGTCTCACCAGACGCAACCGAACTATCCAAAACTTCCAGCACTTCTAAGATTTGTACCACTGCCTCAGCTTTGTCATTGGCGCATGGGCCACCAAGCAGTGCTTTATCCAGTTCCTGTGCTACATCAGTTTTGGGCATAACTACCAAGTCCTCCAAATCTAAGGCCCCCCCTGCTCTAGCTAATGCATCTGATGCTCTCAAGGCTCTTGTTGGCGGCTTTGATGATGAGTCGGATGATTCTCAGGAACGTTTGGATGCCTTCATTCAAAAGACAAAGGGGAAGCAGTCTTCACTTAGGGTGCATACTAGATGTTTTGTAATAAATTCTAATTCTAATGCACAAAGCCAATTATATAGATTACCTCAGATGCAATGCCTGAGGATGCGCTGTCTTCAACAGAGGACTTACAGGATATTGAGATCAATGCACTGATGGACCTGGACGATGCATTGGTGGACCTGGAGGACAATTTGTTTGAGGGCAAAGATGCCAGGATGTCCAAGGCGGTGGACAGTGACAGCAGCTTAAGTGACGGAATCTTGTTCCGTCGGAGTAAGAAGCGGAAGCTTGCAGACACCAAATCCTCCGCCCTCATCTTGGATAGTACCCCATACGAGGATACATCAGATGTTGAGGTTATTGATGTCCCTTCAGGCCCTGTCGCAATGGCCAATACATCAAAGAAGGCTGTGCGTTTGACCTCCTCAGTAAGTTTATTTTATTTTAGATTATCACAACTTATATTCTCTGACAGACTGCCGTCGCTGTCTCCCAGTCGGCCACCACAAAGATGCAACCACCTGCAAAGAAGGTGAAAACTGAAGAGGATGCTGATGCCAGCACCGTGCAACTAACGCTCACAGCCCCACCTGGCTATTGGATCGAGAAGCAATACAAGACACGCTCAAGCTACCAAAACTATCATCTCCCTCCTCATTGCCAAGATCAGCGGTGGCTGAAGCAGTTCCTCCCAACCCTTTACCTGTGGGCCGGGAGTCAAAATGACCTCTGGTAATTCTTAGACGCTCCCCTGGTCGAGGCACTCCAGTCCATTTATGATGTTGTATATTCAGAAGAATCAGATCTTGATTACAAGGTGACCGCTCAAGGGTCTGTCTTTGGCGTTGTAAGTCGCATTTTTTTTCTGTCACTATTACTAATGGTTACAATCTCAATCAGGCCACCCAATGTCTCGCAGAGTGGCACAGCAATTTTGGATCAATGGGACTGGCTATTATGATGGATTTTTTCACTAGGAATGCTGACACTGATCCAGAAACACTTGCTGACGCGCTTCTGGAGGACTTCACTTTCATTTATGAGGACATGGAAAACCTAGACCCGATGCAAGCCTTCCGGTCTCCATTCATGTTGCAGCTCTTCGCAACCGCTCATCTTCACGCCATTCTCGGGCATGTTGAAGTTCCCGCACTTAAAACATATGTGCTGTCCGTTGTCAGGATGACTGGTGTTATTGGCATTTGTGCAGCTTCAGTAAGTACTCTGTACATTCACATAACATTACTGATAATTCTACAGCTCAAGCGCACCATCAAACGTCTCCGTGTCAATGCCATTGACATTGATGTGGACACCCTAGATCTGGGTCCCGCACAAATGAAGCGCAAGCTGTGGACACCAAAGACCTTCAACAAGGCCACTGGCAAGGATAGCACTACCGAGAATGCCTTCTCCATCAACAACTGGGGATCAGTAACTGCGTCATACGTGGTTGCTATCAAGGCGAAAGGAGACGACTACATGAGGACCACAACATTAACGGCTCAGAAGTTGCTAAAGAAGCAGGCTATACTGTTAAAATTAAGCATAATACTCACTGACTAGAAATGGTATGGTTTTGTAAGTTTGTTTGTAAACTATCAATCTCCTACAATTAAGCTTAACGGCTTCTGATTCCTTTGGTGATTCTCAGGCTTCCAAGAATAGCGCTACCACCGGAAAAATTACCAAATTGGGATATTCCAATAATCTCACTATTCCCACATACCTCCCTGGCTCTACTGCTGCACCAGAGCTTTCCCCTTGCTCACTCATGTATATAAGTAGTAGAATGGCATGTACATACATAAAATGATACAATAGACCGCTTTTTTCATTGTCTGAGAGCTTGTACAGCAGTCTACAGTGCCAACTACAATATGTGCATCCTAGGACTAAAACATATTCGCTTTTTTGCCCCCTTAGCAGGGAAGCAATTCTGGCTGTATATATCATATATTAGAGTGTTAATGAATATATTACACTGCTTGTTTGAGCCTCTGTAGTGTCCTACATAAGTAGATATGTTAAATTCATGAATACCTCTCAAAAAACATAAACCAGTTCGCATTTTTTAGTGTTTAGGTATATAGACTGGTGAATATTATTTCTAACATCTCTTCACTAGTATATACATCATATCAAGAGTATAGGTCATTAGGATCAGTCCCTAGGGTGATATGTATTGTCATCTTCCTGGTGGTTCACTCCCTAAGAAACTTTTTCCTGCAGCTCCAGCCCTCTAGGATGGTAGGTAGTCTTTTACTATGAACATATGGAATATATTTATCACATAGATATACCAGAACAATACCAGGATCCTTGTCTACAATACACAGTCACTTCCTGCCTACAATGTACTATATTTTCGTATTTTTGAGGTTTTTCACTACATTCTCACTACATAGACTATACCAGCTGTTCATATATCACTTATAGTACATATATGAAGCCCTCCCAAGGCCATGATCATGCAGAAATATGTCAGAGTAATGATATCAAGCACATATCTCCTATTCTCACTGATAAGAATTCCCAGACATGAATATAGTAAAATATTATAATCAGACTATCTTAGAGTACACTATATATACCAAGTAATACAGTCCTCGACTACCAGAAGGATCCATAAATAATTGACAGCAGGGGAATCCAATAGATAAGAAATAGGTCGTGGGAAAGTCAAAAAGTCCAAACATCGAAAAAGTACTATGTACCAACAGTCTATGGAAGAGTGGTCTGACCATAATAATGCAACAAATTGAGACCACAACACTTCCACATCACCTTTACCTTCACAACATATATTAGTATAGTATATATCAGTAGTTTACAATGTATTCTATACATTTTTAATGAAATATTCAACCTAGACAGGGTTGAAATATAACATTTGCATGATTGTGGAGTTTGCCCCTATATTATTGATATCATTACTATGACATATTTCTGCATGATCATGGCCTTGGGAGGGCTTCATATATGTACTATAAGTGATATATGAACAGCTGGTATAGTCTATGTAGTGAGAATGTAGTGAAAAACCTCAAAAATACGAAAATATAGTACATTGTAGGCAGGAAGTGACTGTGTATTGTAGACAAGGATCCTGGTATTGTTCTGGTATATCTATGTGATAAATATATTCCATATGTTCATAGTAAAAGACTACCTACCATCCTAGAGGGCTGGAGCTGCAGGAAAAAGTTTCTTAGGGAGTGAACCACCAGGAAGATGACAATACATATCACCCTAGGGACTGATCCTAATGACCTATACTCTTGATATGATGTATATACTAGTGAAGAGATGTTAGAAATAATATTCACCAGTCTATATACCTAAACACTAAAAAATGCGAACTGGTTTATGTTTTTTGAGAGGTATTCATGAATTTAACATATCTACTTATGTAGGACACTACAGAGGCTCAAACAAGCAGTGTAATATATTCATTAACACTCTAATATATGATATATACAGCCAGAATTGCTTCCCTGCTAAGGGGGCAAAAAAGCGAATATGTTTTAGTCCTAGGATGCACATATTGTAGTTGGCACTGTAGACTGCTGTACAAGCTCTCAGACAATGAAAAAAGCGGTCTATTGTATCATTTTATGTATGTACATGCCATTCTACTACTTATATACATGAGTGAGCAAGGGGAAAGCTCTGGTGCAGCAGTAGAGCCAGGGAGGTATGTGGGAATAGTGAGATTATTGGAATATCCCAATTTGGTAATTTTTCCGGTGGTAGCGCTATTCTTGGAAGCCTGAGAATCACCAAAGGAATCAGAAGCCGTTAAGCTTAATTGTAGGAGATTGATAGTTTACAAACAAACTTACAAAATGTACTGTGTATAATTAGACATGGTTAAGTATCACCCTGCCATGAACAGGTGGAAGAAGTCGGGCAGTGTCGGCCTCCAGAAGTACTTTTGCACTGATGATGACGGCTCAGAGGGCGTTGACATCCGCGCCATCCTGTGGTAATGAAGATTGATTCTTTTTTTCCTTTATTGACGAGCTGACATCATTCTATAGATGTCATTTCTGCACTGCTCACTGCGAGTTTCCAATTGTGCGGCACCCGTCTTCAAACCATTGCATTTTGCCTATCCCATCATCGCTCCAGTTTGCTCGTTTTGTTTTTCATTATCTGCATTTCATATCCTTTAATCTCCTTTTGTTTTGTTTTACATTCATTTTTGCTCTTAAAATCACTGCCCTTTCTTCCTATTTGACCACTTTTTCACACTTCACGTCGCCATTTACTCCATTTTAACCAATGTTTTGTACTTTGCATTGGACAATGTGACACCGTTTGCGCTATTATTACTGCTTTTTTGTCGGTCAATGCCTAGTAAGTGACTTTTAAGAGCAATAAAGTAGAATTCAGAGGATGAGTGGCCTTTTTCTCAATTTTTCCGCCGTCTGCTTTCATGTCACCCCAATGGCTCCTCAAACCCGGTTAAAGTGAGAAAACAAGGATAAATTAGGATTCATCACCAAAAATAAAAGTGAGGTTTTACTGATGCAGGCGTGAACTTGAAGGTATGTCGCCCCATCATAAAACAACTCCAAGTGTTCGCTAACTATGTTCACGCCGAACTTAGTTGCAGGTGTATGTGTTATCAATAAAACATGTCGTACCTGTCTCGTTCATCTAGCCTCAAGCTGCTCCTCATCAAGATTCTGAACACCATACAAACGATGAAACTGGCGGTAGTGGTCCTGGATCAGGTGAGGATTGTGATGCAGTTTGTAGTGTTAGATCCTATATCTCCTACATCAGTAAATTCACATATTCCTTAGTGCAACTTTTTTCGAAAATTAAAACTTATTTTTAACTTATCTATATTTATTCACTTGGCTTTTCGTTGTGACAAGTCGAAAAAGGAAGCGCGTGACATGCAAGTGCCAAAAGGCAGCGCAAGAACAAAAAGTAAGATCAGATACTCGAAAGTATAGCAAGCAATACAAATCCAACTAAGTAGTAGTACTAGCCTCAAGTATCATACTCAAGTATCTCGAATGTGATCCGGTATGTTCTTTGGCTTGTTGCATTATTGGTTGATTGATGCTGAAACCTTGCAGACGTTAGTATGATACACGATGGCCTCCAAACCAAAATCGACAAAGGTGCACTGTGTGCAAGGGGAGAGGTGCCGGTGGATAGAGGCCGCAGATTGGGCGCTGGCAGAGGTGAATGTGGAACAAGCGGAGGCACCATTGGGGTTGTGGGAGAGAGCAAAGAGATGATTGGGGCACAGGAAGGGGGACGGAAGGCGTCATTCAAGTGTAGCGTGACTACAGACTATGGTGAGTGCTAAGATTCTTATGACTGACGAACTGTGAGCTTACCGATCATCTTCAAGTTGATAGTGTCATCTCGGGGATTCAGCATTTGGGAGAGGCAGGATGTAAGTTGATAGTGTCGTCTCAGGGATTCGGCATTTGGGAGAGGCAGGATGTAAGTTGATAGTGTCGTCTCGGAATGCCGGACTGCTTTATGACTGAGTTGCAATGTGCAACAGCATAGTAGTCCACCCTGCCCTTGTCGTCCTGGGCATCGACACGGTCAGGATGCTATCTCGAAGGCGTGGTGATCAGTGAATTTGTTGACATAAAATGAGTGGAAAGAATCGATAGAATGGTAGAACTTGAGGGAATGAGGGATGTACTCAGAACCATAGATAGGTATCAAGTGTGCTGCACGAAATATCGTGTCAATATGAATAACAGCAAGATTCTGGGAACCATCCTCATGAAAAATTGGACCGACCATCCACATGCCAGTGTCTTCATTAGCACAGTCACCAATCTTGTCAAACCATTGGATGAGAGCGCACGGATACCCTTCCCAGTTGTGGATGAAAGAGAAGAAGCATATGATTCTCGCAACTTCAAGTCCTTGCATGCCTTGAGCATCCGAATCGGTGTTAATGAACACACAGTCATTATGCAGGTACTCGTTCCTCCAGAGTGGACATGCACGGATATGTTCCCGTCGCATGCCACTGACACCACTCGGATCACTGGGAGCAAGGAAAGTAGCAGAAGCAGAATTGAAGACCTGGAGTTTGCCTTCGTTCTGAGGGTAGCTACCAGTTGGTATATCTTCGGGATCATGGTGATCACCTCGGTTGCGCTGAGAGAACATAAAATCTCGAATGAGGCGTTGCAGATTCGGAACAGCGACTTCATTTGCCAATGCTGCCACTGTTTTTGCCCGGTTTGGTTCTGTATGATACAATGGTTAGCATTGGGATTGGACGTTGCATGATATCACTTACGAGGAGTTTTGGCAAGTGCTACACAAGCAAGTACCATTGGATCATCAACTATTTCATCGTTATCGATATTCATTACTGGTTGCGGTTCAATAGCATGGTCACCTGGCTGCGGTGCAATAGCAGGGACAGCCTGTTCATCTTCATCTGGCATTGGATGTTGCTGTTTGAGTATGTGAGAAGACAATCAGAGAAAGGAATATTGAACAGACTTACCAAGAGTAGCCAAAACACTTGATAAAATAGTGCCAGTAAGCATCCCTCGCGCATTAAGGTCCACGTGGGATGCTGCGAGCTTGTCAAGGTGTTGATTGGTCACAAGCATCTGACCAAGAGCATTGTGCCTATTTGACCAATGCCAGGGCTCCTTTACAGCCTTGATATGTTTTGATTCCGTAATTGACAAGCATAGTCCGTTCGGAGCACCAAAGAGTCGAATCATGTCCACGTAATGAGTCATTGAATGCTGGTGAGGGAGTGAAAAAGTAGGAACGACGAGACCAAATATCTTGCGATAGCGATGAAAGCGACCAAGTGTGTCTTGAATTTGATTCAAGGTATCTTCAGTAATAACATTGCGCCGCACAAGATAGCAAAATTCTAACAGTGCACGAAATGCGTGAACCATATCTCCAGGTACATGGCCTTCGATAGCTGGAAGAAAGACCTTCATGAGGGCTTTCAAATCATTGCCCGTCCACTGTTTGAAGTCACGGCCTTGGGGAAACCATTGCAGACCAGAGAATGAAGGTACAGCAGCAACTCTGACTTATTGTGAGAGGATGCTATTGAACTAATGAATGAAGTAACATACCTGCGATCTATGTCGCTCATAATCTCCTCCGCCCGTTTGGTCCCGTGCACTGCCTTGAGGTACTTTGCCACTCAGTCGACAAGATGGTCTTTGAAGGCACCTTTGATGAGCTGATGGAGGAGATCAAACGATAGTAACTCATGGATATCTGCTCAGAGGAAGTCATTTGTAAACGGCTACACAAAATATATTAGTTCGGGATTGAGGGGCAGCTGGTTTCCACTCACGACGAGATCACTAATGATACCATATTCATCCCATAATATATCCTTGTGTAGTTCACCAATTATGAAGTCAGTGTGCTCGCGACAGTGATACATGCCACCACTATCGAGGTCTGTTCAAACTGCAATACATCTAACATATATGATCAGTACAAGTGGATACTGATTGCAAGTTCCAATACTCACTTTGGGCACCAATGCTTAACGACACAGGATAGCACCAGTTGTTCTTCGTAATCTGCTATGTAGGGTCCTAGACTGTATATCACACGTTGAAAATGACTATCTCTGCAGCGCACGACCTCGTATTTGGACATTGCAGATTTCAGGCTGGAGAGAATTGCAGATAGCGAGCTGTGGAATAGCTGGCGACGAAATATCTGAAACATGTCATCTTTGGAATGTTTCTTGTCAGCTGTGATACAGCTTAGATGAGGTATAATAAAATCTGAATATCAACACGTACTTTTGGGTATGGCGAGGAAACCGATGATGACAAGAGCATCACAGTGAGCGCGCCACACATTATTGCATACATTGCTGATCGAGGCATAGAGGGGATAGTATTTGTTATTACCAGTACCCACAGAGATGGTAGTCTTATCACTACCAAGAATAATTGGGACTAATGCAGATCCATGTGTCTCTGGGTCTTTTGATATGGTGTTCTTAATGAAATGTTAGCTATGTTCCGAGAAATTCCAGTAGTAATAGGTAGAAAATGTACTGCCTGTTGCCATGCCCAGTCTCCAGACATAAAGTCTTTCCATCGGCGCGCGTCGTCCAATGCATTATATTCACGAAATGGTGCATAGTCGATTTCGTCTTTGAAGGTAGGATTGGCTAGTATGTTGTGCACCATCGCGCAGGGGTCCCTATACCAGACCTCAAATTCATCATTCATCCACGGTGGGACAACCTCGGGACATTCTCCTGTGTACTGAACTGAGAAAGATTGCCAAGGGACATCACCAAGCTGTGTCACATCTATGACATTGTAGAGATCTTTATGATCAGCGAATGGAGGGGTGTCACGGTGTTTTGCGAGAGATGCGGCCATTAAATCACATAGGAAATCCAGGTTTTTTGCGGACATATGGCATTTTTTGAACGCAAACTCGGCCACCTCAAATTCTATTCTATTGCGATATGGGCTCCAATCATCAGGAGCCTTTTGTGGTATGGGAGGTGGAGGGGTGCCATGTGGCACAAATTCTCCATCAGCCGTGCATGGTCGTCCTAGGTGTAGATCTGAGTCGAAGAAAAATAAAGTACAGATTAAAAAGAACTTACCATTTAACACTGAATGGTGCATATGATAATAACGCTCGCTCTCATCAGTAAATTCAGCGTCAGCATCATTTGAATCCTCATGAGTTGGTTCGGGGAGGGTGGGAGGCGATGGTTGGGGAGGTTGTGAGAAACCCGGAGGAGGGAGTGAGAAATCTCGAGGTGGTGGTGAGAAATCTCAAGGGTGGAACTCTGGTGACAGGGATTGTCGGGGATTGTCATGAGGGGGTGGTAGTTGGGGTGGTGGTATGAGATCCTGAGGGGGCGGTCCTGGAGTGGGTAAATTTGAGTGGTGCGAACACCTGTGTTGGGTGAGACCTGATTGGTTTCAAAACCAACGCGTGCAGCCTGGAGCTAGGCATGGAAGCTGGAGCAGGTGGTGAGCACGGCGGGGAGGCATATGTTTTCTATGCCTAAGTTGGTGTTGACAGCCGAGGAGAATTTCCAAGGCAGCATATTCGGGCACAAGATTACTGGTACCGATGTGACCAAATCAGAAAGGTTTAATTCGGCCAGATTCAGAGGTTCTTTAGTAAAGAAAGGCCCAAATCACACCCAGAGGGCACATTGATGCAAGTTCAAGCCAGACTGGAAAGGAGTCCGATACAGTGAACCCTAGGTTCACACTGGCAGCACCAAAAAAATGTGGAAAGGTTCTGGTAAACATTGATGTTCAACTTGAAGTTTGCTGCGCCGAAATGAATATTGACATCTTGCGGCAAAATTGTTGGTCGAAACTAATAGTAGTACTGGGACCAGAAAAGTACTGCTAAACCAACATCTCCGGCAGGTCCGGAAGGATCGCGCTAAAATAGTAGTAGTAAGTGGTAGGTACGTCAGCCTGGGCAAGGGTCAATGTAAGTATTTATTCAGAGTCAGCTTAGACTACAATTTTCCGAAGAATCGTGGCAAAACTTACCTTGTTGTCAGCCACCATCGCCCTCAATTTTCTTCAATCTCCCGAGCCCTCCATTGATAGTATCATGCCTGCCAGTGCAGTTCCGAAACGCATGATGACTCAACCTAAAAATGCAACTCAGCATCCAGGATATATTCTGACCAGGGGCGAAGACCGAGTAAAAAGACATACCAAAGCTCAAAAGGCCGCGGATGACCAACGTGAAAAAGAGGAGAAGGAGGCAAGTGAAACAGCTATACAGGAAGCGCATAAGCGCATTGCTGCATTTCGGAAACAAATGCAGGCAAACCAAGCTACTGTGTGTACTGATGCACCTAAGCCCACTTGTCCTCATCCTCGTCCTGTGAAAAAGGGTGTGAAAGCCCTAGAGACCTCCGACTTGACTATGGCTGCCGAAAAGGCTGTTGGTGCCAAAGGCAAAGGTGGCAGGGCAGCAGCCAGTGCCAATGTTGAGCATCCTGCAAGTGAAGATGATGAGGAGTTGGAGGTCCAGATGCCGGAAGCACGCAAGAAGAAGGGGAAGAGGACGGTGATACCAGTGAAGACACCAGTGAGAGATGCAATTGATGTGGTGGGTGCCCTTATCGATGAATCAACGCAGGCACATGATGATGAATCGTCTGATGCCATGTAAGGCATTTAGTCTTCTTAACCATCATGAAGCTCCATCTGACCAAAACATCTTTTTTTTTTCAATCTTATGGTCCACGATAGTGATGGTAATAGCTCTATGCGGGCTCCTAAAAAATACAGTGTGGTCAATCACATCCCAGTTTGGAGGGAGAGAATTCCTGAGGTTGATGGTTCAAAGCCATCCTCCATCTTCAACTTGAAGAACAGACGTTCTGCAGTGCCTTCCACTCTCTCTAGCACCGCTCCCTCCTCTAAGCTTACTAGGGGAAGCACTATTAGTAGTGCTGGTGCCCCACTCACACCTACTATCTGTACTCCCGACGCTGGGGCCAACGACGTATCAGCTCTTTTCACAACCCTGTTTGCAGACGATGAATTGACCGAATCAGTCAAGCACTCTCAAGCCCTCGCTCGTATGTCAAAATCAAAGGCTGCTCAGGTAAGTCTAATCGTCTAGTTCGTTTTCATGTGCTAACCGCATTTCTAGGGCGTCAAAATTTCTCCCAAGGTCCCAGAGAATTCTCTACTTCAAATGAACTTAGCCCATCACAATGCCAAAGTGGCACTTGAGCAGCTCAATCCAATTGAGCCTGATGTCACTGCCGATGATGGTGCCTTCAATATTCCTGAGCAGACCAAAGCTAAGACCGCTCCTCAGATGGCCTCCCTGGTTGACTATGGATCCGACACCGATAGGGAATCTGATCTTAAACCTCCTCCTTCTGCGCAGGTTCCCAAAGGGTATTATGATGATCTCCAACCCCCATGTCTCGCTCGAGCTTACACATACTGCCCTACCAGTGTCAAGCGCAAACTTGCAGATGTCGAGGATCGCCTGACTAATGATAGCCTGATCGAGGACGACCTTATGATCGAGGACGACGACCTTATGATCGAGGATGACCTTCTGATCGAGGACAACCTCATCATTGAGGACAACCTGGTCGATGAAGACTTGCCCTCCTCCGAAGTTGAATTTGTGGGTCAAGCTCAACGTCACGTCAAGCCTGTGGTCAAGACCGAACATAAACCAGTGTCGTTGCGGGTGACTTCCGCGGTAGTGTGCTTCAGTTGCTAATATTTTAATTCTACTGACTACGAAATTTGTAGACCGGCATAGGCATCAAACACAACGCCCCCCCAGCAAAGCGGCTAAAGTCCTCTATCACAAATTCTAGGAGTGTGTCCAGCATTCCAAGTACTGTGACACCTGGTCCCATGAACCCCTTAGAAGTGACAGTGGAGATCCTCCCCCGTTCTGCATACAGGATCAAGCACCTTCCTGGAGGTCCTCGGGCTGTGGCTAGGTGGAGTTCTGTGTTCATCCCTACTCTCATTTCCACCATCGGAGATCAAGATGAAGTCTGGGGTCGGGTCGGGTCGGAGACAACTTTATGTGCTACTATGCAGGACACCTGGGATGTGGTCTATGAAGATATCCCCCATACAGTGATGACTGATGGACCTGTCATGGCTATAGTGAGTAGTTTTTGATGCCATTCATATCTGACATTTCTTTTGTTCTTAGGCTCTCCAGCGGCTATCAGAGTGGCGCAATGGCATCGGTTCCACTGCTGTCACAGTATTTATGAACTTCATGTTGCTGCAAGATGATGTCGAGACCGATGAAGACCGTAAGGATTTTGCAAAGAGTTTACTTCTCAAGCTAGCATTCTTGTATGGGCACATCAAGGACGATGAAACATTCGAGAAACCTTTTCAGTCTGAGCTCATTATTCAGGTTCTTGTACAGCATAAGTGTGCTACATGGGGTGCCATCAACAGCCATCACACAATAACGCATGCGAAAGGGGCTCTCAGCCTTTCCACTGTGGCAGTACATATTTTTACTCTCTCTTCACAGTATGGCTAAATCATTTCTCGTGTTCAGGTGGAACATGCCCTCCTCCTTATCGCTGGGCCTGATGAGACATGTGTCAGTGAATTTGAAGTCAATAGTAAAGGCAAGGCTGTCAAGGTCCCACACTCTCTTAACAAGGCCTCCGGCAAGATTAGCAGCTCTCGAAAGGCCTTTTTGGACACCAACTTCGGTGCGATGACCAGGGGTTATATGATGTCTATCAACCGCCTGCCAGAGTCAGTTCTCCGGGATGTCTGGGGACAGGCAAAGGACATTGCCTTGAAGAGGTGTGGTGCACACACCACTCTGGATGAGGACTCTGAGCTTGATGAGCGTGCGCTCATCTTCGCCTAGTACTACTAGGGGCCGCCCAGTACTTCCTCAAGTTCATATAGTAGGCCACTGTCTATATTTCCTGCTCGCTCGCTGTTACTCACTGAGTACTACTAGTGTTTCCCACTCAGTCGCTGTTGCTCACTGGCTCACTAGTACTAGTCACCATTTGTTTTTAATGCATTTCAAACTCTACTTTTAATGTCCTTTTTTTTCCTTACTTAATCTACTTGTCGCTTGAAATGCAGTCATTTGTCTCTTAACAAGTCCGAAATAAGTGTGAACAAGTCCAAAATATGTAGAAAATAAGTGAAAGAAGTATCTCTACTTGCTGCTACTTGCACTACTTTCAAAGGCAAAATCATTGAAAAAAGGTCGAAATAAGGGTGGAAAAGGTCAAGTCAAGAGGAGGCATCTACTTTTTCGACTTAAACTGCCTTGTGGCAAGTTGACGGCAAGTTGGTGTCACCGTTCTTGCGAGTGCCTTATCCGTTCCTTTTGGGGAAGTTGCCCGGCGGCAAGTAGCGAAAAAGGAAGGTCAAGGAATGTGTAAATTTACTGATGGCCTATGACTCTGTTTTCTCTCACTCTTGAGAACCGCGCTGCGTGTACGACATTCTTACAATTGCTTTTCAGAGCTCCGGTCTCTATTAGCGCCGTCGAACGCAATACACGCACCGTGACCCAATCAAGCATCCACCGATGTATACTAGTTTTTTTCTCGCTTATTGTCGTTGTAAGCTGACCTAATGTACATGTGGTTTAGTGGTAAGTGTACTAAGTCGTTATTGTATTTACTCATTAGCTTACATGTCCCAGAGGTAGGATGCGAAGCTGTGAGAGCTGGTCTGGCAGCTGTTTTTGGGTGGGGTGCATGCGCAAAGGCACCAGATGTGGCGTTGATACGAGGTGTGTGCTTGCGTAGTAGTTTGAGCGAGGGTTGCTAAACGTGTGCAGAAGACTACACAATTTATTGGAACTCTGACACGTCACTTGGAGCAAAACCACCATCAAATCACTGCGTCGACCCGAAGGGCGATGATGAGCACCTGTAAGCAGCCATTACACTTGTTACGATTGCTGACCCCGTTTCACGGGACTAGACAGCTTCTGGACGTCATTCCCGTAGTTCTTTATCATACGCATCGACTTTTCTCGCGCCAATTCAAGCTTTTATGACCCTGCATGACCGTGGCGTTATCTTTCCGGGTATGGATCACTCATTTGATCCCATCTCGGTTCAGTCGAATATCTTCATCAACGATCTCGGATGAGCACTGGCATATGTGGCTGCCTTCGGGATGGAAGTTCTACTATCGGAGTTGTCTTATTTCTTTTCTTCCATCGAAGGGATGGTGAGATAAATCGGACGAGAACTTTTTCAAGTTTCCAACGAATTGAGCAATTTCGTGGACCTTCCTAGTGCTCAAGGTGACGTATATTCCTTTGGAGGTGTCATGTTTCAAGTGCGTCTCAGTGTTTGTGTCCTCAGCATCGCCCTGGGTCCTTTCTGATAAAGCTCCTTATCATTACTTCCCGCGCGACACACAGATTCCCTGCAATATCTACAAGCATCAAGCCATTGCACCCAGACGCCTCCTGCATAAATGGAGCGTTATCCAGCAATACTGGACGGCTCCGAGAAGGGCTTAAACGATGACCTGAATGAAAGTGCGAAGATCTTGTGCGAGAGGACACGAGCGTTCTACAATCTCTCGTATCGAAATTTATCTGCAGTTCCTGGCACTGATGAGAGCTGGCGGACGTGCACTTCGATGGTTGCGCGAGCAGGGTGGTGCTCACCTGCTAGACGGGCTGTAATGAGACCACTGACTGAAGCAAGAGCTGAACGAGGACAGGAGGAGAATCTAGCTGATCCGTTAACGCCATCAAAGCTGTCTTTGCATGAGATGCTGATCGATCGCAGAGCTGCAGATGACACGGTCATACTATTAGGTCGGACGACCAAAGAGAGGGGAACCCTAAAAATTTGATCAACCTGATTCAGAATTTCGGACTAACCTTATGTTGGTACAACGGCATATTGTGGTCGTGGTAAAATCCCATGAATGCCAGTGCCTCGGTGCTAGTCTACAGCCAGCTCTTGAACGTCAACACAAAGGCAGGGATCTTGCGAATATTCTCGTTCTTCTGGTTATCCAAACTGCCCTGGGCCTAAAAGATCCGACCTCATTACGCTGCCAGTGCGACAAACACTTTCCCTTCCCACCTGGATCTTTAGTGCGTTGCCCAATAAACGGTGGAAAGTCCAACCGAACCAGAAACATCGAGCCCGACGTCCCTGGATGTAGACGTTAATGATAATGGGTGAGTAGACGCAGTTTTCTTGCAGAGTTCCAACTTGAATGAAGCTGACTCACATGGCAATTTTTCAACCAATTTAGACGCCCGCTCGACCCTTACTGCGAAGGTCGTGAAGGAATTGGCTCATGCTACTGCCCAGGGCAGTTTCGGTGACGTATGGAAATGCATGTTCTCAAACAAAGATATTAACGCGGAGGTATATGTTGTAGAACACCAGCTATGATGATATGAAGATATTGCAGAGGTTGAACGTTGATGTGCCATAATAACATTCTTCCCTTGCGCGGGATTGCCTACGGGTTCGGTCCAGTACCAGTTATCGTATATCCACGAATGTCCAACGGATCTTTGAGCACATGTCTTGATGAAAACCATATAGACCCACAGATTTGGTTTGGTAAGTCTTCCACAATGGTATAGCTGCACCACAACTCACGGGCGTCGTCACAGCTTGCTGATGTAGCTGCTGGTCTCCAACTTCGTATGTCGTGTCATATCACTTTCGCATTGCACTAAGATAAACTGATAGTATATGCCATGCGCATAGACGGTCTACTGCAACAAAGTAGCTCATGCAGACCTCACAGGTGTAAGCAACTGTGCGATGTGCATACATACGAGGCTTTTCACATCTTCGTTCCTGCAACGTACTTCTCAACAAAAGAGCTCTTGTAGTGAACCATGGGCTCCTGACCACATGCTCCGACCTAACCGGGACCTCTTACATCGGGATTCGGGAGTAACGTACGATGGGCTGGTCCCGAGCTTTTCGAGGTTCCGGATACCGAACATCAGTGCCTAGCTCACCAAACTAATATTTAAAGTTCATTTGGATGCATCGCATACCAGGTCTGTCGATGACGTATATCCGCAGCGCTCTCGTGTCAGGTTTTATCGGGCCGGCAGCCATACTATAATATTCGCAGTACTTGATCACTAGGTGGTTGTGGCCATCGCCGAGAGGTGTCAAGCCGGAGCGTCTAGATATCCCTATCGTTGACAATTGTCACGGGGACTTTATGGAGCAATTTTGGGTTGAGTCATCACAGCGGCCTCATTGCTGATGTTCGAGGTTTGATGTGTCACTATATATAAAGATGCCATGTGTTGACCCATGTTTTTGTACCAGATAAGTATGGCCATCAACTTCTTGGGATTCCGTGCACATCAAATGAGGGTTCGTCGATATAGAAGAACCGACTTGGGAGATCCATGATTCGATCTGCACACTCCAAGCCTTGCAATACTGCCAACCCCTACCTGGTTGTATTGGTCATGTGCCTAAACTGCGGCAGTACGGCCGTTCTATCTGTCTCCTGCGGATGAATGAAAAGTTCCATCAATCCAGGGTTCGTTGATTTAGAAGAGCCAACTTGGGAGATCCGTGATTCGATCCACACACCCCAGGGCTTGCAATACTGCCAACCCCTACCTGTGTTGGTCATGTGCCTAAACTGCGGCAGTATGGCCGTTCTATCTGTCTCCTGCGAATGAATGAAAAGTTCTCGATGATCGAAATACAGTCGCCACCCTTGCCACCCGCATGGAGTTGATGGACTTGGACGAATGGAAACTGGCACAAGCACGATGTCATTCTTCCTGTGTGCGTTATTACCTATGGGTTTGGTTCAGTACGTACCAGCTATTTTCTCCCACAACAGCTCACACTGGCATCAAGTTCTGCCTAATACGATACCATCCCATAACGCCGCAAGACCTTTTGCTGGTCTCCAATCGCGTCGTTTTCGAATTGCGTCGAAGTAAGCTAAATTGCACTCTAACGAACCGGCATTCACGTCGCGTATCTCTCAGGTGTAGCGGTGCGCACTCCATTTCAAGACTTGCCAATTTACAACACGAGGTAACTTGTTACAAGGAAATTACTCCTTGAATCAGGGCAGTCCAGATTACGCCGGCCAGGCGTGCCATGGGCATGGAGCATATGATATAAAAACCGTATATTCGTTCAATCCAACTCTCGCAAGTATTCTCCTCACATTCGTGCTCGGCCATAATTCACAGAGATAGGTTACACTGCATCACAGACAAGGACGTGAGCGCAACATGAATTCATCCACATCGACACTACAAAGCCCATCGTTCTCACAGCCAGGGCAGGCCCCTGACCAACAATCAACGAGACTACTCCTGCAGTCATATCTCCAGTGCCTCGACCGCCTTGACAGGTTAGAGCATCGTGTGCACGAGGAAATCCAGGAGATGCGCAGCCTCTTTAGGAATATCCTTGACAACTACCAGTCAAATGTCACCATGGAAGATTCTGGCGGATGTGATAGCACCGTCGACTCCCAAGCTGGGCTCGATGGCCTCAATGTAATTACACCATTTGGATCTTCACACGACCGCTACTTCATGCCACAACCTGCACCGCATGAGGCATCGTTTGGGGTCATGGGATCGCTATCAGAGAGCATAGAAGGTAAATTTGCTGTATACGCAGTCTTTCCTCTAAACCCTTGCCGTGTACAGGCTTATTGCTCAATGGCACCCGCGAATTTGCCAACTATGTAACGCCTCAGCACAGCATGTACTCTGAGGACTTTCTGGCATTCTATGACCCGCGTGTCACGGAATCATCATCAGAGTCTGGGATTGTGGATGCTCGCCTCGGTAAATTCGTTATCATTCGCAATTTTTCATTGAAATGCTTAGAATATATTCCTAGGTTTCTCGCTCCGTGGCACGATCGACTCCATCTATGAACCTGCTGCGCAACCCTTCCAAGGCGTTTATCTCGAGGAGCATGTCCCATTGGATTCTTTAGTCGGACCCGACGCGCAGCTGCCTGTCCCCGTCATGCAGGCTAGCCAAGTGAAGGATAAAGTGAAATGCACCCAGGACGGGTGCTCAGCAATCCTCAACAAGGACAACCTCACTCGTCACGTCAAAGAGGTGCATGAGAGGAAGTTTAAGGCTGTTTGTGCAGGCTGCAGAAAGGTGTTCAAGCGCTCGTATCAGATGAATGAGCACATCCTTCGGACCGCATGTGGAAGATTCTAGATTTTTATCTTGTATAGTGTCCGTTTAATACAAGGCCACCTTGGTGGCCCCTTGACTTCAATCGCTACTCCAAGGAAGGTTGAGCCATTCATGGCAGAGGAAGCCCTAGAGATAGTAGTTATGGAGGTCATAGAGGGAACAGGGAAGGCGATGCGCACCGCCGTTTGTAATGTCGAGTATTTTCAGGGGAGTGCTACAATACCTATCAACTTATTAAACGCGTTACGCCATGCTCAAAACACGTGGTTTTATCAGAACTTTACCTCTTCGATTTTCAAGACTCCTGAGCTCAGCACGTCAAAGTCCGGTGGAGGAACGAGAGTTTCACTACACTCACATATCGCTGATCGGCTAAAATATGCATTCAACGTTACTGCGCAAGCCATCAGAGCATTGAGGAAGATACGTAGCACTCGGTACACTTTGTATTGCATCAGGTCAGGACGAGTCGGAGATCCGGGACCATCATGGAATTCTAGGGTCTCTGGGACGTTCAATATGGATTCTAATACTGTACAGGACGCAGCTAAGACTAAGGAACCTGGTTACCTTGAACAGTTCACCTGACTTAGCCTACCTAAGCACATACACAATATCTAGATCCTTATTTGCTTACCAAAGGGTCTTGACCATTTAGAATTTCGGACTCTGGCTCGTACAGGAAGCAATACGAAGTACAAGATGGCTGTTCAGTTTTACGTTGATGAACCGCATTTTGCTGTGGTCGTGGTAAATTCCCATGAATGCTAGCTCCTTCGAGTTGGTTCTAGTTCGCAGTCTAGTACAACCAGCTCTTGAACAACAATCCGAAGACAGGAATCTTGCAAAACCTACTGGTAGCAATCATTCTCGTTATTGTGATTACTCCAAGTGCCCCGGGCCTATATCCGACCTCATTGCGCTGCCAGTGCGATAAACGTCTTTTCTTTCCACCTGGATCCTTTAGTGGCCGCCCAAGAAATGGCGGAAAGGCCAACCGGAGACAGAAACGCCGAGCTCGACGCACCTGGATGTAGACGTCGATGATGATGAGTGAGTAGACATAGTTTTTTGCAGAGCTCCTGATTCATGGGACAAAATTTTCAACCGATGTAGACGCCTGGTTGACCTTACCACCAAGGTTGTCAAGGAATTGACTTATGCTACGCAATTTCAGTGACGTATGAAAATGCAGATTGGCAGACATAATAATACGGAGGTTTGGTACAAGTTTCGTAGTAAATATACTCATCCACGTTATCCAGTGTCTGGTCGTCCGCTAGTGTTTGCTGTCTACGGCAACGGCCTTCCACCATGTTTTCCTATCAGACAGGTATGACCATCGACTTGTTCCGTGAAAATTAAATGAGGGTTCGTCGATTTAGAAGAACCAACCCGTCACACTCCAAGCTTCAAGGCTTGCTATATTGCCTGGTCGTGTTGGTCACAAATGAAAGGGAATATGAATATATTCTATTTGGCCACCTACATAAGCTGAAATGGCATATACGGGTCATGCAGGCCATTTTTGTTCTAGCAACGTGTATCATATGTCTCAAGACGATACACCACAGGACTCGCCTATATATATATATGGTTATGGCTATGGCTGTAGCTAGTCACCGTTGTAATGTGACGGAACATGTAATTTCACAATCATTAACGGAGGACACCCGGTAATTGGGCGTCTATATAGACTTCACCGTACAGACCTGCACACGGTCCTGCATGCGCAGTCTGAGAAGTCTATATGTCGGGCCAATGGCCCAGTTATTTTTCTCCTTGGGGATGCATACTGGCATCAAGCCCTGCTTAATACGACAGATAACCTCCGATCGTGTCGTTTTCGTCGAATTGTGTCAGAGTAAGCTACGTGCAGTGTGCACTTCATTTCAGAACTGGCCTGAACATGAGGCTACCAGTTAGTTTCTGATTCCAAACAGGCCAAATTACACCTATCAAACGTGCCATGGAAAAGGTGGAATGAACATAAAAAGCCGCTCAATTCCCCCAACTCTCACAAGCATCCCCCCCCCATCCGCACTCGCCTATACACTAGGCTGCATCATAAACAAAGACATGGATTCACGCACATCAACACTACAAAACCTACCGCCTGACCAGTATCTAACACTCCAGTTGATTCTCCAGTGCATCCACCGCCTTAACATGTTAGACCAGCGCTTTGACATGTTAGACCGCCGCCTTGACGTATTAGACCATGGCGTGCGTGGGGCAATGCAGGAAATCTGCAGCGTCAAGGATCCCGTTTGCAACTACCAGTCAGGTTTCACAATGGAGCATTCGGGTGGACGTGATAGCACCGTCGACTCTCAAGCTGGAGTCAATGACCTCAATGCCATTACATCGCTTGAATCTTCGCATGATGACCAAATCATGCTACAGCCTGCAGCACTCCACGGAACATCGTCCGAGGTCATGGGATCGCTGTCAGGGGGTACAACAGGTAAGTTGCTTTATACGCAGTCTTTCCTTCAAATGCTTATCATGTACAGGCTCATCGCCTTACGGCGCTCGCAGTTCTCCTATCACAGTGAAGCATTCGGGTGGACGTGATAGCATCGTCGACTCCAAAGCTGGATTCAATAGCCTCAATGCTATTCCACCATCTATATCCTCGCATGGCCCCTACCTCGTGTCACAGCCTGCACCCCATGAAGTCACGTACGGGGTCACGGGATCGCTGCCAGAGGGTACAGAAGGTAAGTTGCTGTATACGCAAACTTTCCTTTAAACGCTTACCGTATACAGACTTATTGCCCAACGGCACCCGTGGTTTTGCCAACAATGTAACGCATCAGGGCTTCCCGGCATCCTATGACATGGATGTCACGGAATCCTTATCAGAAGGCGTGGGTGCTCACTTCGGTGAATTTGCTATCATTCGTAGCTTTTCCTTGAGAGGTTTACAATGTATCCCTAGATTTATCGCTCGATGTCGATGGCACGTCGGATCCCATGTGTGAGCCCGCTGGGCAACCCGCTGCCCAACAGCTCGGTTCTGTTGTGCAAACTAGCCCAGCGAAGGTCAAAGTAAAACGCCCTAAAGTAAAATGCCCCAGGAACACGTGTTCAAAATTCATCAACAAGGATGGCCTCACTCGTCACATTAACGAGGTGCATGAGAAGAAGATTGTGGCTGTTTGTCCAAGATGCAAAAAGGACTTCACGCGCACAAATGTGATGACGCACCACGCATGTCCTTGTGAAAGATTCTAGATTATTATCTTGTATAACAAAGTCGTTAAATATTCGACGAAGTAGTTCCTTATTGAGGAAAATGCAATCTAGGGGATGCGGTGTTCGCTTGATACAAAGCTGCCTTGATGGCCGAAAGTTCACCCTTGACTTCATTTGCTACTTCGAGGGAGGTGGAACTATCAGTGGGTAGAGCAAGCCCTGGAAATAGATGTAGAGATCTCGAAAGGAACAGGCAAGGCAATGCGCACCGTTGTTTGGAATGTTAAGTGCTTTCAGGGGAATACTGCAATAAACTTAATGAGATATGAGGCGAATGTAATGGAAAGGCATGCTCGAACATTCAACTTACTGGGATGAATTGATGCGGAGTTAGGGACCGTTTGGCAACCACTCGGTTTTGTTTTCATCTGAGACGGAAAAAAGCTAGGCGTTCGGAAATGCATCAAACACCTGTCACACTGCAAGCAAACTCTGGATAGTGGGTCCTGGGATGCGCCCGGGGGAAGAGCACCAAACAGCGTGTGGGTATTGCAGGGCAAGTGAGTGGTAGGAAATGGTTAGCGCCCCAGGAGTATGGGGGAGGGGTAGGAAACGTATTGGTTGTATGTGATGATGATGGTGATCCGTTCTCCAGGTGTCCATAGTAGAACCCTCCACGCAAATATGGAAATAGGTGCGGAGAATTCGGAGATGTATGGCTGCGCTAACAACAAAAACCATGATTCGGTCGCAGCGTTGGCGTGTTCGGGTGCCTGGATAAGTATATGCCCTATCGCCGGCATGTCCCGGGCCATGAGTATTATATGCTCCACGACTAGTACATCCCTTGGAGGTCGAAAGTCGAGTACGCCAACGATAAGCCTCACCAGCGAGCGGCAACTCAGCGGCATTGATCCGCATCGCCTTGTCCCTATACGTGCCGTGCATCATTTTGTCGATCAATATAATTGCAATCTTGATCTCATTGTCGATCATGGGCCTGCACGTTTCAAGGCTTCGATCGGATGTGTTACACGTGTCGATCTAGACCTTTGACATCTTGGAGCCAATGTGTGATGCAAGCTGTATACTTGTGCAAAGACTCGGCCTAGGTGGCAGACTGAGATAAGACTAGGTGCAGGTGCCGTCCTGTCGGAGCAGCTGTTACCATAAGTAACAATATCGGCGGTAATTCATATTGATTGTGGTACCATGATATGATTGGAGGCACACCATTATTTATATTCATAGCCCTAAGAAGGCCTTGACGTTCCCGCTCACGCCGGAACCATTGATCGAAGTTGACATGTCGACATACGATCCAAATACATACAAGTAGGTACTGTCGATCATAGAGCTCGGTAGGTACGAGTCCATGTATTGATACGAGGAAATATCTCGAAGGAAGCCAGAAAAAGGTACGAGTTCGCGTATTGATACAAAGTAGCATCCTAAAGGAGTCGAGAGAAGCCGGAATTAGGTACAAGCAAATACAGGAAGTAATTGCTTCCCTCGACTTCTTTAGGATGCTACTTTGTATCAATACGCGAAATTGGGCTTGTACCTTGTCCTTAAGTCTGACATATATATTTAGCACGCGGTTCGTGTCCACCACCCCGTCATATGCTGTGCAACGCTGATGCACGCTCTTGCTCGGTGACAATTGTGTCCACTTGGAATTCAAGATGCCAATCTCGGTATCTAGGAGATTGTAGACAAGTGGCCATTATCGATATCAGCGGAGCAGACAAGACAGGTAGCCTCGAGGTCGGCAGAACCTGCCTCTTCTAACAAAAACGACCGAGAATATTGACAAAGCGCTTACTTTTCTGTTGCACACACTAGTTGATGCCTGCGCTTGCCTCGAGCGTGCTTTTCTCTCGCTACGAAACCTAGTATTTGTTGATGAATTCAATGACAAAATTCTGCATTGTAGAGAATGGATGAGTGAGAGGTGCACAGGTACGGATAACGGTTCTTGCGGAGTCTGTGATAAGTCTATGTAGACCTGCCAATTTCCAGATTTTCTGCATTAACGCGCATTTCAACGGGAATTGAAGCGTTCTGTTCGGGCTACAACGTTGCACACCAGAATTACATAAAGTTGATTCATTTACTACCAGTGTACACCACGGTGGCGGAATGCCCAGAGAAGGTAGTTCAAGCGGTGAGAGAGCAACTATTGTTGCAGGTAGTGCCGCTGTAAGGACCGCAAGATCGTGTTCCAGCGAAATGAAGCGCGTTGATCGGATGCCGGATTCGCTGGTGCACCGGGTAAAATCAACCGGCCATTGGTTCTATTACATATTGCGGATTCTATGGAAGGGTGTCTAACGTGGCGTAACGTGACACTAGACTGTAGGTGGAATGGAGGGTGCATATGCATGAGTCTACCAACCTAATGATTCTACTACCTTTCCTATCCCACTGCAAGTATTTGTTAGAGAACATCGGGAGGAAATTGTTGTGATGGAAAAGCCGCCCGTCTGTTATGATAGCTACCATCGGTGGTGGTGAGATCATCGACACCGACAACTAGCAAGTGCATGATCATTGTACCCTGTAACAAGTTCTGACAATGCACTTCCTCATGTAATTCTAATGCAGCCTACTAGCCCGACTGGACAGGATTCGTATCCAAGGAGTCGCCTCATCCAGTAGCGCGCGGTAGTTTCAGGGATGTGTGGAAATGCACCTACATCGCATCCAACCGCCTGGAGGCAAGCATACTACACGTGTGGCTGTCCAACAATCTGAATTCATGACAGGTAGCAGTCAAATCCATAAGGATTGATGTTGCAGGCGACGATTCCAGGGACAGAGTGACTCAAGTACGTTATCGGCTTCTCCTTTGCATGTGATACGCTTGCTCAAACCTCATGTCTTCAGAGACTCTTGGTCGATTTTCGTGCACGCAAGCAACTGCATCACGAAAATCTTTTGCCTTTGCTCGGTTTCAGTCACGAATTCGGGCTACTTCCAACGATGATTTCTCCCTGGATACACAACGGCTCGCTCACCACATATCTTGAACACCGTTTCACGGAAATGACCATCGAACAAAAACTCCTGATCGTGAGTTGTTTCTCAGAAGTGCTGTTACATCTATAGCGAGAAGAAGCGAGGGACTGGAGCGTTAGAGCTAGAACAGAACGATAATCTCAGTCGTTGGAAAACGGACTCTTTGTATTTAGTATGTACCTAGGACAGAACGATACTAGGTACTTGTTAGCCTTTGAATGTAATAGGTGAAATAATGATCACGTACTGTAAGCCTGAGGCTTACGACACGTGACAGAATCGCATCTTGATTGGACACCGTCTTTTGTTTGTTCGGTGTTTGCACCGTATAGTATATAGAGCTGCTTGCCCCTTTGTTCGTATCTTATCTCTTACCATACCGCTCAATCCCATACGCTCATCCACGTACTTGTTGCCTGTTGTCTGTTAGTGTCGGCTGTTGACTGCAACAGCCTCACACTTTTTTTATACGTTCGACCGAGCGTAATAACTCTGTCACCACACCGGCCGCACCGTTACATAACCAACCGAACCGTTGGGTATTGACCTTGTAGGTCAACCCAGTCTTACGTTACACAAACTGCCTCCCCGCTGTACGCGTATCCCTATCCTTCCGTCGTCTATTACGACAAGGAGTCGCTCCAGACTTGGAGCAACGCCTGACGACAACCCGCCTGAGAACAACTTGCCAGGTCCGTTGTCACCTGCTATCGAACGTGAAATATCCCCCCTCACTACCATCGCATCTTCTCGTGAAAGTCGGAGACCGCGCGCCTTAAACGATGCGCATACATCCACTGACTCAGACTCAACCGACTCTAGCCGTAACTCACACGCAATACCAAGGATGTTGTCCAAGGTCACGCATGTAGAACAGACTGCTGGAAACAAACCGCCCTTTCTCACAGCTGGTGAAATCACGCCCGAAGCTCTACGTTCTTGGGAGATGGGCCACAATACCCTGTAGGTATGATATATTAATATCTAGTATTGTAGAAGGCTGATGTTATATCAGAGCCTGTGGTCCATAGACCATGATGTATCAACTTGCTCACCTTTCCTGCAGGCTGTGCTGTGATGGATCATGTAGACAGTGATACATCAAGTCCGATGTCCTGCATCACGTGATATATCACCAGTTTGCGTGATGTATCCCTTCAAACACTTGTGTGATATATCATTAGTTTGCGTGATGTATCACCTTCAAAGCTTGTGAGGCCCACGTGATATATCATTAGTTTGTGTGATACATCACCTTAAAAGCTTGTGAGGCTTGCATGATATATCATTTTCATTAGTCTGCATGATACATCACCGGTTTCTGTGATGCATCACCTTGGAAGCTCTACACGAGGCTCGCGTGACATATTACTTGCGAACGGAGTTTGCACATCATATCACCTTCAAAGCTTGCATGATATATCACTTGTAACTACATAGTATATTATATACTCGCCCTTGTCAAAAGGAGGGGAATTGGGGTTTAACTAGGAATGAAGATCAACTGTGAGGGGAGCTTGCCATGAAGAGTTGGCTGCCCACATGGATTTGAAGTGGACAGCCATTTTTCGGCGTAGATTGGCCTGGCGTTGGGCATAAGCAAGTGCACCCTCTCTGGCTTGCAGTGAGCTAAAAGTACGTCGTGAACCTTGCGTGTCCCACCAGCCAATGTGCCAGTCGAGAAATGCAATGACGCAGCGCATTTCCTCATGCAATAACTGCACTTCTTCCTCCCACCGATGAGCTCGCGCTCGTGCCTTGCACCATTCAACACGTAGTGCTATAAAATGGCCAGGTCAGTGAGAAGCACCAGTGGTTAGAGCGTACTTACAGTCCTGCAGCCCTAGCTCATTGCTGTTGGAGCCTGAAGTCTTCCAGATCCATGATATACTTTGCTGCCCCATCATTCGGCCATCGTCGTGTTTGAGTGGTACTGCATCCTTTTGCTTGTCGAGTGGCTTCAGGCTCCTCTCCCAGTTGTCGTTCTTGCCCAGCCTTGATGCCAGATTCAGAAGTGCGCTTCTAGAGGTGGAATACTTAAGTGATAAGGCATCGATGCGACATTCAGCATTATTGATGATTCTGTTCGCTTGGGTATTTGCTCGCTGTCCTCGGATAAATGTATCCTTATACTTGTAAAGATGGTATCGCAGGTTGAGCACAGTGCGGAGGTCATTCAGTGTGTCATACGCTTGAGCTTCACGCAACTCCCACTCATGTTCGAGCAAGCGGTCGTCACATGGTACTCGATGGGGTAGAGAGGACGGCAGGAACGGGTTAATGTTGTGAACCTTGGCTTCAGTTGCAACATCATCCGGCGACCGCAGGCGGGAGACGCCAGGAATATACAACAACTGTACCCGGCCCCATGTGTCAATGTGTCGGCGAAGAGCATTCACCCGCTGTAAGAGCTTGCCCTTCTGAACATCTGTAGTGTGTTGTCCAACCACCTTGGCATCAAATTCAAGACGGCACCTAGAATAGAGTCAGTTTGTGATCCAGTGAAGTTCAGAAATGTCGACGCAACTGTTGATCTTCAAGTTCTAATCCCGATGAAATCAGCACTGATGGCGAGATATCATCATGTAAGGACACATCGTTACCGTGCTCAATCTCTGTGGCCTCTGCTGTTGATAAGGCCAGACGCACGGCAGCCTGAGTTATTGCTGTTGAAAACACCATCAGCTTCTCAAAATGCGTTGAATAGAGTACACATACTTGTCGTAGCTCTGTCTTCAAATGGGTTCGGTCGTGAACGGTCTTCCTCCCATGCCTCAATGTCCTTCCTCCATTCGGCTAGCTCATCTGTGGCAAGAGAAGCCTCGAAATTGGTGAGATTGTTGACACGTTCTTGGACCTCGATTAATGCGAAGTTGTACTTTCGGCGGAAAATTAAACCTGCGAGACAGAAACTGTAAGTTCAGATATTCAGTGAGAGGCCAAAAACTCACCCATTGCGCATATCTTCTTCCAATTCCAATCATTGAAGTGGTCATCTAAGGTATCACACCTTGAACCGGGACCCATTTTGTGTGTACTTGTAGCAATGGGGTTGATGTCCGCCCACCCGCGCTCTGGAGCTTCACTGTCTGTGTGACCAACGCCCTTGATCAGATTGAAGGAGAAGGATGTCTGGCATTTGGCGATGTGGGCTGGCAGGTGAAATTTCAGTACGAGAAACACAATGGACTTTTCGTGGTGTTTGATGTGGTACTGGTGCGGGAAGGTGGACATACGTGTCCAGATATGCTTGCTCCATTGGCAAGCAATATCGTATGATATATTTAATGCCACTATGTCCGATGAAGACCGCATGCTAGAGAAAAATAAGTAATCCATATTAAGGTACCTGTATTGTGCTGTTAATAATAATATGACTAAAAAGTGAATGTTATGCACCGTTCGCCCTTTTGTAAGTCGCCGATGGAGCAGGGCTGTTTGAAATTGTGTCGTGCACAATCGATGGTACCGGCGCCAGTGGCCGCAAGCCCACGCGAGACTCTTGTATCTGCGAGATTTACCGCATTGTGACTGGAGCACGAACTCATCTGCACAGAGTTATACTTAGTGCCCAGGACAAATAGAATGATGGACTTACCTCCTGGGCAGCTCGTTCTTGTGAACTGATGAAACTTTTGTAGGCATGTTCCTCTACAAAAAAAGCATATCCGTGATTGAGACCAGGATCGGCCGTGGCCGAAGAGACATTATGGCGAGCCAGACGAAAATTGGCATCAATGCCCAGAAATAAGGCATATAGGAATCTGGATCTGTGTGAGAGCAAAGTCGGAGGGAAAAGATGCTAAATGTACATACCGTATTTCAGATGGTGCGTTTTCCCATTTATCTGGCAGATTTTTTCCTACATGGGGACATGCAGGACATAATACAGCACATGCACCTGGTTCAGTTGCTGCGATACCTTTGGGGTGATGACCTTGACCAGCGCGTTGCATCTGCTTGATGAACAACCACTCTCGCATCATGCTCAACATAGATTCATAACGGTCCTAGATTGTAATATGACAAATTAGAAGAGAATTAGAATTAACATTAGCACATACCTTTGGTACATGAATTCCTGTATTGTCCGTCAAACGGGCAGCTGTTTTGTAAAATTCAAATGTGGAAACTTTGGACTTGAAAGACAACATTTGAAAGTATTCCAGTGCCTGAAATGTTGCGGCTGTTTTGGGATCGACTGTTGTGGCAGGAAAGAGATGAACACGTAGTAGTTGAACGATGTGTGGCTGAGCAGAAGCGCATCTGCAGAAATCTAACCCCACTTTGTAGATACTGTTGTAGTGGATGATAACGAAGTCGTCATTGAAAGCAGGGAGTGGGTTGTCACAACAAACGCCAGAGGTGTGTCCAAGTTGCAAACGTATCCCCATGGACTTCGAGGTAATATCGTCGAATGAGATGCCATCCCAACGCTAAGTTTAAAACACAAGAGTCAGTTGATGTAAGGAATGTGAGTATCTATGCACATACCTCCATTTTATGAAACGGCTGTCTTGCATGTACACGGACCATACACAAATGACAGAACATCTCGGAACCATCACAATCCTGACAACGATATATCGCAGCTTCCTCACCACAAACACAAATGTCTTGCGAATAGTCGCCCTGACCCTCCAGACGGAGGAATTCCTCCAAGAACAAGTTGGCATCAGATTCCCATAAGCGCAAGGCCTCACCATGAACCACAGTGCGTTTTTGCCTCGCGAATTCTACAAACTCTGGCGTGTCATTTTGAAGGTTATCAGGAAAGTCATCGAGAGTTGTAAAGTTAAACTCTGTAGTCTCCAGTAGGACTTCTGAATCTCCACGACAGCGTTTCCCTGGAGAATTTGGAACAGTGTAGTAGGTTGAAGAGACGTTCAACCGCCCACTTTGTCCTGTTTCAAAACTGCTGTGCTTGCGTTGTTGAACATCATGTGTGTGTTGAGGCGCATCATTGGTATCGTTATTCACTGCTTTTGAAGCAGCAGCACTGTGCGCATAGAAATCGCGCTGATAATGCTTCAGGGCTTGCCGTCTCTGGCCTCCAACCATTTGTCGTCGGTGTTAGTGAGACACGGTTCACAAATTTGGCTGGTTTATATTAAGACTTGTCTGATATATCAACCGCAGTCTGCCAAACGAGTAAGTCGGCGAACATTGCCTCATCATAAGCTTCAACACCTCCTTCATCTATTATTGATATGACTTCCTTCTCTTTGCAGCTGAGTAGGAAAAATAAACATCAGTGGGTCAAGTCGGCACTGCACCTCCCTGTTTGGCTCTGTATGAAACTGAGTGAAAAAAAACAAGTGGTGAGTGAGTGAGATACCAAGCATAAATAACAGATACTCACCTTACATCCAGATGGCGCCCCCCAGATGGACAAGCGCAGAGCAGTTACTCTGGCTGCAGAATGAGATGCCTGGATACTTGCAGATGCAAAAAGAGAAGAAATTGCCTCGATTCTTCGATTCATTGTTCCCAAGGTGGTTTAGCGACTTTCCAGAAGAGACAGAACTAAATGGCAGCCCACCTTGTGATGAGAACACTGGCATAAATGAGCCCAGCAGTGCAGGCATCGAGTCCGTTATCGACACAGCCCAGCTCAATTCTATAAACGCACCCGATTTAGTCGAACAAGAAGACAGCCAGTCCAACTCACCTCCAATGGGAGCAGCAGAACGACGCAAAGTATGTGGTGTTCACATTGACCTAATTATAGAATATAACTTCGTTAGAAATTGCAGGAATGGTTCCAAAATAACTCAAAGGGAAAGACAACACCTGGTGGCAGCTCAACTGGTAGAGCCCTGTCTGTACTACTTGGCCAGCGCGCACGAGGTACTCGAGACCTCAAAGAGATTGAAGTGTATTCCAAACTGCACTATGAGTCAAAAGTCAAACTGTTGGTTGAAGACGCTCTTAAAAATAATATTGTGCAACCTACCCAAAGGCTTAGTATGGTTCGGCTACACACCACTGAATGCTTTGCAGAAGAGTCAGAAGAAGTTAAGAAAGAAATTCGGGAGGAGACTGTATGTCTCAATGCTTCCAGAAGATTGGGCGATGTTGAGGGTCAGCATCCGAGAACAAAGGAAGAAGTTTATCGGTAAGTAAACATATTTGATTCGTATTACTAAGTACTGGTACTGATCACTCACCATTTATGTAAAGGACAATTCAAGAGCTGCCTTTGATTCTAGGTCAAGTTTTCGAGGAACTCTCAGCGTTGACAGGTGGATGGCACTACACCGTTGTCATGGGCGGAGCTGATCCGTTGTGTGAAGGTGACATCATGACATTGAGGTATTTCAAATTCCCTCTTTGCGACCGTTTGTTGATTCATCAACAGTTACCACCATGGTAAAACCGCAGATGGTCTGAGCTTCAAGGCGTCTACCCCAAACTTCCATGAACAGTATCTATTACCATTTGAATGACACCTTGGATACATCCATGGTAAGTGAAATTCCAGGCTACACGACTCAAAATTTATTATTAATGAAAAATACCATAGGTCCATCTTCGAAGTGTATATCAGCACCCTCATCTACCCCGACCTCGTCTCATCTTGCGCCCGTTGGCCTCATCTCACTGGACGAATTTCCGAACGAGTCCTCACTTGGAGAGAATGTGATATCCGGGCCTGTGGTTGGTCCTTCTCTGTTGCAAGAACCGGGGGACTTAGTGTTGAATCCTTACATCAACCTGGACTTCGGTGGGTCTGTGGGAGCGAACGAACATGGTGACTGGTTGATGCACACTAGTAGCAGTGACCCAAACCTCCCATCTCCCCGTAACATGACAGACACACCAATCACTGCTTGGAGAAAGTCAATGGCGCTCAATGAAGACCCGCTCGCATCCCCCACCTTTAATCGCATTCAACAACGAGGTTCGAGCGCAGTGGGTCCATCAGCCGAAGCAGTCCCTCCTTTCCTACCTCATCCATTGTCACCGCTTCATACCACCCTCTTGCCCCAGCCTTCTTCGTTCTTTGTGTTTCCTGTACTCGAGGAGGTCGATGCACTGCCCACGCTCCAACACCGTGATCCATTAGCATTTAACCAGCCCATGTTGAATTCAGGGCCACGCTCACCTCCAGACCAACCGATTCCATTACCTTTGTCCCCACTTGTATCCACAGCCTCCAAGTCACCGCATTCCAAGTCTGTTGAACATCAACCTTCACCGGCGTCTCACCAGCCAACTCATCAACCTAATTCGGAGGCGATGACAGTGTTCATTGACTGTCAATCTTCGCCAGCTTCTCACCGGCCGACGCCTCACGACATTGTAGGTGTTTCTGCTGATGATCATCCTCAACCCAATTTGGAGGTGAGGACAGTGTCTTCATTACCTACTGCTGCCTCTGGCAGATGCTCGGGATGCACACCATGTCCTTCTACGTGAGCTGATGGAGCCAATAAAATTGGTGGCCATAACTCACAACGTGAAACAAAGCTCGCACCAAAGAGGAAGCTGACCAAAGTCCAGCATGGTGTTGGAGGGTCGAAGAAAAGGTCTCGGAAGTAGTTCCGTTGTGTTTTCAATGTACCTAGCTAGATAACATCATGTCCTGAAAATTTAGATGAAGTTGAATAATCCTAGATGCGAAATCATGTCAATGATGACCAGAAGAGAAAATTGATGTGATTGTGCAATGGTCCAGCGCCGTCCTGTTAGTGCAGCCCCTCAAGAGGATGTATCCTACTGAGGGCATTAAGGTAGGTGATATATCATCAAAACTTGAACATGCAATTACTGCAGCTGTGGGAGGCGGGAATATATGATACATCATAGGTATTGCTGCCGCGCTTGAAAATGCATGATATATTATGTTCTGAGGTATCAAGGTAGGTGATGTATCATAAAAATATACAATTACTGTAGCCGTACGTGGGGGGAGGGAATATATGATACATCATAGCCTATAGGTATTGCTGCCACGCTTGAAAATAGTGATATATCAGTTATTGCAGCCACCGTGTGAAATAGTGATATATCAATTATTGCAGCCATGCAGTGGCTGCAATAATTGATATATCACTATTTTCAAGTGTGGCGAGACCGGGAGGAGGGTGTATAGAATACATCATATGTATTGCAGCTGTGCTTGTGTGTGACCCACTGAGGCGGGTGATGCCTGGCTACTAATGACACATCGGGGTGAACGATATTTAAAAGAGGTTTATATGTTGTACAAAATGTGAAGACAATATTTAATATTTAAACTAACATAAAGATGGGTGCACGACTTCAAATTTTGGTGGTGTTTTGTGTGTAATCCAAAATATCAAATATTCACAACCATATTCCCACAGACAATATGTCAACAAACATAAGAAATATAGTCAGATTTTTCATGTCTGCTTCAACTTAAAGTTCAATTTCCATGTAAAACTTTGGAGAAAACTTGAAGTTTTACAGATGACATGACATTAAAACTTGATTTAAATGTCAAGCTTTGGCAAAACTTCAAGTTTTCTCCAAAGTTTTATGTAAGAATCAAACTTTAAATTGAAGCAGACATGGAAAATCTGATTATATTTATTATATTTGTTGACATATTGTCTGTGGGAATATGGTTGTGAATATTTGATATTTTGGATGACACACAAAACACCACCAAAATTTGAAGTCGTGCACCCATCTTTATGTTAGTTTAAATATCAAATATTGTTTTCACATTTTGTACAACATATAAACCTCTTTTAAATATCGTTCACCCCGATGTGTGAAGGAAGCATCACCCATCCAGTAGTTCAGAGGATCATTTAGCTCGTTTTCAGTGGGTGATATATCATCAAAATATACAGTAACTGCAGCTGCAAAACTTGAAAGTACCTGATATATCAAGGCTCTATGGCTGGTAGTATATCCTCTGTAAGTATGATATATCATGGCGCTAGTATGATTGATGTATCATCTTCGGCTGCTAAATCCTCAGTAAGTACATGATATATCATGGCGCTGTGATTGATGTATCACTTTCCCACACATTGTGTCATAGACCGGGATATAACACCTCTCTTCTACTATGAGAGGAATATAATACATCATAATGACACTATCGCCTGGATGGGCTGCACTCAATTTTTCATGCACAAGAATGTTGTGGAGGACGAGATGGTGAAGAAAGTCGCCTGGGGTATGCAAGACCCCAGGATCCAAGACTGGTATCTTACAAATCAAGACGAAATGGACATCATGACCTTCAGGGAGTATATGGTGGAAGTGCGTCGTGTGTGGTTGCCTTCTGGGTGGGCAGACATCGTTCGGTGTAAGATGTTAGCATCTACGCAGGGACAGCGCCCATTCAGTGAGTGGGCAATCGACGTGCAGAGCCAGAACACTCTCCTGCGAGGCACAGGCTCCCACCTGATGGACATTAATGTCCTGTATCATTTAGAATCCCACATGAACATCGAACTAGCCGCTGACTACCATGCCGAGAACATCGTTGAGGACCACCTCAGGAGATGGATCAAAGTGGTGAGACTCCTCAACGAGAAACGCTTACGCTATCTGGCAAGACAGAAAGAGGCCGTTGAGAATGCTCTGCGCGCGGAACGCGCTCGTTCTAACGTCGATAAGAAGACAGGTTCGAGTGTCTCTAACAACCGTTCTGCCGGAAAGTCGACAGGTAGCTCCAAGAGCACTGGTACAGCAAAACCTTTCATTCGACTCCCCTCGCTCACGGACAACGAACGTGTCCTGTTAAGGGAGAATGACGGCTGTTTCAAGTGTAGGGAGCTGTTTGCAGGTCACACTTCATCAAGCTGTTCAAAGGGATTTCCGGACAGAGTGTCCTACAAAACATTGACGGCCGCAGCGGTTGCCGCTAAGAAGAATAAGAAGAATGTAGTCGCTGCAGTGGATATCGAGGAAGAGAGCGACACAGTCGCCATGGTCATGCCGTCCGCAGTGTTAGGAGACGGCACTGACTTGGACGATGAGTGCGTCGCCCCGCTACAAACCCCTCACCTTCGGTGGGACTGTCTGGTAGACAGTCCCAATGTTTCTTCTCCTGTCAAAGTGTCAGCACTGATTGATCACGGTTCTTCCTTAGTTCTGATTGGTGAAGATCTCGCCAAGAACCTCGGATTACGTCGTCGTCGGCGCGCTAAGCCATTACCGGTGTCGCTTGCATTCGCAAAGGACAAGCAGTTTCTTCTCTCGGAATACGTCAAACTTTCATGTACTTCTATGGACCTTCGTTACAGATCATGGACTGTACGGGCTATTGTGGCCCCTAATCTTTGTACGCCCTTGTTATTGGGAGGACCCTTCCTCCAACACAATCAAATTGTGGTTGATCACGAGCTACGTACATGTATCACTAAAGACGCTAACTACGATCTCTTACAGCCTGTGGAAATCCCTCCTGTAAAACTGCGGGCAAGGAGATCATGGGGACCCAACCTCTTGTGGACGAAGAGAGAGGTCGTGAACGAACTCAAATCGGTCCTCCCTGAATTGAAGGATATTGTTGATAACGAATGTGAGCCGGTCAACGGAGTAGACGTCGTGGCCACAATACAGTCGCGCATCGACGATCTGTTGTACCAAGACCAACTTAAGGTCCTGGATGCTAAGTATAAAGCCGAGTATAAGGATCGATTCCCCACGGATATTCTCACAATGACACGATGCCGAGTGACGTATTGTTTCGTTTAAACCTGAAAGACGCTAACAAAGTAGTGCAACTCCGCTCATACGACTGTCCAAAGAAATACCGGGCAGCCTGGAAAACGCTGTTGGACTCACACGTCGAAAGCGGATGACTCCGGCACTCAGATAGCGAGTGGTCATCTCCCTCATTTATAATACCTAAACCAGACCCAACTGTTCTGCCGCATTGGGTTAACAATTTCAGGAGACTCAACCTTAACACCATCGTGGATAATCATCTGTTGCCTCGTATTGACGAGATTCTAAAAGACTGCGCTAAGGGTAAGGTATCCGGAAAAATAGATATGACTAACATGTTTTTCCAGACGCGAGTTCACCCGGACGACATGAAGTACCTAGCCATTCATACACCATGTGTCATATCCCATATATTCACGCTTCTCTTCCGGACTTCGGACCCTGAGATCCGATCTGGTCCGATGTATAGATCCGCTTCCGATCCAATTTACGATAAGCTTTCTAATTCATTTCCTGTTCATACAGTGGCTCAAAAAAGTGTCCCAATGTTTGTAGCTTTTCACATAATTGCTATATCATGAGTCAAGACGTGGAAATATGACTAAGCTATAGGAAGATGTCGGAACGGTCTGCTTCTCAGCTTCATTTCGGTTCCCTATACCATGGGAAAATAATGACATTATGTGAAGATATGAGTATTTTAATTTGATGACTCATTGGGACACTTTTTTGACTTTGAGTTTAACTAATGTAATCTCTATAATTCTAGTACTGTGTGTGACCTCCTTCTGCCCCAATCACTTCTGCCACTCTTTTAGACATATTGTCTATCAATTTTGGGTATTCCTCTTTGGTGATTCCATCATACTCTGCTGTAACACTGTCTCATAGTTGGAATAACCCCTATGGTGAATCTTGATATGCTATAAGTAATTTCTTGAGTGATTCTCAGAGGTATTCAATAGGGTTGATGTCTTGGGTCTATGTTGAACATGATAGAATAGTAATATCATGGTCTGCAGGCTATTGGTGGCTGATTTAGAGGTATACTTAGGGTCATTGTCTTATCACAAAACAGTATCTTCTTCATTAACTTATAACTCCTGCATGCTTCTTAGCAGACATTCCTGTCAAATGAGTATTTACTACTCTGTATTCATCCTCCCCTTTGCTTCATAGAAAATTCCCATTCCATTTTATCTCATATAGTCCTATACCATCAAGTTTTCGTCTTGAAACTTAAGGTGTTTATTTAACTTTTCTTTATCTTAATGATTGTCCTATCTATTTTAATACAAATTCCTTGCCATATGATCTCATCCTATTGATTTTAACCATATCTAACTAGATAAACCTCTTTCAGCTATCAGCAGTCAGTAGCATCTTGTCTTTTCTTTTTATAGGTTGGAGACAGAAGAATCTGTTTTTCTTGATTATAGCTTTAAGATGGGCTGTCTTGAGAGTCTGTCTGACTATTTGAGTAGAGATAGTCATAGGAATGATGGAAATAATCAATTTAGTCACTTTATTAACATCAGCAGCCTTTTAAATTAGAATATAGTGATTAAGAGATCTTAAGTCTTATAGAGCAACCTTCTAGATTGGCTACCAAATAACTTAAAGACCATGATATTACTATTCTATCATGTTCAACATAGACCCAAGACATCAACCCTATTGAATACCTCTGAGAATCACTCAAGAAATTACTTATAGCATATCAAGATTCACCATAGGGGTTATTCCAACTATGAGACAGTGTTACAGCAGAGTATGATGGAATCACCAAAGAGGAATACCCAAAATTGATAGACAATATGTCTAAAAGAGTGGCAGAAGTGATTGGGGCAGAAGGAGGTCACACACAGTACTAGAATTATAGAGATTACATTAGTTAAACTCAAAGTCAAAAAAGTGTCCCAATGAGTCATCAAATTAAAATACTCATATCTTCACATAATGTCATTATTTTCCCATGGTATAGGGAACCGAAATGAAGCTGAGAAGCAGACCGTTCCGACATCTTCCTATAGCTTAGTCATATTTCCACGTCTTGACTCATGATATAGCAATTACGTGAAAAGCTACAAACATTGGGACACTTTTGAGCCACTGTATAACGTTAAACACAGCCTATTCAGTATTTCCTCTTCCCGGTGTTTCGGTTATACTTATTACTGGTATGATTACTGATCCGTTAACCTATGTCTCATTTCCGACTCGCGTTTGATAACCTTTGCACATGCTTTGTACATAGCCTCGGACCTTTGCTTACTGATACTTCCGTTATCCTCATAGTATATAAACTCGTGTATATGTCCTGTAGTACCTCAGTTCGAATATCATCTTAGTTTGTCCTCTTTCTGTCCTCCGGACTTGAGTCCTTCTTACTCTTGTCACCCTCCGAGACTTCGGATAGATTCCGATAGTCTATATCCTCGGCTCTACCTTCGGGTAGTATTACTCTGTTAGTTTCTAGTTCAGATACGTCCGGATTAGTCTTATATATGTTTCCGATATCCGGAAGACATCCGGATATACTACGAGACCCGTCCAGACCTTCGGACGCGTTATCATTAGTACTTTGAAATAAGGGACAGTACTTGGGAAAGGGGCACAGCGTACAAGCTGAGGCCGAAGTCCTTCGGATCCGATCCTACAAGAGTACGACCTTAACACCATGGGGTAAGTACGAGTGGACAGTTATGCCGATGGGTGTATGAAACACACCGGCCGTTCATCAGAGGCGCATGACCGCCGCGTTAAGACATCTAATCGGCGACATCTGTCACGTCTATCTTGATGATATCATCATATGGTTGCAAGACATGAAGGAACACGAGGAGAACGTCAGGAAAGTTCTGGACGCATTACGTACAGCTCACCTTTACTGTTCACTGAAGAAAACTACCTTGTTCAATTCGGAAATCGACTTCCTCGGCTATCATATCTCGGCACATGGAATTGAAGCAGACGGATCAAAGGTGGCCCAGATTCTAGATTGGCCTCGACCAAAGAAGGCCACTGAAGTTCGATCATTCCTAGGAATGGTACGGTATTTGGCGGAACACCTGCCAAATGTCGCCAAACATGCCAGAATCCTCAACGCCCTCACGACAAAGGCTGCAGAACTGAAATTCCCACAGTGGTCCAAGACACACAAAGATGCCTTCGTCGCCATCAAACAGCTTGTGGTGAGTCCGAAGTGCCTCACAACAATTGACCACAACAATCCAGGGGACAACAAAATATACTTGACTTGCGATGCATCGGACTACGCAACTGGTGCCATGCTATCCTGGGGACCGACGTGCGAATCAGCACGACCAGTGGTGTTTGATTCAACGCAATTAAGGACTGCGGAACTTAACTATCCCGTACATGAAAAGGAGTTGCTTGCTATCATATGCGCACTGAAGAAGTGGAGACTGGAGTTACTAGGTGCGCACATCAAGGTCTACACTGACCACCGTACGCTACAGAACTTTGCAACACAACGGGATCTCTCTCGAAGGCAAGCACGGTGGTCCGAATACATGTCACAGTACGACTTGACCATACACTACATCAAAGGCGAAGACAATGCAGCCGCGGATGCGTTGTCGCGGCGAAGTGAAGGTGATATGTGCGCAGCCGTATTGACAATTCAGAATGAGCCTGGTTTACGCGAGAGGATTCTCAAGGGCTACGGAGAAGACCCGTGGTGTTGGAGACTACATGGCCTGATAGACTCATTGCCAGGACTGAGAAAAGGAGAAGGAGGACTGTTCTATATCAGGAACTGCTTGGTGGTACCGAGAGTGGACAATCTACGTGAGCTGTTGTTTCACACTGCTCATGACGCGGCTGGACACTTCGGCGCGGATAAATCTTACGCGCTCCTGCGAGGGTCGTATTACTGGCCCAATATGAGGAAAGAACTGGTGGAGTCTTACATTCCTTCCTGCACTGAATGTATGAGAAACAAATCGAAGACAACCGCGACAGCCGGCCCTCTGCATCCTCTCCCGATTCCTGAAGGTCATGGAGACTCGGTAGCTATCGATTTCATCGGTCCGCTTCCAGACGACTGCAGGTTTAACATGCTAATTACGATGACTGACCGCTTAAATGCTGATATTAGGCTCGTACCGTGCAAGGACAATATTAGTGCAGAACATTTTGCAGCGCTCTTTTTCGACAACTGGTACTGTGAAAATGGACTGCCAAAGGAAATTGTTTCCGACCACGATAAGATCTTTTTGTCTAAATTTTGGCGGGCGTTGCATAAACTGACTGGTATTAAGTTAAAGATGTCCTCAGCGTATCATCCAGAAACCGATGGTGTGAGCGAGCGTACCAATAAGACAGTAAACCAATGTTTACGATACTACGTCGACCGAAATCACAAGGGCTGGGTGCACGCGCTGGCACGCGTGCATTTTCATATCATGAATTCCGTTAACTCCAGTACCGGTTTCTCACCCTTTCAACTGCATCTTGGACGATTGCCGCATGTTCAGCCCCCCGTTACGGAGGAGAAAGAGTCACAGGTGACTACCGTGCCAGAAGAACAACGGGCCATCGCATTGCTTTCACAGCTCAAACATGACCTCATGGAGGCCCAAGATAACTTGCTTGCGGCCAAAGCCTCGCAAGCGACCCATGTTAACAAGAGCTGCATACCTACAATAACCTTCAAGATTGGAGACCGTGTGTTGCTGGCCACGAAGCATCGCAGACGTGAATATATCCAGAAAGGAGACAAGAGGGTGGCCAAGTTTATGTTGGAGTACGAGGCCGAGAGATCCGACGCCAGAGGGAGATCAGAGTCGAGAGAGTCCGAAGGATCCAAGTGATAAGGGGAGAATGGTTCGAGCGCGCGCCAAAACGGATGAAGACGAGCGACGTATGACGTCGGCTCGCGTCCTAGTTTATTTTTCAGTCTCTCATTCATATGTTCCAGTACCTGACCAACTTACTATAAGATTACCAGCAGTACCGCATGTGCATCTCAGTTTTCATTCGAGACAACTGAGATGTACGTGCCAAAAAGTCCCTAGAGTTTACAACGCGTCTAACATTAGTTATAGCTTGTCTTTGTTGTTCTAGGTAGACGCACCGTTATAGAGTTTTCATTTGAGACAACTGAGATCTTGTCTTTGTCGTTCTAGACTCCTCGTGACCCTCTCGCTCGTCATAAATGCCTTTAGGTTATGAGCCCTGTCTCCATCATGGAATCTACGCTCCCCGGTACAAACTCCAGCCTGTTCAATATCCCGAAGCTCGCAGAAGACGGCTCGAATTGGATTACTTACAAAGAACGAACGCTAACGGCTATTGGAGCCTGAGGTTTGATGTGATATACCAATGGACGTGTCTGCGAACCTATTCCCTTCATCATCGATCCGAACACCAAGGCCGTAAAGAAGCCTGACAGTTCGACGCCAACGCAGACTGAAATAGACGAGCTTGATAAGAAGATCGACGAGTACCACCAGAAAAACTCACTCGTAAAGCAGCAGATATTCAGCATGATCACCGATCGGCTGTTACTGCGCGTCCAGAAGCTTGGGTGGGCATCCGAGATCTGGAATGAGATTTGTCAGATTCACAAGGGTAAGACTGAACTCGTGCAAATAGACTTACGGCGTCGGTGGCAAGAGACACGCTGTGAGGAAGGAGGCGACATCAAGGGCCATTTTGCAGAGCTCATAAGGCTCCGCGAGTCGCTGGCAGGAATGGGCGCGGCTATCGTCGATAATGACTTCCATGCCATTATTCTAGGCTCACTCCCAGAGTCGTACCGGCCCCTCCTATCGTCCATCAGCGCAGCAGCTAGGATAACTAAGAGTCCCCTCACCTCCTACGAGTTAATCAGCATCATCACAGAAGAGTACGAGCATCGCCTACTCACCGAACGCTGTCCCAACAAGAAGGGAGCTTCAGGCTCCACCCTATCTGCTAGAGAAGCTAAGGGGAAGGGCAGAGCATCAGCCGGCACCCCCAAAACGAATCCGGAGGTCACCTGTTTCAATTGCGACAGGAAGGGCCACTATAAAACGGACTGCTGGCGTCCGGGGGGTGGTAAGGAAGGGCAAGGCCCTAACCAGCAGAAAAGGAAGGCCAAGAAAGCGCCCAAGCAGGCTGCTAACTCGGCCACACAGCCAGAAGCCCACGACGACCAATACACCTTTGTTACGTCAGATTTGGCGAGCATGGAAGGCAAGCTGAACGTACCTGTCGAAAAACGAGGCGCAATCGTAGATTCGGGCATGACCTCTCATTTTTGCCCTGATAGGGCAAAGTTCACGAACTTTGTGAGCATCCCTCCCCAAGATGTTCGCACAGCTGATGGTTCGAGCTTGAGTGCGATTGGCCGTGGAGACGTGCACCTGGAGCTACCGCTCGGTGAGAAACGCACAAAGGTCACATTAAAAAATGCACTGTACGCACCGAAAATGGCCTTTACACTAATTTCCACGAATCGTATCGCAGCGGCTGGCCTAGCCGTGCTGTTCAAGGGCAGGATGTGCAAGCTCCTGTCGAAAGGGCCAGACCGGAAGGTCATTGCAGAGATCCCCCCAGGTTGAAGGCCTGTATAGTGTCGCAGGAGGACAACAACGTCAGCATCATGCCAACATCGCAAAAGGGAAGCTTACCATCAGCAGCGCCCACAAAGTACTGGGCCACGTGTCCCAGACTGCAGCCGCTGATGCGATCTGGAAGGGCCTAGTCACTGGCCTAGAACTGGATGAGGCGTCGAAAGCCAAATTTTGCGAAACCTGTGTGCAAGCTAAGTCAACGAGGAAGCCTTTCCCAGAGGAGAGCACGAGCCGTGCACTTACCTATGGTGAGCTCGTGCACACTGATCTATGGGGCCCTGCCCAAACGGCAAGCATCGCCGGGTGCCTGTACTACGTCACGTTCACGGACGACTACAGCTGGCAGACTAAAGTTCAGTTCCTCAAATTGAAGAGCGAGGCACTTACAGCATTTAAGGCCTATGAAGCCTGGTTGGCACGTCAGATGCCAGGAGTTAGGCTGCACAAGGTCCGTTCGGACAGAGGGGGAGAATATCTCAGCGCCGAATTCGACCTGTACCTCCGTCAGCAGGGTATCGAGCGTCAGTTAACCGTCCACAACTCACCTCAGCAGAATGGTGTGGCCGAACGCCTGAACCGGACCCTTGTTGAGCATGCTAGGGCCATGCTGATAGGGAGAGATCTCCCTAAGTACCTGTGGGCAGAGGCGGTCAACTACGCAACTTGGTTGAAAAACCGCTTACCGTCACGGTCGACACCCGGCACAACACCATATGAGCTCGTACGGAAGGCCAAACCGGACTTGTCGCGAGCCCATGAGTTCGGGGCGAAAGTCTTCGTCCACGTGCTGGATGCTGGGAAGTTGGAGCCAAAGGTGGAGGAGGCGATCTTTGTGGGGGTAGATGCTGAAAGCAAGGGTTATAGGGTGTACTGGCCGGGGAAACACCGTGTATCGGTGGAGAGGAACCTCACCTTTGCACCGGCAGAGATCCTGGTAGATGCACTGGACGAGGGGGAGCCTACTGCTGTTAACGAACATAACAGCGGCAATGGTAATAATAACTCACCTCATAGCATCCAGCCCATCACCACTACCATGCAGCAGCAACCTCAACCATCTACCGCCCAGCAACCTCAACCATCTACTCCTCAGCAACCTCAACCATCTACTCCTCCAAGGACGACGAGGGCCAGACCTCCTCCGGGCTACTATGCTAGCCTGAATGAAGGCAGCAATGCAGCGGCCATAGCGATGGAGAACCTGTTGGAAGCGTCAGAGGTAGATTTATTGGATGAAGAAACTCACCTTCACCTTGCCTTGGCAGTCACCCAACCAGAGCCCACCTTGCAACAGGCGTTAAATGGACCGGATGGAGTAGAGTGGCAGGAAGCTGTTGATTACGAGATAAGTCAGCTTGAGAAGTTGGGGACGTGGGAAGTAGTAGACTTACCTCGCGGCGCTAACCTCATCCCCTGCCATTTCGTTTTGGCAACGAAATGTGGACCCGACGGCGAAAAACTCAAACTGCGGGCACAACTAGTTGCCAATGGCCAGAAGCAGCAGTTCGGTGTCGACTACTTTGACATGTTTGCGCCCACAGCCAACATGAGCACCATACGCGCTGTATTGATGATGGCGGCTCAGAACGACTGGGAAATCCACCAAGTCGACATAAAAAGTGCGTACCTCTATGCCAGTATCCAGGAGGAGATTTACATGCGCGCGCCACCCGGCTACCTCACGGAGAGTCAGCGAGGAAAAGTGTTGCGGCTGCAAAGGAGCTTACCTGGTTTGAAGCAGGCCGGTTTTGAGTGGGCTGAGGAGTTAGCAGGAGTCTTTGCAAAGATAGGTTTCGCCCGGTCCAAGGTGGACCAGGCAGTCTACTACAGACGCGCACCGGACGAGCACGTCGTCATCACCATCTCAGTGGACGACATGGCCGTTACTGCCAACCAGACCTCCCACATCACCCACTTCAAGTCCCAGCTCCGTAAATTCTTCGAAATCACGGACCTGGGCGAGCTGAACTGGCTGTTAGGGCTAAAGGTAACGCGAGACCGTGGTGCACGTACCTTGACACTCTCCCAGAAAGCCTATGTGGACATGATCATCGAGCGCTTCTACATGGGAGACGCTAAGAGTGCGCAAACACCGATGGAACCTACACTCACCTTGTCCGTTGACCAGGGACCTGCCACGGTGCAGGAGATCCAGGCCATGCGCGATGTGCCGTATCAGCGAGCCATTGGCTTGCTGATGTACGCAGCCACTAGCACCAGGCCGGACATAGCATTCCCCGTCGCGACGTTGTCGCAATTCATGCGCAACCCCAGTAGGCCTCACTGGGAGGCCACCAAGAGGGCGCTACGCTACCTTAAGGGCACGGGAGACTTCGAGCTGACGCTCGGTTCGACAGACGGAGGTCTTAAAGCCTTCGTGGATGCGGACTGGGCGTCACAACCCCACCGGCACTCTATGTCTGGGTACGTAGTCCTTTTGAACAGAGGTCCCGTTGCATGGAGTGCCCGGAAGCAACCACTGATCGCGCTATCCACGGCAGAGGCTGAGTATATCGCCCTGACCAGTGTGATATGCGAATTACTTTACCTTAGGTTGCTCCTCGGGGAGTTATACGACCCCGTCCCCAATCCTATCCCCGTGTTCTGTGACAACCAGGCTGCCATCGCATTAGCGTCCAACGGCAAGTTCCAATCACGCACAAAACACATACACTGCAGGCATTTTCCCATGTTCCTCCACCAAACATTCAAAAAACATTGATTGAGAAGATAGAAATTACCCCTCATTTTTCTTGTCAAAATATTGAAAAAAAGTAATTTATGTTTCAATGATGCTCTGTGTGTGGGCCATGATGCAGAAATTGGTCATGTTCCTTCAAGGATAATGCTGTATTTTCCATCCATTGTCCTTGAAATAATAGCTTAAAATAATGTTAATTTTCTTCTCTGTGTTTTTCAAATATACACAGAACATTTGAAAAACATAGTATATTTGAAGAACATAGATAAGAAAGTTAACATTATTTGAAGCTGTTATTTCAAAGACAATAGATGGAAAATACAATATTATCCTTGAAGGAACATGACCAATTTTTGCATCATGTCCCACACACAGAACATCATTGAAACATGAATTACTTTTTTTAAATGTTTTGACAGGAAAAATGAGGGGAAATTTCTATCTTCTCAATCAATGTTTTTTGAATGTTTGGTGGAGGAACATGGGCAAATGCCTGCAGTGATAGACCTTCGATACCATTTCGTCCGCTCCCACGTCAAGAACGGCACGTTCAAGCTATTCTACTGCCCCTCCGAGGACAACATGGCCGATGCCTTTACAAAGGCCCTGCCGAGACCGCGACTCCAGAAGTTGCGAACGATGATGAGCGTGGCTTGCGCTCGAGGGGGAGTGTTGGAGTACGAGGCCGAGAGATCCGACGCCAGGGGGAGATCAGAGTCGAGAGAGTCCGAAGGATCCGAGTGATAAGGGGAGAATGGTTCGAGCACGCGCCAAAACGGATGAAAACAAGCGACATATGATGTTGGCTCGCGTCCTAGTTTATTTTTCAGTCTCTCATTCATATGTTCCAGTACCTGACCAACTTACTATAAGATTACCAGCAGTACTGCATGTGCATCTCAGTTTTCGTTCGAGACAACTGAGATGTACGTGCCAAAAAGTCCCTAGAGTTTACAATGCGTCTAACATTAGTTATAGCTTGTCTTTGTTGTTCTAGGTAGACGCACCGTTATAGAGTTTTCATTTGAGACAACTGAGATCTTGTCTTTGTCGTTCTAGACTCCTCGTGACCCTCTCGCTCGTCATAAACGCCTTTAGTTTATGCCCAGGTACGACAGACTGTACCTCATGCTCGACGCACATCCAGAAATGTCTACGTACACATTGGACCTGCCAAATTCGCCAAACATATTCCCAACATTTCATATCAGTCAATTGTGTCCCTATCGCCAGAACGACACAGACCTCTTCCCATCTCGCGAACAACCTCGACCAGGGCCGGTCATGACGGAAGACGGTCAGCACGAGAACTTCATTGAACGGATCGTTGATGAGAGAAAGGTGGGACACGGAAAGAAATACTTGGTTCGCTGGGTTGGGTTTGGCGAAGCGGATGATGAATGGCTATCACGGCGGGATGTTGAGGATTGTGAGGCGCTGGACGTCTGGGAGGAAGAAAGATCAAAAAGATGATGGGGAAGAGTGTAAGCCTGAGGCTTACGACACGTGACAGAATCGCATCTTGATTGGACACCGTATAGTATATAGAGCTGCTTGCCCCTTTTTTCGTATCTTATCTCTTACCATACCGCTCAATCCCATACGCTCATCCACGTACTTGTTGCCTGTTGTCTGTTAGTGTCGGCTGTTGACTGCAACAGCCTCACACGTACATCTCAGTCGTTGCAAAACGGACTGAGATGCTCGAACGGCTGTGCGAAGCCTTTTAACATACGGTAAAAGTCGGAGAGAAAAACATATATGATTCTGAAACATACGTATTGACACTCGGCCGAATGACGACGCTCGATGCGTTCGTTCCTGGTCCGATGTCACTCAGTTCCGCGTCTCTTCCGGCTCAGCTTCGGACTTCAACAACATCATGGTATTGATTGGAACCTTAGTTGCAGCAAGTCGCTGCAGCCATTAGCTACCGTATGTGGAATCCTCGATGGTTTGTGCAACGGCATTGCAGTCCACTCGAAGGGCGTTGCCCATGGTGACCTTACCTCCGTATGCACTACTAGTTGTCTGATAATCGCCTTCTAGCTCTGATCTGAAACGCCAGAACAACATCCTGATAGATTCGGACTGCAATGCCCAAGTAGCCGCAGATCATGGAATTCTCACAATGTGTTCTGAGCTCTCAGGGACTTCATACATCAGAAGCAACGTGCGGTGGGCTGCGCCAGAGCTCTTCGAGGTCCCCGAGAGCGAAGAGTCATTGACTCCTCAACCAGCCAGCGATATTCATTCCTTCGGATGCATCATGCTTCAGGCTGGAGGTGTTCCCTAGTGGTTGCGTTAGTTTGCGACTAAAGATTTCATAGGTTATGACAGGTAGGCCACCCTATGCAGATGTGCGAAGCGATTATCAAGTCATTGTCCTGATACTGAAGGGTAAGAAGCCTACAAGACTATCGAGTCCGCACGACGCAGATTCTTTCTAAATTTCATCGAAAAATGCTGGGGTGATATAGGACGTCGCCCCTCTGCCGTCGATGTCCTCCAAATTTCCGACGAATCAAGTAATTCTGTGGGCTTCCCTAGTACCCAAAGTGATGTATACTCCTTCGGAGGTATCATACTTCAAGTGCGTATTTTATGTCTCAGTGATTGTGTCCTCAGCATTGCGATGGGTCCTTTCTGATAAAGCTCCTTGTCATTACTTCCGTCGTGGCAGACAGATCTTCTTTGCGATATCTACAGGCATCAAGCCATTGCACTCAGACACCCTGCATTAATGATACTCAATGGAGCGTTATCCAGCAATGCTGGACAGCTCCGAGAAGGGAATAACTGGGGGTCGGATTCGTTATGGTTCAAACGATGACCCGAATGAAAGTGCGAGGGTGTTGTGCGAGAAGGCACGAGCGTTCTACGATCTCTCATATCGAGATCTGCGGTTCCTGACACTGATGGGAGCGGGTGGACGTGCACTTCGACGGTTGCGCGAACAGGGTGGGTGCTCACCTGCTAGACGGGCTGTAATGGGACCACTGACTGAAGCAAGAACTGAACAAGAAGGACGGAAGGAGAATCTAGCTGATCTGTCAACGCCATCAAAGCCATCTTCGCATGAAGTGCTGATCGATCGCAGAGCTGCAGATGACATGGTCGTACTATTAGATGACCGGTTGGACGACCGAGGAGAAGAGAAACCTAAAAATTTGATCAACGTCATTCAGAATTTGGGACTAACCTTATGTTGGTACAACGGCATATTCCTGCGGTCGTGGTAAACTCCCATGAATGCCAGCGCCTTGGTGCTAGTCTACAGCCAGCCCTTGAACGTCAACACAAAGGCAGGGATCTTGCGAATATTCTCATTCTTCTGGTTATCCAAACTGCACTGGGGCCTAAAAGATCCGACCTCATTACGCTGCCAGTCCGAAAAATACTTTCCCTTCCCACCTGGATCTTTAGTGCGTTGCCCAATCAATGGTGGAAAGTCCAACCAGAACCAGAAACGTCGAGCTCGACGTACCTGGATGTAGACGTCAATGATAATGGGTGAGTAGACGCAGTTTTTTTGCAGAGTTCCAACTTGCATGAAGCTGACTCACATGGCAATTTTTTAACCAATTTAGACGCCTGGTCGACCTTACCATGAAGGTTGTCAAGGAATTGACTTATGCTATTGCCCAGGACAGTTTCGGTGACGAATGGAAATGCAGATTCTTAGAAAAGAGACAATACTACGCAGGTTGGTAGAAGTTTCGTATCAAATTGACATCTGATGATAAGTCTCAAGGTGGCGGTTAAATGTGTGAGGATGTAGAACACCCGCTATAATGATACGAACATATTTGCAGAGGTTGAACGTTGAACGTTGATGGTCGACTTCCGCAAGTGGAGACTAATGTGCCATAATAACATTCTTCCCTTGTGCGGGATTGCCTACGGGACGGGTCCGGTCGAGTACCAGCTACCGTATATCCACGAATACCCAATGGATCCTTGAGCACATGCCTTAATGAAAACCATGACAGGCCCACAAATTCAGTCTGGTAAGTCGTCCCCAATGGTATAGCTGCGCCACAACTCACGGGCATCGTAATACCTTGCTGGTGTAGCTGCTGGTCTCCGTAAGTCGTGTCATATCATTTTGCATTGCACTAAGATAAAATGGCGCATAGACGGTCCACTGCAACAAAGTAGCTCATGCAGATCTCACAGGTGTAAGCAATTGTGCGGTGTGCAGATATGTCACGCTTCTCACATCTTCGTTCCTGCAACGTACTTCTTGACGAAAGAGCGCTTGTAGTGAACCATACTACATGCTCCGATCTAACCAAGACCTCTTACATTAGGATTCAGGAGTAACGTACGATTGGCTGGTCCCGAGCTTTTCGAGGTTCCGGATACCGAAGATCTCGATCAGTGCCTACATAAGCTCACGAAAACCACTATTTACAGTTCATTCAGATGCATCTCTATTGCCGCAGCGCTCTCGTGTCTTATCGGGCCGGCAGCCATACTGTAATACTCGCACTGATCACCAGGTGGTTGTGGCCATCCTTAGGGGTGTCAAGGCCTAAGCGTCTGCCATTGAAGATTGTTACTAGAGCTTTATCGATCAATGTTGAGTTGAGTTACCACAACGACCTCTCATTGCTCATGCTCATGTCCAAGATCTGATGTATCGCTATAGAGATGCTATGTGTTAACCCACGTGTAGCTTACGGTCTTCGCATGTGATTAACGATGATTGGACACCGCGCAGTATTGTCGTTGTGTCTTACCAATTGGAATTATGTGTGTACAATCAGCAGGAACCGTCATCATAGTTACATCATGCGATCTAGGTTGTGACTAGAAAAGCACAATTGACTACCGAGGACCCTATGCTACATGTACATGTAAAAGGCGTGTACATTCGCCTGTCCGTGTGATCGATCATATCATCCATACCTTCCATGGATAACCCCATATGCACGCACGGGTATCTGAAGCATGCAGCTCTTGAAAGTCATTTCCGTAGTTCTTTATCGTACGCATTGATTATTTCTTGCGCCAATCCAAGCTTTTGTGACGGTGCATGACCATGGCGTTATCCACGGAAGTCTTTCTGGTGTATGGATCACTTCAATGATCCTATTAGGCGACACTAATTCCTGGTTCCGGCCGAATGCCTTTGGGTATTCACGATGCCGGACGAGTACGTGTGACTGACTTCGAGATAGCAGCTCTACCATTGGAGTTTTCTAGCGAGTCTTTTTCCATTGGAGTGGTGGTGAGATAGATCGGACCAGAGCTTGTTCAAGCTCCCGACGAATCAAGCACTCGAGATGACGTATATGTGTGATGCTTCCCGTCCATATCTCATAAAGATGACCGATCAACGATTGATGCAACAATATTGATATGACTGATACTCCTGCTGTTGTTGCTCCCGTACCAGTCCCTCCTTTCACAGAATAACACCGGAACACATTTAAATGCAGATGCGGTGAGTTTATTCACATTAGAATAATCCGTAGGGGGGATTGCGGCATTAATTCTATCTCTAATTTTGCCCACGACAGCATAACCCCTGCGGCAGTGAAAATGGAACCAAGACCCAGAAAAACTCCGCGATAAATGGCACACATGACGGGGGAAGTATCAGGCGAGGATAATTCGAAGTACGTGTTACAAAGCAGAGTTGGCTGTGCATCACGATGTGATGCGCTCAGCGAAGTCAATTGAAGTCTCAGAGAGAAGTAAATTTTATGGCGGGTGGCGTCGAGATAATGACCATACGGTAAACCAACAGGTAAGGTGCCAATGTGAATCGCTGATGGTATGGCAGGCGGTAATTAGCTCTTTATCGCGGATTTTATGGAAGAGAACATATGGGCTATGTTTGGAAGCCGATTCGGAATGGCAATATCAATCAGTATTGATGAAGAGCGGGATCCTGTCGTATCGCTGCCATATCTGCTAGAACAGGGCTGCCCTTGTTAACATCATGAAGTATGAGTTTACCAACCTAAATGAACCTTTCTTGTCGTAACGTAGGTCTTGGTTAAGAAGGTCTGGAGGAAGTCACCGCAGCGGAGGCCGTCCGAATAGAACTACCGCAGTAGCTAGACATATCCCGACGACCAGTAAGTCGCGCCGACTTCTAATGAGAGTCGTCCAATTACATAGCACACTACTGTTTCGGGGATGTATGAAAATTCATCCATATCGTATTGACCGTCACCTGGAAGCAAACAGGCCGCGCATGACTGTTGAGTGATCTGAATCTATGACAGATAGCACCCAAGTCGATGAGACTCGAATCGCAGGCGATGAATTCCATTTTCATTTCCGGGAAGACTTGCCGACGAATCCATTCAACATGAGGTAGCAGGTTGCACGGAAATTACTTACTGGATCAAGGTAGTCTAGACTACGCCTGCCAGACGCGCCACGGGCATGTAGCATATGATAAAGATAAAAGCCTTGGGGTGTTGTATTCAATTTCCCAACTCTCGAAGTATTCTCTCGCATTCGCACCGCTTCACTTGTCGCTCAGAGTCTGCAGATGAACAGCTTACGTGTGCACCATAGAAAGAGACACGAGCGCACCATAGATTCATCCAGATCAATACTACAAAACCCATCGTCCTCATGGCCAGGACAGGCCCCTGACCAACATTCAACGAGACTAGTCCGGCAGTCATGTCTCCAGTGCCTCGACCGCCTAGACAAGTTAGAGCGTCGTGTGCACGAGGAAATCCAGGAGATCCGCAGCCTCTTTAAGAATGTCCTTGAAAATGACGAGTCAGATGTCACGATGGAGAATTCGGGCGAATATGATACCATTATCGACTCCCAAGCTAGACTTGATGGCTTCCATGCTATTCCACCGTTTGCATCTTCGCATAAACACGGCTTCGTGCCACAGCCTGTATTCAATGGAACATCGTTTGGAGTCACAGGATCGCTGTTAGAGGGCACAGGTTCTCCAGAAGGTAAGCTGCTGTATACGCAATCTTTCCTTTAAATGCTTACCGCGTATAGGTCTATTGCCCCACGGCACCCGCAGTTTTGCCGACTATGTAGCGCCTCAGTACAGCATGTACTCCGAAGGCTTTCCGACATTTGGTGACCCGCGTGTCGCGAAATCATCATCAGAGAGTGTGGATGCTCGCCTTGGTGAATTTGCTATCATTCGCAGCTTTTCCTTGTAACACTGAAAATATTGATTTCTAGATTCATCGCCCCGTGGCACCTCCGACTCCGTTTACAAACCCGCTGCGCGGTTGTTTGCCCCTGTTGTGCAGGCTAGCCAAGCAAAAGACAAAGTAAAGTGCACCAGGGACGGGTGTTCGACACTCGTCAACAAGGATAACCTGACTCGTCACATCAACGAGGTGCACGAAGGGAAGATTAAGGCTGTTTGTCCAGGCTGCAGACAGGGGTTCAAGCGCCCGAATCTGATGAAGGAGCATATCCTTCGGACCGGATGTGGAAGATCATAGATTGTTACCAAGGGCTGGCTGACTTTGTATGCGGTGTACTAGGTGCTTATTAAGTGGAGTATGTCCTGTGCGTAGGAAGATGTACAAGCCGGTGAGACGTTTTGGGAAGTTGGCGGAGAGTTTGATGAAGGAAGTGAGGGTAGGCAATGGCACGGGTACGGGTACAGGTATTGGTCCACGGATATTGGGTTGAACGAGTGAGAGCCATGAACGAGAGCCCGAGTGAGAGCAACGAGTGAGATCGAGAGTGAGAGCTACGAGCGAGAAGGTGCGAGCCAGAGTTGGAGTGAGAGCCAGAGTGAGAGCAGATGAGACTGCGAGAGTAGACAAGCACAAGCAAGTGAGATCACTAGGCAAAAAATACTGACTAAAAATGAGTGCAATGAATGGAAGCAAGTTCATATAAGACGAAACACTCACAAGTGAACATATACTTCGTGCGGACAAGCACAAATGAGCGGCGCTACATGGTAGAAATGGGAGGATATGCGCCAGAGGTGCTTACAGCACTCAGCTGTATTCTTGCTTTGCGACTCCTTCAAATCCGAAATACTTAGAGGGAGGGTAGGATGACGGAGGTAGCGGGGTAGGCGAGCAACTGGGCTATCATTGTGGTGACCTTCTGATGCTGATTTGGCGTGTTTATCCACCTCTTCATTTCCATGCACAAGAAACACCGTTGTTTGTAATGTCGAGTGTTTTCAAGGGAGCAAACTTCGACACAGGGTAAGGGCAATGTTAATGCATGCTCGAATCGTCCCATTCTTACTGGGATGAATTGATGCGGAGTTACTGAGGGCCCGTTTGGTAACCGCTCGGTTTTCATCGGTTTTCACTTGAAACGGAAAACATATTCGGCAACGCGTTTGTTTCGTTAAACGTCTGTCACGCTGTGAGTAAATTAGTGCGGAGAGGGAGAAGTGCTGACAAGAAAAACCATAATTCAGTCAGCGCGTCGACGTCGGCCCCCAATATTAGGAATGTTCAACCGGCATGTCCCGGTCCAAGGCAACTCAGCGGCATTTAATCCCATTAATCTGCACTAGTACGCCTTGTCCGTGCTCTTGAGTTCGCCGTACTAATTTTGGCTCAAAGATTACTTCGTGCAGATCCATTGAAGTAGTGGAATTAAGCTTACAAGGGGTGTGTATGTTGAAAACAACTTCATCTATGAAAATCTACATTTCGACCGGTCCAGGGTCCCTCAGTTTCCTATACGTATGCCGTGCATCATTTCGTCGATCAACATAATTGCAATCTTGATCTTACTCGAGCCCTGGGCCTGAAGGCGTCGATCGGATGTCGAAGCCAATGCGTGACGCAAGCTAATTCATTAGAGGCTCTTTCGGAGTGAACCGGTGACATGGAAAGGTGCGAACGCAAGTTATTGGCTAGCGATTGCGAGATTCCTGCTTTTGTGATCACATTCAAGGACACTCCGAGTCACTGCAATCGAATTCAAACAGGCTAGTATGACCTTGGACATGCCGGCAGTCAAACTTAAGTGTTAAGTGCAGATCCGATAGAAAATAAGCGCGGTAACACCAGCTCCGACCCTACTAGTAAGTTCAAATTACCTTCCATAAACGGAGCAATCTGGGGAACAGTCTTATTAGTCATGATCATATAGATCATACAGAGGCGAGCTGGCACCTTGTTAGAAGCGATCCAAGGGATGGATCACAGCAAGTGCAGAGAGCACCCTGACTGTAATTTTTGCCATTATGTTGCCACCAAACTATGCACAGCTTGCTGGGTAGTTTTCCCCTTCGATTGGAAGTACTGGGCAATCTCAGAGGTCCGTTTCGGGGTGCTAGCTATACGATCATCATACTCAGGCTGCAGAGCTCACAACATATACTTCACGTGTCTGCTGCCCAAGTATGTACTTTCATGTACTGACGCGAGCCACGATCCTGTGTTTGACTTATTCGTAGTCACTGTTCAAATGTCCCCTACACAACCGCCTTCTACAAAGATCACTTGCCCTGTCACATGTCCCGAGATCACAGATGAAGACACTACCACTATTTGGTTTGCAACGTCCAGAGGTGTTTTTCAACGGAGTGCTGATAAAGAAGATAAGCCACTAAGTAGGTGAAGAGAATGACCATGACTCACGCGGCTAATACAGGTCCGCTGATGGCTGGATCGTTCAGGGCCTCTTGTACCATCGGCGTCGGAACCCATCCAGGTGCAATACAATTCACACGTCCCCTCGGTGCGATCTTCACGATCTCACTTTTGAGTGTCGTCGTCAAGCCACACATCATCGCTGCCAATACTCGCGCTCAGCACATAGCGATTCACGACAAACATAAAACTCACCACTCTTGCTGATAGCATAATCGCCGTGATTCGCTTCGCCACATTTGCTTGATGTGCTCCCGATGAGCACAATTGCAGCCAGATCTTTCATGCTTTCTGTTGCTGCACGCAAGTGGCGCAAGAACTCACGGCAGGACAGGAAGCTTGAGGTGAGGTTTGCACTGATGGTGTGGTCCCATTGTTCAACGGTCATATCAATGATAGGTACGTCCTGGGGCGACCATATGTCATGGTTGACCAAGATTACTGCCACAGGGCCGAACGGCATCCCTGAGAAGTCATCGGACATCCTCTACTTGCGCCTGGAACGAGGGTGAGGAAATCATGAGCGAGCTGACGAGGGAATGGCTGAACTTGCTACAAGGACATGAATGGTTTTCAGCCCTAAATCCAATGTCTGACTCTGATTATCGAGGAAACGAGGTCAGGCCAAGTTGAGTTATTTCAACAGTGGTCAATCCCACGAAGTTTCCCAAGCCAAAGGGTCACTGACGCCAAGCGAGAAGCCGCAGTGTGCATTTGCAAGCCAAAGGGTCACTGACGCCAAGCGAGAAGCCGCAGTGTGCATTTGCAAGCACACCCGTCGATGCGTCCATGTTCTGCAGTTCCATATGGTGTCGCTGCCACGCATGTCTAGGGAAGCAGCTCTTGTCATGAACCTTGGACTGTTCGTCGTGTTTTGCCACCTACTTGCTGATAATTCTGTTTCGGTTATGTTGAGATAGATTCAGGTTACGTTGACCTGCCATGTGCCCCAAAATCAAAATTAAGTTTGCAGAATATAAAGGCAACGGTTGGGGTATGCCCCCGATAAGATCAAGCCTGCAATCGTGTGGAAAGGCGTTCGCGCGCCCGAAGGACTATATATCATGCATGAGAGTCTTTACACTGTAGATAAGCTGTAATTGGGAGACCGTTGATCGAGATCGACCGCATGACATGCATATGCCTGCAGGGAGTGACAAATGTTGCCATGTCTTGTTTACCGGTCCTGCGATGCAAACAGCACCAAACATGGTCCAAATATACATTCCATTCTGTTAGAACGGATCCAAGGGAGCATCTGCAAACTAGAAATTTCTTCACAGATATGGCAATTTTCGACAGTTTCCCCCAGCCACCCAAAGTGGCGACAGAGCTCACAGAACGTACAGCCCCAGACGCCAAAGTGGTCACAGAGCTCACAACCAGGTCAGACTGTTCAAAATAAATTCAATGGTTTCCAGCTCAACGGCCTCAATCTTTTTAAAGTGTTGAAGTCTACTAGTAGTACTAGTACTTAGTACTGAGTAGTAGCAGGCTCGGAACTTCCTTTGAATTGCTAGCTTGAATTTGCACATTGTCCCCAATTACGATACAAACATTATATTCAACGAAATACCAATATATAGTAGTAGTACTGTACATACTAGTACTACTAATGCGCGTGCCGAACTTGAACACAAAAGAATAAGAATAGCTCGAGTCATCAGTCTAAAATTACTGATACACGACGGTTGGATTGTTCTGTGATAAGACATGAAGTTTGCAATGGCGAATGTGAACAGATATGACTTACCTTGCAAACTGCATGGCGCAAGTGAATGGTGAGAAAGACCGTATTTTTGAAAAGTAATTCACATATACCCTAATCCTATATCTGCTTTGTCGAGCTTTTTCTTCGAAACATTGGACTGGTGCTTAGAAAGATTCGCCATGATTTCGCGTTCTCGCACTACACAATCCGCTAGCACCTTCTCCACCCTAAATACATCCCGCCTCGCCCTCACTAGGTCCATGATGAGGTTGGCTTCAAGTTCATCGGTGTCGTTGATTGACTGTAAGTACCATGTTACTTAGAGCGAAAGCAATACAATATGATTGACTTACCATTGACCCGATACCATCGGCTATATCATACAGGTCAGAAATACCGCTGGAATTGTGACAACACGAGTGACAACTTGGACATTGCTGAACAGGGTGTGTGTGCGTACAAGGCATCAGGCACGAATATGATGATGGGATATCATTGCTGAGATTAAGACTGATTGGTGGGGCTGACATTTTAGAGAAACAAAGAGTAAGTTATTGATTATGAATTGGGCTTCTCACGACTCACAAGTGTCGGACTTTGCGAGGACATCATGTCCAATTTCCAGTGTCCTTCATGCGGTAAAGCCGGTTTCAGAGATCAGGTTGCTGTTGCTCGTCACATGAGCCAGCCTCGCTCAGGATGTAGCACCTGGCTACAGGATTTAATACGTCTGTGGGACCTATCTGACGATTCTATGAATACAGATGACTTGGACGAACCGAATATTCCCGGTGGTGGGTCTCAGGCTGAGGTTGAGTTCACATTCAGAGATAGAGACGAGTCATTTGAAGGTAGCGGTGAGAGTGGTGGCCAGGCCTCTGAGGAGGGATTACTTCTGAATGGTGCCTCAGATTTCGTCGACCGGTATCCCGAATCTTCTCGGACGTATGGCATGGGGTACACCTTCCTCGACTTATTCAATTCTGATGAGAATAGCGTGTACCGTGCCAAGAATCCCTATTACCCATTCAGTGGCCGGAAGGATTGGGAGATTGCATCGTGGTTACTGCGCTCAGGATTGAGCATGGGGAAGATAGACAGTTTTTTATCACTCGACATAGTAAGCAAATTGTTTCATTTTCATTACAATTACGATGATAAGTCTTTTGTCAAGATCAAGGGTCTTCCAATATCTTTTTCCTCAGCCAAGGAACTGCGAGGCAGAGCAGAAATGTTGCCCAGTGGTCCACGCTGGATGTCCCAAGTGCTCTCTACGAGTCATCCCACCAAATCACCCATCATTTTGTACTGGCGTGATCCCTTGGACTGTATTTCAGCCATTCTGAATCATCCCTTTTTCACGATCGGTTAGACTTCACGCCTCACAGGGTCTATACTACTGCACAACGCTTGTGTCGTGTATATTCAGAATGGATGACAGGCGATGACGCATGGAATATGCAGGTATATATTCATGTTTTGCACCAGTCACTGAACTTATTGGTTTCTCAACAGTCTGCCCTACCCAAAGGTGCAACACTCCTTGGAACCATTCTATCATCTGACAAAACGAATATATCCACAATGATGGGCGACAGAGTTGCGCACCCGCTTCTCGTCAGCCTTGCGAATATCAACATGTCCACACGACTCAAGACATTGTCCAACTCCTTTGTACTCACCGCCTTGCTCCCCGTACCTAAATTTATACATAAGAATAAACGCATGCGAGGTGTACTCGAGGATCGCTTAATTCATGAATGTTTAGATATCGTCCTGCGTCTGCTCAAGCAGGCTGCATGTGAAGGAGTCATGTTATCAGACCCTGTTGGACATAGCCGCTATTGTTTTACCCCCCTGGTGAGCTATATTGTTGACACTCCAGAGGCTATGATGCTAGCTACTGTCAGTGGGAAAACATCTCCAGTCACCATGGCCATGTTCAAACAGTTCGGAGACCCTTTCCGTCACGAACCTCGCACAAAATCAACCACACTTGCACAGCTGGCTGTCGTTCAAACAAGGGCGGATCCCAATGACATTGAAGCCTTCTTTCGCGAAGCGCAGAAATTTCGCCTGAACGGTGTCTCTAAACCTTTCTGGCAGGACTGGACCCTTGGTGAACCGTCTCATTTCCTCACTCCAGAATTTCTGCATCTCATTCACCGAGAATTCTACGATCACGACGTCAAGTGGATGATTTGTGCAGTCAGGGATATGGAAATTGATTTCTGGTTTTCTGTGTTGCAGCCCGTCACTGGCTTTCGTCATTTTTATGGTGGTATCTCCAAGCTAAAACAGGTTACAGGTCGAACTCAATGTGACATTCAGCGTTCGATTGTTGCAGTCAGTGCGGATGCAGCACCTAGTGCTGTGATCACTGCTGTCCGAGCATTGATGGAATTTCGGTATCTCATCCAGTCACCACGTATTGATGAAGACGACATCAAGCGCATTTCTGGAGCCCTCGATGAATTTCATGCCAATAAACACGCTATCACAGCTGGAGGATTTCGTCGAGGCAACAAGAACAAAGTTATTGATAACTGGTACATTCCCAAATTGGAGCTCATGCAGAGCATAGTTCCCAGCATCCGCAACACTGGTGTCGCCATGCAATGGACTGCAGACACAACAGAGCATGCACACATTACAGAGATTAAAGACCCCGCACGATCAAGCAACAACAACAACTATGATCCTCAAATTTGTCAACATCTTGACCGGGTTGATAAGTGCCGTCGCTTTGACCTTGCAATGAGTCTTGTGGATGGTATGGCAAGCTCGAGGCTACAGGATGACAATATTGGTGATGATGTTGACTTTGATGCGGATGATGATGATGACCTCCCCACGGAATTTACGGCCACTATAAAATGTCCTGGACATTCGCGCCCAATCACCAATTACTTTGCGATTGCGAAGATCCTCCAGCATAAGGAGGTTGGGACTGTCCCTCTGCCATTGCGCACATTTGTCATCGGACGCACGGCCTATCATCTCACGTATTCCCCATCCATCAGATCCATCTCCATCAATGATGCTGCTATCAAATTCGGCCTTCCTGACTTACGGCTGGCCATTGCTGATTTTCTTCGTCATGAAGCTACCCATGGACAGAATTATGTCCACACAATTGGGGGAGCCAGGAGGGCTGGACCTACTGCTTCCCTGCCATTTGATAAAATTCAAATCTGGTTCAAACTTCACCTACAGGACACAGAGTTTCACGACAGTAGCATCATACGGCCCGCGCAGACCCTGAATTGTGTGCTGCCTTCTGATGTCTGGAACTCTGGTAGGTACGACTCAGCTATTGTGAACAATGAGTTAGGGTGCCTTTGGCCTGCTCATGGTCTTCGTGGTATGTTACAACCTTCTATCATGCTGAATACATTCTCACTATTATCTTTCAGGTCACACAATTGGTCAAATTAGACTTATTGTTACAATCATGCTTTTCTTTCGCTTATTTGTCCCTTTTATCCGACAGTACACTTTTCATTTATGATCACTTGCCTTTCTTGAACTATGTACTTATATCTCACGACTACCTTGGTCTGTGCGCACATATCGGCTTATTTAAGCACGTGTATTAGCCTTGTAGAACTTCACTTGAATCTTACTAGGTTTTACCAGAACTTCCTTCGCTTAAGACCTCCAATCTTAAGTCGTCTGAACTAGCATTCTTAGTTGAAGCACTCCTTCGACTAAGTCTTTACTGAACCCCTTCTTTTCTGAAGGACTTCACGAAACTCAACAGCTCGAAACTCTGTCGAGTCGCTGTTGTTAGAACTACCCTAGTTCGTAACAAAAGATTCAAGTCTTTCAAAAGGACACCTGTATCCACACGTGTTCTGAAGAAAAGAAACAGAAGAACAAAGACAAGCCCTGGCTGAGCAAGACAGCTAGTGCAGGCAAAGAAGAGACGACAAACTGACTTCACTCACTCCCACCTTTCAAGCCCTTAATCTCAGTACCCCCGTACCGCCATTGAACATGTCGTCTCCATCAAAACTATTCGAATACAAGATTAATCATCCGCCCATCTTCGATGGAGATCGAGAAAAGTCTAAATCTTTTATCCTATCCTGCAATGCATACATGGACATTAACGAGGAATTATACAAAACCAACAAACAACGCGTCATCTTCATCACCTCATTTATGAATAAAGGAAATGCCCTGCTGTGGAAAGAAGAATTCCTGACGGACGCCCAACACATCGATTCCTCTGGACAAAAGAAAGGATATGGAACAATGAAAGAATTCATGGAAGTATTCGACAAAGATTTTGGAGCTATTGACCCTTCCGGAACTGCCTTAGCAAGAATCATTCACCTCAAGCAAGGCAACGGAGAACTGCAAAGCTACATCACAGACTTCCAAAGACTCCTCGCACAAGCAAAGATCAAAGAAGAACACATGAAAATATTCCATTTCCAGAATGGGCTGAACACCGGACTCCTTACCAAGATATTCAATGCTGGAGGAGTTCCGAAGAACCTAGACGACTATATTACCGCAGTCGTGGATATGGATAACTGCTATATGCGGCTCCAATCTATTAGGGCAAATTCTTTTCCCCAACAAAAGAAAAGAAGATTCGGGGATCAACGATTTGTCCCTGCTAGGGACAGAGACACCATGGTGATTGACAGAATCGGTAGGCTTACCGAAGTCGAAAAACAGGAGCACATGCGGATCGGAAAATGTTTCAACTGCCATCAAATCAGGCATCGCGCTAGGGAATGTCCTCAGAAAAAGAACGGATCTTCCCCACCCATTCGACAAGTGGAGGAAAAAGAAGAAGAAGCAAGACGAGTCGACGAGGATTTTTGAAGAGGAGGTCTACGTCGACGGTAGTATCTCCAGAAGAACCAATTCGTGTAATACAAGCAATAGGTGAAAGAAAAGAACTTTGTGTCCCAATCACCCTTGTCTCGCGAACACATCCAGAAAATGTCGAAACCAATGCAGTAATCGATTCCGGAGCAGCCGGAACCTATATCTCCGAAGACTTTGTAAAGAAGCACAAAATCTGAACCAAGAAACTGGAAAAACCGCAGATGGAAGCTACTTTAGTAGTGGACCAGTAGAGCGATACTGTATGCTCATCATCAAAGTTGATGAACGAATGATGATCGGAAAGTTCAATATCACAAAGTTAGGAACTAAAGATCAAATTCTCTTAGGAATCCCCTGGCTTAGAGCGATGAACCCATCCATTGACTGGGCCAGTCAGACTCTTTCTCTCCCTGCAATGGAGAGATCTACAGAAGTAGAAAAGTACGTAAAAGAAACATCAAGACCAAAGAAAATGTTCTTCAAAGAATTCAATACCAAAGAAGATGTATGGACAACTTCACCGGTATTCCCCGGAGCTCTTACGGATGACGGAGAATATCTCAAGAGAATAGAAGAAATTCCAAATGAAACACCAAAGTACAGTAATAAAGCTCAAGAATTCGCATCCGAAGAAAAAGTCAAACAAAAGAAAACCTTCGAAGAACTAGTTCCCTCTTACCTCCACGACTTCTCTGATATATTTGCAAAAGACGGCGGTCTAAATCAACTTCCCCCGGAAAGACCCGGTATCAATCATCGGATAGAAACGAAGCCTAGTTTCATTCCAAAAACGTCCAAAATCTATCCCCTTTCCCACAATGAACGACTCGCGGTTAAAAAATTCATCGCTGATAACCTAGCTAAAGGATTTATTGTCAAATCAAAATCTCCGCAAGCAAGCGGGTTTTTCTTCGTAGGAAAGAAGAGTGGAGAACTTCGTCCATGCCAGGACTATCGCTTCCTAAACGACCAAATGATAAAGAATGCGTATCCCCTTCCACTTCCTTCATCTTTGGTCGAACGATTACATGGTGCTAAATTCTTCACTAAAATGGATATTAGATCCGGATATAATAATATTTGTATCCATGCCGAAGACAGGTGGAAAGCGGCATTCATCACGGAAGAAGGATTATTCGAACCAACGGTTATGTTCTTCGGATTATGCAATTCTCCTGCCACATTCCAAGCCTATATGGATAGCACGTTCCGAGCGGAACTTAACGAAGGATGGCTGGTCATCTATATGGACGATATCCTAATCTTTTCCACCATGATTGAAGAACATCAAAAACGAACTCGTGTTATTTTAGGAAAGATCCGTCAAGAACAGTTGTTCTTGAAACCAGAGAAATGTACCTTCGACTCTCAAGAAGTGGAATACTTGGGCATGATCATCAAACCGGGGCACGTAGAAATGGACAAAGACAAAACAAACGGAATACAAGACTGGCCTGTCCCTCAATCAGTAAAAGAAGTTCGCTCCTTTCTAGGATTTTGTAACTTCTATCGAACCTTCATCTCTCATTACTCGGATATAGCCCGACCTCTCATTGATTTAACTAAGAAGGACACTATTCACCTGGACCCCGTTATGTCAGCAAACATTTGAAAAGCTCAAGGCATGCTTCACCAGTCACCCGGTGCTCCGTAATCCTGATCCTTCTCGACACTTCGCTATTGCAACGGATGCCTCTCTTGTTGCCTCTGGAGGAGTGTTGCTTCAAACAGACGAGAATGGTAACTACCATCCATGTGCTTACCTTTCTCAGTCGTTTGGACCAGCGGAACGAAACTACCCGATCCATGACAGGGAATTACTGGCCATAATATGAGCCCTTTCTCATTGGAGACATTATCTAGAAGGACATTCTTTCCCCATCCTCGTATTCACCGATCACATGAATCTCTTATATTTCCGAAAATCAGAACGACTCTCTAGAAGGCAAGCCCGTTGGCAGCTATTCTTGACTACTTTCGATCTAGAACTACATCATGTTCCTGGATCGAAGTTAGTCGTTCCAGACACGTTATCCCGACGACCGGACCATGATGACGGATCTGCTGATAACCAGGAAACAGTATTACTACCGGATTCCATGTTTATCCGACTCATTGACAATGATCTTCGAGCTGCTTTATCTTCGGAAACTCGTGATCCCATTTTTGCTACTGCACAAGATGCCTTGAATGGTCTCTGCTTACCCCCAATGAAATCCTCTCTCTCGGATTGGTCAATTTCTGATGATATCCTTTTCTATAAAAATCGCGCGTATATTGCACCTGATCATCGGCATCGAATCCTAGAGAAGCACCATGATCATCCCACTGCGGGGCATCCTGGCTGTTTTAAAATGGAGGAATTAGTCAAACGCGAAGCATGGTGGCCCGGCATGGGGACATTTATTAGGAAATATGTTGTTGGATGCGCAACCTGCCAGCAAATGAAGGTCGATACCCACCCTACCACCCCTCCCCTAACTCCTATTGCAACCACTGCCACCCGTCCCTTCGCGCAGGTCTCTGTTGATCTCATCACTGATCTCCCTGTATCCTCGGGCTTCGACAGTATCATGGTCGTGGTAGACCATGGGCTTAGTAAGGGAGTGATCATTACCCCTTGTCACAAAACTATATCTTCCGAAGGAGTGGCGAAGCTTTTCCTAAAGCATGTTTTCAAACACTTTGGTCTTCATGACAAAGTAATATTGGACAGAGGACCCCAATTTCTCTCCAAATTCTCGCTAGAATTGGCACGACTCCTTGATTACACCATCGCTCCTTCCACTGCATATCATCCACAAACCGATGGACAAACAGAACGGCTAAATCAGGAACTGGAAACCTATCTACAAATATATTGCCAGAACAACCTGTTTGAATGGGTAGAACATCTCCCTATCGCTGAATTCGTCCACAATCATTGAAGACATGCAACAAAAGACGCTTCCCCCTTTTTCATCATGATGGGATATGAACCAAAGGCTCTTCCGCATATTCTCCCTGAATCAAAGGTACCTGCAGCAGAAGAATGAGTAAAACTTCTCCAAAAGATAAGAGAAGAAGCAGTGGCCTGTCATAACATTGCTATGCAACGAATGACAGAAAGATCCTTCAGACAGAAGTACCAACCGTGGAAAGTCGGAGATAAGGTATGGCTATCTTCTACCAATCTCAGGTTAAAACTTCCATCTCGGAAACTCGCTCCGAAATGATATGGACCATTTGTTATCTCCGCAGTACTATCACTGATCACTTTCACACTCCAATTACCACCGCAATGGAAGATCCACCCCACATTCCACGCTTCTCAGTTATCGTCCTATAGCGAAAATAACGAACACGGTGTAGAAACAACAATACTGAGAGGAACAAATAAAGCTCCTAACTGTATCTAAAAATGTTGTAGGTCGAGTGTTGCCTAGTCTGCGTTACCTGAGGAGACAAGTGCGTTCGACCCTAAAGGGGAAGCGAGTGCAGCCAAGATCTAGAGGTACGCGCTTCAGCAAAGCACGAGAAAGCGCAGGTGCGCGCAAGGCGCGGGAACACGCACGCGTATTAGCGCGAAGCGCGGGAAAGCGCGCGCGCATATGCGGAAAATGATAAAGACTAGACTCAAGTGATAATATAATGCAAGAAAAGAGAAGGGAGATGCGAAGTATAGACAAATAGACTTCTACTATATTCTGCTAAGTAGTAAGTAAGTGATAACTAGTAATTGGGAGGTAAAAGTAAGGTAAAGTGTAGTATGTACTGCTGGCGCTTATATAGCGCGCCTAAGCGCGGTCATGCGGAGCCGAAGCGCTACCGAGTAGGTATGTAAAAATATATATGAGTGAGAAACTATGATAAAAATAAAGGTGGAACTATGCTAATAAAGGAAATGGAAATATACGTACTAGGGAGTTTGGTGGACAGTGGATGGATGCATCTGAATGGCTGGCGCTATAGGGTGCGCAAGCGCAGGAACGCGCGCGCGCATACATCGTGAAGCGCGGGAATGGTGCGCGCATGGTGCGCGTTGCGCGGGAAAGCTGCGCCTCATATAGAGATAGCTGCGGGTAGCGCACAGAGTGACGCTACAAGTTCGTGCTATGTACTTCCTAGTGTAAAGCTGTCATATCAGACCATGAGACACACGAGTCTCTACATCTCCCAGGGACTTTGAATTCTGAGTGTCCCCACTCAGCGCGCGCGTGGTGAGGATTTTGCGTGATAGTATGCGAGTGCGATGCCTGTATGATGCTTGGGTTGTTGGGCGATGAATGCGCAAGCATAGGAATTATCGCGTGGATGTGCGTGAAGCGCAGGAAGTTGCGCGCATGGTACACGTGAGGCGCGAGAATGTGCGCGCGCTATGCGTGAAGGCGCGGGAATGAAGCGTAGCATGGTGGATTGCGAGGGTGACTCTGATGTGAATAGTGTGCCATGGGTGTGGGGTGATGATGCAATTGGCGATATGGATGTGGTGCGCGAAGCGTGAGCGAGACGCGCATGTACAGCGTGAAGCGCGGGAAAGTGCGCGCGCACAAGGCGCGAGAATGCGCTGTCTTGTTACTTAAGGGTCTTATATGAAAGTTGTGTATAATGACAACACAATTATACACGGTGAAGACTTCTTGCCAGTCCTTAAGTCCACGGTCTCCGACTTTTCTACTTCGTGGGAGGTAACGTGGTGAGTTCTTGGGAGGATTTAGTTTGTTGTCCTCTTCTTGTGTAGTCTTATACGAAGTTGTTGTGGAATGTTCTGTGTTCTGGATAAATTTGTTAGGTTTGTTTCAGCCTAGTAGGTCGTGTTTCAACCTATGAAAGTCTGTTTCAACTTTGTCGTCCTTAGATGTGTCTCACTTTCCGTTGAAAGGGAGAGTCTTATGAATACACGTAAAGCTTAGAATGAGAGCTGTTCAATGGTTATATAGTCAACCCCTGTAAGGTAGTATATAACCTAGAGTAGAATAACGATAATGAAAGTTATATAGTCGACCCCTGTAAGGTAGTATATAACTTTAGAATAGATAATGATATCTTAGATTACCTCAAGGCACTTATATTGGCCTGGACTTTAAGTCTTAGTGGTCTCACACGGTTTGAGATAAGAGTCAAGTGGGAGGATTGTATTTCATGGGTGAAAATGGGGTCCTTTTATACCTTTTGGGAACCCCCTTACTAAGCATGATTAATCAGATGGATTGGTAAGAATGTGGCTTACAAACCAGGTGATGAATCAGCTTATTACTAAGTACATTACAAATACAGTGTAATCTTACAAAGAAATTAGAAACCATGACAAACCATGACTAAACATGTTGAGTCATGTTAAATGTTGTTACAAAGCATGGCCAATCATGACTAAACATGTTGAGTCAGCTTAAATAATGTTACAAACCAGAATATTTCCCAGTCACATGATGTGATGACAAATAAAAGCTGGTGGCTGAAAGAAGCCAAATACAAATAAACAGTCAGAAATAAATAGAGATACAAAACTTGGTGGCTGAAAGAAGCCAAATAAAAATAAACAATGAGAAATAAACAGAAGGTCACATGCTTGATACAAATACAAGGTAAAATAAGCCTGTAAAGTGAGAAATAAAATACAAGACAATAGCGGTCCTCAAAGTTAAAATCGTAGAAATTTCAAGAGGTAAGAAATTTGCGACTTGCCGATAATTAGAACTCCGATGATGACAAATCAAGCTCATATCTTACCACCGCCCATCATCATCATACCTTACCGTGACCATCATATTGATAACGTTCTGCAACGACATCGGAAGATGCCTCGAGAATCAGATCGCAAAAAACTACTTCGTGGTCTGAAGCAAACGACAAATGACCTTACGATTGTGCGATACATGGAGTTGATTGAATTTATGGTGGATCAGCTCCTCGAGGAGGGCTCTGACAATAGCTCTGATAAGGGATCGGATGGTGATAGTGGGTCAGATGTCAGCATACGGACCGCATCGCCAACATGGCCGGAGTCCCCGACGTCATCCGTCATATCCACGTTGTCCATCAGCTCTCTAGTAACCTCGCTTTCAACAGCATATTCTGATGTCCTATCACTCGATATCCCGGACATGTGCGATCAAGTGTTTACGCACTTTATTGATGCGATCGGGGCACTGCATGATGAAGTGGAGAAGTGTCGGGTACTTGACGTGCGTCCATCTCTGACTCGCGCACCGCAGTTACACCTGCTGCAAGAATGGGCGCTGCTCTCACCTGAAAAGTTTCGCCGCAAGCTTCGCGTTGATGCAGAGGTATTCAACAAACTCACAACGTTAATCCAAGCCCACCCCATTTTCCATAATAACTCGAATAATCCACAACTTCCTGTCGCCGTCCAGCTCGCGATCTTTCTCAATGGTGTCGGCCATTATGGCAATGCTGCGACTACTGAAGACATATCCGATTGGGCTGGAGTGTCCGTAGGGACCATCTACAACTGCTACAAGCGAGTCATGATCGCGATCTTGCAACTGCATGATCGCGCCATACATTTTGATCCGCTCGATCGTGAGGACCAGATTGAGCGAGAGCGGGAAAAAGCGTACGTGGAGCAGAAGACATGTCGTGAGTGGCGCGGCGGTTTCCTTTGTGTAGATGGGACTCCGTCCCCTCTACACGAGAAGCCCGGTTGGCACGGCGAAGGGTTCTTTGACAAGAACTCTGACTACTCTCTAACAGCCCAGGTAAGTATCTACTATCGGCTCAGTGTGCAGCGCAGCGACTTACAATCCAAAAGGTCGTCATATTCCCTCATAATCTGCGTATCGTTGACTACATCATTGGCGTACCCGGGAGTCTTCACGACTCGAACATATTTGCACGAACGAGGGTCTCCCGGCATCCCGAGTCGTTTTTTGGTGTGGGAGAGTGGTTGTGGGCGGACTCGGCGTATGCTGCGCGAATTTGGTGTGTGCCGCTGTACAAACGGCCAGCGGGAGGGTCTTTGACGGCCGAGCAAAGGACATTCAATTATAACCTGTCAACAGTGAGCATCAGTACTAATATACTTTTGTCGTCCTCACCCAGTGTCTAGGTCCGCGTTCGTTCAGAGCACTTCTTCGGCTCTATCAAGGGCCGGTTCCAATCACTGCGGGAGCTTCGCATCCCAATCCAAAGCCAGAAGGACCTCGACTACGCGAACATGTGGATCCGTTCGTGCTTCATTCTGCACAACTTAATTGTTGAAATTGAGGAAACAGAAAACCGCGAAGACTCGAACATATGCTTCTATCAGCAAACTCGGAGATTGAGGCGAGCTGACGGTGACGGAGGAGAGGATGATCAGCAACACGGTGGCGCAGTAGGTGATCAGACTTACATTGGAACTGTGGGGCAGGATTTTCGTAACACGTTAAAGACGCGGTTGCTTTCGTTGTTGGAGCGAAGGTAGTTAGTATTATATTAAATGTACTTGTACCTATACATATTCCTTTTGGCTCGCAAGGTCACGCTTGAGATTTTCTCGAGAAAGGAGCATTTTAGCGAGCTCTAGGAGGGGTCAGTAGCGCTTGAGATTTTCTCAAGAAAGGAGCATTTTGGCGAGCTCTAGGAGGGGTCAGTAGCGCTTGAGATTTTCTCAAGAAAGGAGCGTTTTGGCGAGCTCTAGGAGGGGTCAGTTGTGCTTGAGATTTGCTCGAGAAAGGAGCGTTTTAGTGAGCTCTCTGAGTTGGCACCATCGAGTACAACATGGAATGCATTTCCTGAAAACCTGTTACATGACAACATAGTGCAAACCTACTTAGTTTTGATCAAGACCACGCTCCAAAGCAATACGACGAATTCGAGCCTCCTCCTCCCGACGTGCACGAGATAGCTCAATCTCAATTCTTGCAAATTCCATCTGTTGAGTCATCCTCTCCTGCTGGTGCTGATGATCTTGGTCAGATAGACGCATCGCATGCTCCCGCTCATCACAAGCACTGCGGGCCTTGAGATCACGAGCCCAAATTTCGGTCTCAAGTTTCATGCGTTTATAGCGTTCGTGCTCCACACGATCCTCACGTTTGCTGTTAAGGTGCGTCATTATGGAATCTGCCGTCTGAGACATCCTATCTGCAGCGGCAGAGGTCTGATCGAGAGTGCTGCCACCAGGGCGTTTGCGTGATGAAGAGGGGGGGCGACTAGATTGAGGTGAAGCACTCTGAGTAGGTGCACGTGCACGAGACTGCTTTGTAGAAAGAGAGGGTGAACTTGCGCGACTTCCTTTGAGTGAGCTGACGCGAAGAGACTGCAGCGCTCGGCTAGCACCAATGTCCGAATCTTCTGAGTCAATGGGTGTGGATTGAGGGCTAGCTGATGACTCCTTGAAATCAGAAAAGAAAGGTGAATTGTGGGTGGTGCTTTGATTGGGTACTGGTGAGCGCTCAGGAGAGTTCAGCGATATCACGCCATGTGTGTTGGAAGTTGTGATGGGAGGAGGTTGGGGTCGTTGGTACCAGTGTGGTAATGGAGCGAGTGAGAATGAGTTGGGCGTGTCGCTAGGACCATGGTCCGAAAATAACAGCGGGGATGGTGCTGACAACGGTGATTCGAATGACTCCATGGAGGGGGGCTGGTCAACCATCATATCATCTGGTGCATCTATAATGCCAGCATCACCTGTAGTATGAGCGCTGATCTCAACTATTTCTCCGTCCTCGGCATCCTCATCTGTGTGAGTGTCATCGTCGCCTGCGGCCGGTGCTTGTGGTTGCTTTGAGATAGCGAAATGTTCTAATGCAGCGGACGCAAAATCTTGCCCTGTATCCGCTGTAGAGAAGGCGTAATTGAAAGCTGGGTTTGTGCGCCACCAGCCATGAAGCTCAGGCCACCAGGGAAATTTTTCGAGCTTTGTATCTAACAGAGATACGATTAAGACATGTGCAGTTCAACAGCGGCTAAAACTTACCAATCAACGACTTCATCGTTGGATCCTCTTGCAGCTCTGCATATGTCTTTCCGGCTCCTGACTGCTTGAGCTCCTTGTTGAACTCGTTATATTTTTTCTTGAGCCTAAAACATCTGATCAGTGATTCTAGTGGGAGGAGAAACAATGCAGGAACGGGATACATATGTGCCGAAACGAGTTGAAACTGGTTTGATAAATGCCTTTGGGTCCTCCTTGAAAAGTCGTTGGACCTCCGGATCCTCGTCATTCGAAAATACGGCTTGTGCGACCTGTGAATAAAAGGTATCTCTCGAAGTTCCGCTCTGTTTCTTCTTCCGACCTTGCTCCTTCGCATCCTTTGCGGAATCGGAGAACAGCTTGATCCGTGCGTCTTCGTTTTCCTTGCACCAGGCAAGGAGACGTTCCGTACGAGTGCTACGAACCCCCTCCCAATGAATAGTGCATTTCTTCCCAGTGTCCGTACTGGCGGACACACCGGCTCGAACTCCACCACCTCGACCTCTCTGTCCAGAGCGTGACATGATTCAGGGCGTTTATTACGACAACGATTGGTGATCGGATTGAATCTTTGGCACCATCGACGCCAGTAATGACGATGTCGAGTGACAGGGCAGGGCGGAGTTTGAACATGCCGTACCGGCAACGCAAAATCTTGCTGTGAATTTTTTTCTACATTCGACTTTGAGAACCGTTAATGAAATAAAGGAAAAATAGAGAGGTAACTTAGTGACAAAGGGCCAGACAGTCTCTCATATCTTCCTTATCACTCTCTATATATATCTGACATGGTATGAATCACATACCATGCATGACAGCGCGTGAGTGTCGCATGTGTTGTATGCTGTGAGGACCTGTTGTGCAATGATCCTGGAGTCCAGTATGCGTGCGTGGGTGTGATGTGAAGTGGCGCGGTCCAAGAGCAATCCAATCCATGTCCAAACCAAGTCCTGCTAGGCGCGCTAAATATTAGATGCTAAAGAGTGTGAACATTGTGAGTAAAACTATATGTGATAATGCGAATGAAAAACAGTAACTTGCAGATGTCCTATCTGACTTGTCTTCTTCGTACAGCTGTCAACATCTATACCTTCTTATAAATGAAGCGCAGGAAGTGCGCACGCGCGAGGCGCATGTGCGCGCAAAGTGCGTGAACATGCGCGTGTGCGCGTGAGGCGTATGGGCGCGGGAATATTGCGCGCATATGTGCGCGTTCTAAGGTAAAAAGGAGCATGGTGCCGCGTCATGCGTGCGAAGAGAAAATATACTATTGAGCTAGGCGGGCACAATCTAAGGTTGTTGTGTTGTTTTTCTTCTATGTTCTTCTAGGCGATTTCTATATGCATATATCAGTGTGTTATTAGTCTTTGGACAGCATTATAATGAGAGAAACAAAAATGAAAGCGCGCTGGACGAAACCCAGGGTAAAACGAATGGTATCCTATGAAACAGTGATGGTATACATTGTTCTTTGATGCACGGCTGAGGCGCTTGATCCTCCTCCTTGAGCGCGTGACTAGCGCACTTCGCGTCTCTTGCGAGCTGATGCTTTACCCAAGGTAGGGTTGGAAATGAGCGAGGCTGGCGCACTTGGGGGGGGCTTGTAACTGGCAGAATGAATTCCTGCACAACGCGCTGCAGGTTGAAGGCGCGCCAATGGGAGGCGCTGCAAGGGGTGTAGGGGCGCCCTACAAGCTGATAGGATGCGCACGATGTGCGCGCCTTGGTGTGATTTCGCGCGAATTTGATTATAGTGGCCGAACACGCAAGGAATGGCCATTTCTCTGCAAATGTGTTAGCGAGAAATGTATATAGTGTGGAATTAGGCGCAAATGTTGCGCAAATGGGCTGTAAGGGTGGTATATCAAGGCGCAGAAGGCGCATGGGCGAAAGAGAATAGTGCACATCAGTGCGCGCAGGAACAAAATTGACATGGTAAGCAAAAGCGCGAAAAATGCGAATCAATGTGCGAAGTGCGAAGTTAAAGGTGATAATAGGGGGGTTAGGCGCGTATGTATGTGTCAGGCGCGCGCCTAAGTCGCGCCTGGATGACTGATTGGAATATGTCTTGTGTTGAATGAAAGAAATGTGATTTAAAAGGGGGGAAGTGATTGAAACGCGATAATGTGAAAACTCTGCTAAATTTATGAATGCACGAGGCGCGGGAACGCGCGCGCATATTGCGCGATGCGCGTAATCATGGCGCGTGAACAATGGGTAGTGCAAAGATGAAATTAAAGTGTTTGGAATGGTCATATAGCTCCTTAAGAGCTTCAAACATGAAAAAGACAAAAAACGCGAAACAAGATGAGGAAAAATATACCGCGCCTCTAGGCGCGCGCATTGCGCGTCCTCAGGCGCAATATGGTGCGCCTGAGTCGCGCCAGGGTCGCCTGAGACATGCTCTGCTTGGTGGTTAGATGGCGTGATGCACGGATGCTTTACCGGCATGCGATAGTCACTGGAAGCAAAAAGTGCGATGTGCGCGTGATCGCGAGTGACATCTGGAATTTCCAGAGACAAACTCTGGTTGATGCAAGGTGCGACTTGAGCCTCTGATGCGGCAGAAGGCTCCTCTATAGGCACGCCAAGGTGCAATGGATGTTTAGGGTCATCCCTGACCTCTGATGATGCGAGCGGTGGTAGCGGTGATGGTGATGGCATGATTGGCGAGATTTCTTCCTTAAGTGTTGTGATAGCGAGGGGCGAGCATGTTTCTAGCGGTGCATTAGTGTGCAATAGATGATTAGAGTCATCCCTGACTACTGGTGATTCGATAGCGGTAGGCGCGCGCGATGTGATAGCGATAGGCGCGTGCGATTCGAGCGATGGCACGTTAGTGTGCAATAGATGATTAGAGTCATCCCTGACTTCTAATGATGCGATTGATGGTGATGATGATGCGGATTGTGAAGGAGATGGTGCTGATGAAGATGATGGTGAAGAGGCGCCTGCAGTGCGCTTCTGGTTGCGCTTTGTGAGCGCGCGCTTGAGTTCGTGATCTAAAGTGGTGCATTCTGGTATGGCTTTGCATGCTGGCGCAGTTGATGGTTGAGGTGCGCATAAATCGCGCGAAGGCGTGGGAAAGGCGCGCGCGTGAGGCGCGTGAATAGGAACTGGTGGCCTTTTGTCAAGTACAGCTTCTGAGGGTGCGCGATAGAAGAGTCCAGCTGTTGCATTAGCGCTAATGGTCGTATCCTGCGTTGCGTGACTCGCGTGGTATTGATCTTTGTACTTAGCCACTTTAGCTTGCACTGGCGCAGTTGCTGTGACTAAGGTGGCAATTGGTGCTACTATGGGCGCGCTAACTGGTGCGCTTGGCGCGGGAAAAGCACGCGCAGGTAATAGGAACTGCGCAGCTGCAAAGACGTCCATGAATGGGTATGGGTCGTATGGGTGGTGGTCAGGGAACTTGATCATAAGGCGCAAGCGGATTTGCGCCTGAGCATCGCTAGGGATTCCTTCCATGAATAAGTGGTCGTGTTCGGCCTTTCCAATACGGTCTTCGTCCATGAGTGGCTGCATAATCTTCCTGAATGCGCGCAGGTAATTGCTTAATTCTGTGCAAGAGGGCATTGGTTTGTTAGCGTATTCGCGCACGATGGCGCGCAAGTCCGCAAGCGCGTAGCGTCTTTTACCATCCCATCCAGGATACATTACCTTCACCTCATCTAAAAAGGCGCTGTAATTATCTACTGCCACTTCTGGCATGCCTCCCCATAGTTCTCGATCATCGCGCGCAAGGTAGCGGATGATACCTTTGATGCGGTCGAGTCCTTGGAGTCCTGCTTCATCAGCAAGCTGCTCATAGGTGTCAATAAACTCGGCAAGGTTGTCTGTAGTGCCATCGAACTTGGGTGCGTTTGCTGTGCCGTGGATGGGCATTCTATAAGGCATTGCAGCGTGAAAAAGCGCAGGCGTGCGCGAGGCGTATCACAGGTGCGCGCGTGAGGCGCAGAGGCGTGGGAAAGCGCGCACGCAAGGCGCGAAAATGCGTAACTAAAAATTGGTTAGCTTTTGAATATGTAAAGAGATTGACCTTTATGTGTTAAATAGCGTGAAGTGCGAAGATGCGCAAAAGTAGATCTTGCTGACTGCTCCCCTCGCGGTGGGCCCCAGTTGTAGAAACAACAATACTGAGAGGAACAAATAAAGCTCCTAACTGTATCTAAAAATGTTGTAGGTCGAGTGTTGCCTAGTCTGCGTTACCTGAGGAGACAAGTGCGTTCGACCCTAAAGGGGAAGCGAGTGCAGCCAAGATCTAGAGGTACGCGCTTCAGCAAAGCGCGAGAAAGCGCAGGTGCGCGCAAGGCGTGGGAACACGCACGCGTATTAGCGCGAAGCGCGGGAAAGCGCGCGCGCATATGCGGAAAATGATAAAGACTAGACTCAAGTGATAATATAATGCAAGAAAAGAGAAGGGAGATGCGAAGTATAGACAAATAGACTTCTACTATATTCTGCTAAGTAGTAAGTAAGTGATAACTAGTAATTGGGAGGTAAAAGTAAGGTAAAGTGTAGTATGTACTGCTGGCGCTTATATAGCGCGCCTAAGCGCGGTCATGCGGAGCCGAAGCGCTACCGAGTAGGTATGTAAAAATATATATGAGTGAGAAACTGTTACAAGTAACATCGGCTACATGGCCCCCCTATCATTTTTCCCCTTCGTCCTCGCCCTCGTATGCCTCCGGCTCGCACTTCTCTACCGACTATCCGTTGACCGGATCCTCGGGACCGTTCCCATCCCTCATCCCCCTCCTATCGCACCAACGTGCGCATGTGCCTTCGGGCTATGACTCGTTCTGACTCGTGCCACCAATGTGGCTTTCCTTATCTTGTCTTATCTTTCCTTTGACTCGTGCATGCTGCACATTGTATCATTTACCGTTGGCTCGTTCCAACGTTTCTCGGTCTCATTCCGCATTCGACCTTACATCACTAATCAGGCTCTGCCACCATCGTACCTATACCCTTTCCGTTTCCCCTTTGCCCTTACCTACAGTACGGTAGCCTTGCCCTTAACCCTTTCCACTTAGTATAAGTAGTCGGTCACTCTGTACTAGATTCCCTAACTTGAATCTACTCAATCTTCCCTCGAACATACTTCCCTCTGAAGCCCCCTCAGCTTCAGTCTCTAGTATCTTTTCTTAGGTGCTCATCGCGCCTAAGTCTACCTCGATCGACCACCTCATCGTTCGGACAAGACTGTCCTTACTTTGAGAACGTCAGTGACTTTGAAGACATCCGTCTTAGAAGTCACGTGACACGCGCGTCTCTGATATCTGCCGACTCGACGTCGCCAGTCTCAGTCGCTACACCGGACCCTTCCGGTTACGTCATGAACGTTAGCGGACGACGCCCCTCTTAGGGCTCCGCATAACAGATCTATTTGAGTGCGTAACAAAAGATTCAAGTTTCCCTTTTTTGCGCCCTGCCATCCGCACGGCCATTAACCGACAGACACCACGACTACCTGGACCCCGAAGTATCCTTGGGAACGCGATCCCAACACTCCGGACTCCGAAGAAGAAGAATCGGAAGAAGACCATACGTCCTCCGACGAGTTTCCCGACGAACAACCGTACGGTAACCTCAACTCGAACCCTGGAACAAGAATGTCTGGAGGCCCCACCCCACAACCGACAGTGGTCGTATCCAGGCCTGAACTAAAGGCTGGAGTACCACAGAACTATGGAGGAAGCATCGATGATGCCGAGCGCTGGATGTACTCGGTGGAGACATACTTCCTCATCAACTCGACGATCTACAGCTCCGACCAAACCAAGGTCGCTGTTGCACTCCAGTATATGAACGATGGAGACGCCCGCGTCTGGGCCGACACCTTCTACCGAGCAGCCTTCGACAAGACTCCTGTCGACTTCGGTAGCTGGAAGGACTTCAGGAAGGCGTTCACCGAATCCTTCCACCCGGTCGACCGGATGACTGAAGCTCTAACCAAGCTTCATGGTTTGACCCAAACTGGCGACGTGATGCCCTACATCACGACGTTCAAGACCCTGTCGTCCACTGCTAGTCTCAAGCAGGACGTCACCCTCATCCACTTCTTCGAACGAGGGTTGAAACCAGGACTTCGAACCGCCATCTACACGAAGGAGGTCGTCCCCAGCACCATCGATAAATGGTACACTGCCGCGACACAGTTGGAAGCCAACTACAAGCGATCAAGAGCAGTTGTGTCCAACAACAGATCGGTACGCCCTTCCGGGCACCGGCACGTCCCCAAGCCTCAGGTCCGCCAACGCGATCCTGATGCTATGGACGTTGATCGTTCCCTCACGCCTGAGGAACGACAGAAGTGCTTCGATAAAGGCCTTTGCTTCAAATGCAAGGAGAAAGGCCATCGAGCAAACGACTCCCGGTTCCACCCGAAGGTGCGCCGAGGAGACAAGAACGACGAAGAAGACAAAGGCAAGAAGCCAAGCAAGTCTGGCGTCCGCCAGCTTGACGAGTCTTCTGACGAGGAAGACATGGAAGTCAACCTCGTCAAAAGAAAGGATTTTTAAAGAGAGGGCTTGTCGAACGGTCAATTCCCTCTATCTGCGCATTGTATACTAAAGCTGTTGGTAAATCCAACGAGTTTCGTGTCCCGGTGACACTTTTCTCTTCTTGCAGTGCCAAAACCGTTCAGTCGACCACCATCATCGACTCAGGGGCAGGTGGGACCTTCATTAGCTATGACTTCGTCAAGCGAAATGGGATCCGGACCCACCTACTCAAGAAACCCTTCCGGATCACCACAGTAGACGGAAGCCCGTCCTCGGCAGGACAGGTAACCCAATACTGCATGCTATTCATTCGTCTCGATCGGAGACTTATGTATGGAAAGTTCAACGTAACGAAACTTTCCAAGCATGATGATCTACTTTTTGGAAAACCTTGGCTTAGTGCCATGATGCCCAATATCGACTGGAAGGCCAACACGATCTCCCTGCCCGCGACCAATAGGTCAAAGGAGGTGGAGAGGGAACTCAACGCCTCCCGGCGAGAAAGCAAGGCCAAGCCATATCTCTTTCGTGGAGAAAAGGCTGTCCTAGAAGAACTCGACGACGAGGACTTTTCGCCCCTCAAGCGACTCCCCAAAGGCACTCAACATTGCCTCGAGGAAATCAAGAAACGCAAGAAGCGTAACAAGAAGAAGACGGCGCCAATCATCGTGCCCTTCGAAGACACCGACTTCAATACCATGGACGATGTCTGGGTCGGACAGACCCATCTCGCGGATAAAGTTGAGGAGATCTCCACTTATCCCCTCACTGACGATGAAGTTCTAGTGGAATATGCTTCGGACGGAACATCCGTCCGGATCATCGAGAACATCTCTTTCGACACTCCGCTCACCAAGGACGGGACCTCGAAGAAAGAAATCCGGAAAGCTCTCCATAGACGAGCAAAACCTCTCCGGAACCTCTGGATCCTCGCTTCTCAGCAGGACTACACGAAGACCTCCAACAAAGCTCAAGAATTTGCTATGGAGGACGCGCAGGAGAAGAAGAAGAAATCATTTGAAGAACTGGTACCTTCCTATCTTCATGATTTTGCTGACATCTTCGCAAAGGACGGTCTAAACAAACTCCCTCCCTCACGACCGGGAGTAGACCACAAAATCGAAACGAAGGAAGGCTTCATTCCGAAGTCTTCTCGAGCCTACCCGCTCTCACCGAAGGAAACCGACGCTGTCAAAGCATTTTTGGACGAACACCTCGCCAAAGATTTCATCCAACCCTCGAAGTCTCCTCAAGCTGCTGGATTCTTCTTTGTCGGCAAGAAGGACGGTTCTCTCCGCCCCTGCCAGGACTACCGATACATCAACGAATGGACGATCAAGAACGCGTACCCACTCCCTTTGATACCACCCTTGCTTGCGAAACTCAACAAGGCGCAATGGTTCACAAAGGTCGACGTACGATCAGGATACAACAATATCCTCATTCACCCCGACGACAGGTGGAAAGCCGCATTCTCCACCTCATACGGGCTCTTCGAGCCCAAGGTAATGTTTTTCGGATTGTGCAATTCACCTGCCACCTTCCAAGCTTACATGAACCAGACATTTTCAGAAGAACTGAACGAAGGATGGTTAATCGTCTATATGGACGACATCCTAATCTTTTCAGATAACCTGGACGAACACCGGCAAAGGACCCGCCGAGTGTTGGAGAAACTCCGCAAAGAGTCTCTCTTCCTCAAACCCGAGAAATGTACTTTCGACTCTCAAGAAGTCGAGTACCTCGGTATGATCATTCGACCTGGACAGGTCGCTATGGACACTGCCAAGCTGAAAGGCATCAGCGAATGGCAACAACCCTCTTCGGTCAAGGACGTGCGGTCCTTTCTTGGATTCTGCAACTTCTACCGTCATTTCATTCCCCACTACTCCGACATCGCACGCCCGCTCCTCGACCTAACCAAGAAGGAGATCCCCTTCTCTTGGTCCGATTCTACCGAGGCTTCATTCCAGCATCTGAAGAAGCTTTTCACCACCGAACCGGTTCTGCGGAACCCCGACTCCTCGCGACAGTTTGCACTTGCAACTGACGCCTCGCTCTTCGCGACCGGAGCAGTCTTGCTCCAGACGGATAGCAATGGGGATTACCATCCCTGCGGCTACCTCTCCCAGTCCCTCAACGCGGCCGAACGGAACTACGAGATCTACGACCGAGAACTCCTTGCCATCATCCGAGCCCTTCAGGCTTGGAGGCACTTCCTCGAAGGAAACCCTCACCCAGTCATTGTCTTCACGGATCACAAGAACCTGATCTATTTCCGCTCCGCGCAACGACTCACCCGACGACAGGCCCGGTGGCACCTCACGCTCACCAACTTTGATCTGGAACTTCACCATGTTCCTGGAACAAAGCTCGCTGCACCGGATGCCTTGTCCCGCCGTCCGGACCACGCTATAGCTGGTCAGGATAACGAGGATCGTATCCTCCTCCCCGACACCCTGTTCACCCGTCTAATCGACGCTGAACTCGCAGACAAGTTTCAACGACTCTCTGACGACCCCTCCGACCAGACTGTGAAAACAGCCTTGGACGCCCTTTCCGGGGTGTGCGCACCCCCCATGAAGTCTGCACTTTCCGATTGGAGGTTCACCGATGGTGTTCTCTTCTATAAGGATCGTGCCTACGTTCCCCCCGACCTCCGGCATCGCGTGTTGTCTCTACATCACGATCACCCAACCGCCGGGCACCCCGGGCGTTCCGGTACCGAATGGAACGTCAAGAAATCCTACTGGTGGCCCGGAATGGGCTCCTTCATTAGGAAATACGTCGATGGCTGCGCCATGTGCCAGCAGATGAAGGTTAACACCCACCCCACGACACCCCCTCTCACCCCGATACCCTCCTCGACCCTCCGGCCCTTCGCTCAGGTCTCGGTTGATTTAATCACCGACCTCCCCGAGAGCGCCGGCTACGATTCTGTCATGGTCGTGGTAGACCATGGGCTTACGAAGGGGGTAATTCTCTGCCCTTGCAGAAAAACGATCACAGCGGAAGGAGTAGCCGAACTTTTCTTCAAGAAAGTGTTCATGCGCTTCGGACTCTATGACAAGATCATCTCGGACCGAGGCCCCCAATTCGCCTCGAAGCTAGCAAAGGAGCTAGGACGACTCCTCGACTACCAAGTCGCACTTTCCACTGCCTACCACCCTCAGACAGATGGCCAGACCGAACGGCTCAACCAGGAGCTCGAAACCTACCTCCGGATCTACTGCCGGACGACTCCCTCCGAATGGGCAAAGCACTTGCCTATGGCCGAATTTGTTCATAACTCCCGACGACACTCTGCCAGAAATGCCTCTCCCTTCTATCTCATGATGGGCTACGAACCACGAGGCATCCCCCATCTCTTCCCCGACTCTACCCTACCAACCGCCGAAGACCGAGTCAAATCACTCGCCAAGATCCGCGAAGAAGCCCTTGCATGCCACAGCCTCGCGCAGCAACGCATGGCTGATTGTTCCTATGGCCAGCGTTACAAACCATGGAACGTTGGTGATAAGGTATGGCTATCCGCCACGAACCTGATCACCGGATTCCCTTCTAGGAAACTCGCCCCGAAACGATATGGACCCTTCCCAATCCAGAAGGTCCTCTCCCCCATCACGTTCCAGCTCAAGCTGCCTGCCAGCTGGCGTATCCACCCCACGTTCCATGCCTCGGAACTTTCCTCCTATCAGGAGACAGACGTGCATGGACCGAATTTCACCGAACCTCCTCCTGATCTTATCGATGGAGAGGAACACTACGAAGTGGAAGCTATCCTCCAACACAAGGGTACCGGATCGCGTCGCCGGTACCTCGTGTCTTGGGTTGGCTATCCTGCCTCCGAACGAACGTGGCTCCCCGAAACAGAATTGAAGTCCGCAGCGGAGCTCCTGAAGGCGTATAAGAAGCGACTCAAGATCGCTTCAATCGCCATCTCATGTTGATCAACAACCGCCACCGCAACTTCTCCTACCGCCCTCACTACACTAGGGCTGACCCCACCAGCGAACCCATCCACACCGATACCAAAGCCTTCCATCGCCAACAAATCCGCAATCGCCACCGCCCCACGAAATCCACACCCGTCGACAAACAGAGACCCACTACCCAATACCCCACCTACGCCACTACCCAAGGAAAGACGCTCCACTATGTCGGCCTCAGTGTCGTCTGTTTCCTCGCACCGATCCGCTACCTCTCATGCGTCTGCCTCCGACCCCGACCCGACGAGCCAGCCAACGCATGGCCATGATAGGCCCTCCTACACCGTCTTCCGACGACCATCCCTTCGCTCAGTTGTCCAAGACAGGCAACGGGCCTACTGGGAAGCAGTCATCTGCGATCCCCAGTACGCAATCCGACTCGACAACTATCTCAACCGCACCAACGACGACATAACCACGAACCTCGTTCAAGCCTTCAGGGCCACCGATGCCCTCACCGGCGACATCGCCAGGATTGACCTGGCTAGGGAAACTTCCCTATCCACCGTCTCAACCAGATACAACCAAGGCAAGATCAAACGAGCCTTGCTAAATCTGTTTGAGCTTAGGAACTTCCATGCCGCCGTCATGGCCGTCGAGGAGGAGCGGGCATTTAATCCCCCTCCCGACCCGTTTGCAGTCGTCGAGCGTGCTGTCTATGACAGAGCTCCGACCCCCTTCCTTCCCCAACTACCCCGCTCTGAATCACCAGAGCAGATCCCCAACGTCACCCAGTTGACCAACCCCGAGATCGACCGTCTCTATAACGAATACGAACGCGAGCTTTACGCTCCACGTAACCCCTCCCCCATTCTCGATGCCGACACCATCTCCATCACCATCCCAGAGTTGGATGAGTGTCCTCCCGAACCACCTGTTCTCAACCCCGACGATTGGGTACCCACTGAGGTGGTCCCACACCTCTCTATTGGTTCCCCGGAACCCCTTCCCACTCCGCACCGCCGAAATCACCGTGCTCGTGCACGATCCATCTTGTCCCTAGGACTACCCCTCTCCCATGCGCATCAACCGCGCACCCAGAACTTCACTAGGCACTATCCTCGCGAGGAAGCCCAGGAAGACGCCATCAACGACGCGCGTCGTGATGCCACCGAGACCACCCAGGTCTACCGCAGCAACGTTGTTTGCCGCCAGTGTCGTGTCTACGGACACAAACAGAAACACTGCGCGCAATACTTCTGCCGCATTTGTGGGCAATTTGCCCCAAAACATCTCACTCCTTTCTGCCCTCGACTTGACGGCAGGAAGATCCTTCGTCGTGGAACCTCTTCCGACCGGTTCTACAGGGACATGCAGCAGCTCGAAGCTGCGTATGACCAGGACGCTGCTCGCCTTGAGCAAGAACGCGAAGAGAATGCAATCGAAGCCGCCTCCTGGCTCGAAGACCTCGACTTCGACCCCGCATGGTATAACAACCAGGACGACTACGTTCCTTTGGACGACGATTAAAGAGTTCGTGGAACTCTACCTTGAAACGGGGGTAATGTTACAAGTAACATCGGCTACATGGCCCCCCTATCATTTTTCCCCTTCGTCCTCGCCCTCGTATGCCTCCGGCTCGCACTTCTCTACCGACTATCCGTTGACCGGATCCTCGGGACCGTTCCCATCCCTCATCCCCCTCCTATCGCACCAACGTGCGCATGTGCCTTCGGGCTATGACTCGTTCTGACTCGTGCCACCAATGTGGCTTTCCTTATCTTGTCTTATCTTTCCTTTGACTCGTGCATGCTGCACATTGTATCATTTACCGTTGGCTCGTTCCAACGTTTCTCGGTCTCATTCCGCATTCGACCTTACATCACTAATCAGGCTCTGCCACCATCGTACCTATACCCTTTCCGTTTCCCCTTTGCCCTTACCTACAGTACGGTAGCCTTGCCCTTAACCCTTTCCACTTAGTATAAGTAGTTGGTCACTCTGTACTAGATTCCCTAACTTGAATCTACTCAATCTTCCCTCGAACATACTTCCCTCTGAAGCCCCCTCAGCTTCAGTCTCTAGTATCTTTTCTTAGGTGCTCATCGCGCCTAAGTCTACCTCGATCGACCACCTCATCGTTCGGACAAGACTGTCCTTACTTTGAGAACGTCAGTGACTTTGAAGACATCCGTCTTAGAAGTCACGTGACACGCGCGTCTCTGATATCTGCCGACTCGACGTCGCCAGTCTCAGTCGCTACACCGGACCCTTCCGGTTACGTCACGAACGTTAGCGGACGACGCCCCTCTTAGGGCTCCGCATAACAGATCTATTTGAGTGCGTAACAGAAACTATGATAAAAATAAAGGTGGAACTATGCTAATAAAGGAAATGGAAATATACGTACTAGGGAGCTTGGTGGACAGTGGATGGATGCATCTGAATGGCTGGCGCTATAGGGTGCGCAAGCGCAGGAACGCGCGCGCGCATACATCGTGAAGCGCGGGAATGGTGCGCGCATGGTGCGCGTTGCGCGGGAAAGCTGCGCCTCATATAGAGATAGCTGCGGGTAGCGCACAGAGTGACACTACAAGTTCGTGCTATGTACTTCCTAGTGTAAAGCACCATATCAGACCATGAGACACACGAGTCTCTACAACGGTCCGAACTTCTTAGAACCACCACCTGATATTCTAGAAGAAGAAGAAGAATACGAAATTGAAGCCATCCTTGTGCATAAAGGAAATGGGAAAAGACGCTGTTATTTGGTATCTTGGAAAGGATATTCTTCCGCCAGTAACGAGTGGATTCCTGAAGAGAACCTGGGAAATGCCGCGGAGACCCTCGACGCCTATAAAGCCAGAAACTCGCTTTGAAATCAAAAACTACATTGACGATATACTCTTTACCCAAACCCAAGAACTCCAGCAAGAATGTCTTTCCCAACCTCTTTCACACTCCCCTACGAATCCACCTTCTCAACCACTACGTTCGCAACTGATGAAGACCGATATGAAGCCTTTATCACCAATGCCGAAGATCTCACCCTCATTGAAGCAGCTATGCTCTGTCCCCAACACGCTATTGAACTCAATAGAATCCTCTTCGAAAGAAATGCATACTCCATTAATCTCCTTGTCAACATCATCAGAGCCACAGACCTTATCGAAAGACTTATGCGCCTTGTTGAGGACGAAGCAGTCCGACATGGCATTATGCACCTTCAAAAGCGCATATGCAACTTTACTCTGCATCTTATTCCTGATGAGGTTAAAGATGATATTAGAACCGTCATCCATATTGTCGCAGAACGATCAGCAGGTGTTGCTCGCCCACCTTCTACATCCCCTGTCAATAGAACAACTGACAACCCGCCCCCATCTTACCATGACGCAGTACCTGTACCTCCTCCTCATATTCCTAACGAACTATTGGCTGCTGTCAATAGTTTCACGCAAACCATGGAAGCCATGATCGCCGCCCTCCATATAGAAGAACAATCCCCTCCCATTGAACCTACTCATGAAGAAATAGAAGATAACCCTAATGAACAATATCTTTCCTACTACGAAATCAAAGATCTTTCAAACGCGCTCAAGGCACTTCATATTCATCCTCCAATGACCATTCCTAAATCATTATCCACGCATACGTTCAAAGACGGGATTATCCCTGTCAAGACGCTAGGAGCAACTGCTCCTTCTACTCCAGCTGAGCTAATCGCGGAGGCGGAACGACAAAATGTCGCTTGTAACCACCCTATCGAACGAAAATCATCCACCGCTCTTCGAAAGAGGACACGTGGACAGTCCTATAAAGGAAAAGGAAAGAAGCGAGCTACTAGTGCAGACGAAGCATTAAGCCCATGACCTGGTCCCTCCCCGCTACGCTCTACTTCATCCAATCCAGACAAAAATCGGGTTTGCCGATACTGCAAAACTCTTGGGCATCGTCAAGTACATTGCCCAGACTACTATTGCAGAGTATGCAGAGAGTTAAGTCCTGGACATCTTTCGTTCTATTGTCCTAGGTATACAGGCAGTACGCCTACCACTCTGACTTGGAAGGATGAGGGATTTTACACCGCACTAGCTCTCTGGGAAAACACCAAAGATGAGCAATACATTGCGCAGTGTCAGGAAGAAGAAGCTTTCTATCGCTCCGAGCAACTAAAGGGAGGTGCTGACGACTTGGACTATTGTGATGATCCTATTTACTACGCTAACTTAGATGATTAAAGTCGGTGACTTTATGCCTAGTAGGGGGGTAATGTTACAATCATGCTTTTCTTTCGCTTATTTGTCCCTTTTATCCGACAGTACGCTTTTCATTTATGATCACTTGCCTTTCTTGAACTATGTACTTATATCTCACGACTACCTTGGTCCGTGCGCACATATCGACTTATTTAAGCATGTGTATTAGCCTTGTAGAACTTCACTTGAATCTTACTAGGTTTTACCAGAACTTCCTTCGCTTAAGACCTCCAATCTTAAGTCGTCTGAATTAGCATTCTTAGTTGAAGCACTCCTTCGACTAAGTCTTTACTGAACCCCTTCTTTTCTGAAGGACTTCACGAAACTCAACAGCTCGAAACTCTGTCGAGTCACTGTTGTTAGAACTACCCTAGTTCGTAACACTTATCATGCATCCAGTTGGAAGAATCAACACGGATTGGTCATGGGAGGACCGTTTCCTTGTCTATATGTACCGGTTTGATGGTACAATGAGTGCTCGTGATCCTGCCACACAGTTGCACTCGATTAGAAGGGCGAAACATTCCAACGGTACATTAGTGGGCGATATTATACCACTGACGCAGATCAAGGCTCCTGTTAATCTCATTCCTCACTTTGGAGCCAGTGCAGACAGCCATTTTACCTCACAGAACAGCATGGAGCACACGTCAGAGTTTTGGGTAAATAGATTTTGGGACAAGAACACATTCTTTCCGCTCTCTATGTAGCTTCCTGCCTGTATTTTTAACTTTCGTGCTATTGGTTGTCAACGAGCTTCTTTCTGATATATTCTTAGTTCAACAAGCATTGATGGATGTAGTGACGCCGTGCGATAAGGGCATCTTGTTGCTCCCACCGTTGTCATATTATAGCTTAGAGTATACCAAACAAATGCCACCTCAGTTCTTTTTCAGGATGGGTGGCTATGGAATAAAGTTGTCGTCATTGGTCTCGCTCCCTGCTGCTGTTTCAGGCGATGCCCTTACAATGAACAAGTACACAGCTGAGGAACTAAATCATCTAGTTACACAGGAAGATGAACCCTCTGATTCGCAATCGCTGGGACACATGCTCTCTCATATCTTTCAGCCTTTCAGCATACCTCTACCGGATCTATCTACACTCCAGATCCCACTCAAAAACATCCTTTATCACAACGAACGTACCAAAGCAAAATTCAGCAAAAATTCACCAGACGACCTGGTGCCATTGTATGATACTGATGCACAGCTATGGAACTGGGACCTTCCAACTCTTGCTCCCACAAACGAATCTGAATCAACAACTCACTCTCAACCACCTGAAAGCTTAGATTCGGAGGGCAATGCAGGGACTGGCGAAACCGCAAAAGCAACTCATGAAGAAATTTTCTCATCATTCTTCAATGCTTTGGCTATCTGCTTAGCGAAGGCAGAGCCCAAACTACTAGCCAACCCCACTGCGACACACACGTGGACTGCGGCCCATGCACATAAAGCATTACCTGGTAGTGAGGTGAACCGGAAACCCGATCTCCTCTTATCAGATGAGATCACAGCAAATTGGGGGAATATCAGGGTATCAGCTGAGCTGACGCACAGTTCATATCAACCTGCATTGCGACTCGTGAAAGCTGCTGATAGTCATGCATATCTCATGCTGAGCGAGCAGACCTGGAGGCGCTTTGCGCTTGTACTATCACTCACCAACGAGTACCGGGAGCTCAGAGTCCTTTTCTATGATCATGCCAGTGGTGTCGTGTCCCCTGCCTTCAATATCTACCGAAAACCAAGCATTGTTGCTCACATTATTGCTGCCCTTCATTTCGGCAGCCTCAAGTGCATAGGCTATGACTTGATAGTCTCCTTCACAAGACACATTTCTCCTCCCCAACGCCACACCAATAACTATCATCTGATCAAGAACCTCCCTGCCAAATGGCAACCTGCAGATCACATCATGGCTGCAGCCACATCTGAGCTCCCTTATCCACCACCCAATGATGTTGAGGGTGCACCAAGTGCTGTCATCGAGACGATATATCCCGACTCAGAGCCCGAGTCTGAGCCAGAGCCAGAACCAGAGTCCGAGTCAGAGTCAGAGTCAGAGTTGCATGCTGACGATGGTACACACATTTCTATGAAGAATCTGGAGGATCCCCACCTGGTACAAGCCACTGCCATCTCCAGCGCCCCCCTTCTCAACCTCGCATCCCAAGCGCCTGAGGAGCCTGACAGTATCTATTCTGCTACACCCCATCCTTCACAATTCCCGTATTCAGCTCAGTCACCTGAACCGTGTGGCAAAATTCGTGTCAGGGACACGATCTACACGATCACAAGGATCCTGTTTGCGAGTCGCGGCCTTGTTAGTCGCGGAACTGTCTGCTACTTGGTCTCTTTGGATGATAAGGAATTCATCATCAAAGACCATTGGGTTCAGGGTAAGGAGGATCAGGTGATCTTGAATGAGATCGAAATGTTGAAGTGCATGCCTGGCGTCCCTGGCGTTCCCGAGTTGGTGGATTGGTGGGTGGTTGAAAGGTCGAATGGAGAACCTGATGTGACCAGCAAATATCGAAAACAACCGCAGCACCTAAGTATTGCAGGGACCAGTCGCTCACACATTCGACTTGTCTTGACGCCCTGCGCTTGCCCCCTGCATATGTTCTGAACTCTTAAAGAGTTCGTGAAAGCGCTGAGGGACATTGTCATCAGTAAAGTGTTTTTTTTTGATTGGCAATCTTTGAACTGACAAATCTAATTTCAGTTCAATGCACGGCGGTGGAGGAACACAAGGTTCTACACCGCGACTGCAGCTTAAATAACACAATGATTGTAGATCTGTTAGGAGGTGGTAGTAAAGGGTTTCTAATTGACTGGGAGTTCGCAGTGCGCATCAACCCAGATCTGAAGTATGCCATCGGTGGTACGGTAAGTGTGTTCAGTTAATTACAGTACATCTAGTACTGATCTGTTCATCCAATCTACAGGGAACAATCCCGTTCATGTCTCACGGGCTTCTCGCCCAACTCTCAGATGCACAACAGGCAGTGCTGGGCGGAAAGAAACCGAAATATATCCCGAAAATGTCTTCAAACGCTTTGGCATTGCCTGTATTGCATGTCATTCAATGCTTTTCAGACGACCTCAAATCACTTTTCTTCAACTTCATCTGGATTTGCATCAAATTCTGTGGCCCCCATGGCTAGGTACGCCAGGATATGATAGGAAACTCAATACCTGATCGCTGGAACAACATGGACCTCAAATCCTGCGTGGCCTTCAAGGGCAATTTTTTCGCAACCAAGAAGGAGGAACACCGTCTTGTAGACGAGATCCATCCTTACTTCAAAGACTTAATCCCTCTCGCCAAGGAGTGGCTTACGGCTTTGAAGGACAACATGGAGAACCCTGTTTCCTTCAACACCATCCTTACATTATTGAACACTCATCTTGACCGCCTTCCGGATGATGAGGAGCTCATTTCCACTGTCAAGATGCTCAGAAAATCTGCTGCTATTCTCACAGACCGTGTCGAGAAGCGTGCTGCTTCGCAATCTTTCCCCATGGAATTACCCAAGCATCGGAAGGCTGATGGTATTTTGGAGACTGACAATGAGTCAGATGGTTAGCATACATACAGGCTGATTATTCAACGTAAACATCATTTTTCATTGCTACTTTGTTGTACTCTCATTCTCACGTTGACCCAATGTACTGCATTTTTGGTTGTTGTGACTTGTATGACTTATAAATTATGTTTCTTGGCAACTTGACTTCACACATTTATTCTCATCAAGATGAGTCACTCGAAACATGCAGCATTGATTATTACATGGTATGCGCTTCAGTGTGATGTTGCATGCATTTTTGAAATGTAATACTGTCCATTACTCACATCAAGGCCGTTCTGTTGGTCCACCCGGCGCCGAGGCATGATATTATTATATAAAAGACTGGTGAGTTTGCGACTTGATGAATCGCTAGACTCAGGCTTCACCTCTTTCTCTATCCTCCATGTAGTTGCAATCATGCCTCCTCGTGCTATTAACAGCCCCAAGAAGAAGAGGTTGAAGCGCAAAGGCTCAGATGCTTCAACTGGCAGGGCAGGTGTACCCAAAAAATCTTGTCAGGCTATGGACCTCACCGAAACACTCAGTGTACCACTTGTTTCCCTTGGCCTTGCTGAAGCTGAAGATGGTGCTCCATGACATTCTGGCCGCCCCAACGCAGGGACCGGAGGTAGGAACAGCCAGCTAGAAAAGATTGGTGCAGTCCTTGAGTCTCAGTCTCGAAGTCGTCCTCCCAAGGGCTCCACATCCCTCAGTCCTAGTATCCCAGTGAACCCTCAGGCTCCGGAACCAGCTCGTAAAGGACGGAAGGGTCGTTCAAAGGTCAGGCATGTAAGTATTCGTTTTTACTAATGCTGATGTTTGCATTCAGGCGGTTCCTCCACCTTATAGTTCACTAACAGTTACCAATGGTCCTGTGAGCATTGATAACACAGGTCCTGGTCTTTCAATGCACCAACCTGGCGGAAGGTTTGGTTTGGTTGCTCCTCCCAGTGCTGGCCGTAGTCTTCACGAGGCTAACAATCCACATGTCGCTGTTGGCTCGAAGGCTGTCAAGAAGCGTGCTACGAAAGTAGCTCGTGATCCAAACCCACGCAATATCATACTGCCACTCACCACCTTCATGGAAAAAAACTTGGATCCAGCCCTTTTCGAGGAGGACAACAATGTCAGGTGTCAATCTATACTGCGAGAATCCCAGCTATTGAACAGCGGACCCAAAGTCAGCAGCACCAACGACAGCGATGATGAAGACGAGGATGAGGATGAGGATGGGGATGAGGACGAGGATGGGGAGAGGGAAGAGGATGAGAATGAGTCAGACGAGGATGAGCACACCAATGAGAATGGGTACCAATGTCACAATGGCCATCCAGGTAATTTCCTTTATCGTACTGAGATCCACCTGATGTTGTTCCCTCTTTCAATCTTACAGGCTTTTCAAACAAATCGCTACCTTCGCAGCCTCGAGTCGTTCGTCATCTCTCACCTGAATTTGATTTTCAGTACTCCCACGATGAGGATGACGCGGCTGCTCAGACGAGCCTCAATAAAAACACTGTAGCAAACTCTCAATCCTCGACCGTCCACCAGAAAAGTGACTCCCAGGTATGCTGACATGGATTTACTGGCATTGCTCTTATTCTTTTTGCTCTTAAGGGCTCTCTGGATCCTTCGGTAGGAGTGCAACAGCAACAACAGACACAACGTTCTGAGGTGAGCAAATGGTTTTTATTCTGAACGAGGCTCACAGTGATCGTTTGCATACCTCGAAGCCTAGCGATGTGTTGGAGTCCCACCACAAGAAAAATGGCCAGCCCCGCCTTCCCGACCCTGAAACTCTTGAGCTGCTTCATCAAGTAGCCGAGCACGCTGATGACCAACAGGCTCCCCGGAGAAACAGAAAGACGAAACGGTCAGAAGATGGGCCCAAACCTACTCTATTAGCTTGGTACGGGCTGCGCTGGAAAAGCTTCCTTGAGCACACCAAGGGAGAATGTCGTGTGGAACACGCACTTGACGATCTGTTCCCGAGTTTTGTTGATGATCTTCCAGGGTCAGTAACTGAAGTTCTCATTGCAACTTTAGTCATTTGGGACAAGGAAGGAAAACAATTCGAAGCTGGTGCGTGTTTGCTTCTTCTTGCGCTAATTTGTTTCATGTTGCAATCCAGGGGTTTGGCCGGAGCAAAAGTGTAACATGGCTCAATTGGTACGTGTTTCGCTCTCTTAATTTACAGTCTCACTGATACAATAGGTCTTTATTGAAGTTATATGACGATCTTTCGACCTGGCGATCAGAACTCAAGACAACTGCCATAGGCTTAGCACCTCTTGCATACTCACTTGTTCCCCCCATGTCAGTCCCCACTCAAGAACATGCAATGTGGGTCCAGAATGCTGCTTCACAATTACTTTCGGAATCCGAGTTTTTACGGTTTGGATTGGATGCATTGGTGAGTGATTGTGCACTGACTCTGACGACATACATTAAAATCACTAGGGCAAAACAAGGAATTTCGCTCATCCTGGCCTTCTTGACGCAGTTATTGGATTCTTTTACATGGGGCCATACCGAATTGCCTGGAAGAGGCCAGATATCTTTCACAAGCAATTGCCCATCTCATGTTTGGCTTTGGTTTCTGCTGCGGTACTTTCTTACTTTCTGCCTTGACATCATGTATTGACATTTTTATAGTACAACTGTGTCCTTGACGGTCTCGTCAAAAACGGTCACGGCAAATCTTATCCCAAGTTCTCCACCAAGGAATACGGCCCGATATACCGCCAGATGGTCAGAATGATCGATCAAATTCTTCAACATCCATATCACGGTCCCAGGTTAGTAGCACAACTTCAGGAATGGGCTGAAACAGGATGGCAAGAACAACCTTTTTTTATTGAAATTTCGGATGCTGATTATTTTCACCCAGGGCCGCATGTCTAAAACTCGATGGTGCTGAGGAGACCAAACACACCCATCTACAAATCATCCTCGACTAAGTCTTCACATTCCTGTGTCCGAGTTACAGTACTACCATAGTTTGGGAGCCGTTTTTTGTTTTGTATTTTGCTACTACTAGTATACTGATGTTTCCATACCATGTGATTGAATATATTGCCATCGTTCCTAAACACCTTGACTGTACATAAATGAATGTGTGCACAATGATTGCTCTCCGAGTGCTCTGTGAGTGTCTGTACATACATAGACAGTGAAAAAATGTGCAATTTCACAGGTAGTTGTTATTTACTGGGTGGTCTGTGAGTATCTGTACAGATATCCACAAAGTAAGGAGCTACTGTGACAAACTGGCTAGTAGGGACCAAGCTGTAGAGCTTGTGCGCTGTACAGCTCTGTACAGCTCTGTACAGATCATTCTGGTTTGCAGATTCGGACAAGACAATCTGATCTGATCTCCTCCCAACTGATGCACCCGACTTCTTAAGTCAGGCCCTCAGATATGCCAAATGTGCAACAGATGTCTTCTAGACACTAGCGTGACCACCCAGAAAGCGCGGAAGATAATGTCAAGGCAGGCGCTAGAAATGTTATACTCCACTTGTGTCCCTTATCTAGACTTGACAGAGTGGCCAAGAAACTTCTGCATATTCCGGGATTCTGCTTCTTTGCCTTCCCTGGTCACTCTTAATGATCCTGTACTGCCTTCTCGACCATAGCACTCATACATACCTAGCTTCATTTATCTCATTGCAATAGAGCTCATTCGGCAGTCTGCCTGACGGCAATCTCATCAGTATCCAGATGGAACATTGCTATTGCTCGGTCCCAACCACTGTCTACTATCCAATCGTTTCCAGTTGCTTCGGGTAACAATCACGTACTGCAACGCTAGATGGATGTCAGCAACAACGCCCTGCCAGAAATATGGACAACACAGCTCGTTCCACCTGCCAGGCGAATATCAGATCAACGCCTGTTCAAGCAGCAACCTGCGAGTATGGAACTTGGAGAGTGGTGACCAAATAACCTATAGGGTAAGACTAACGAGATGGAGAAGGCGCACCACAAGTAAGCTACCTGTTGTCTCCTGACCGGAAGATGTGGGTAGTGGTGATGAGATTGTGGGACATCGAGAGAGGCAAGGTGTTCGCCCAAACACCGGTGGAGTATTGTTTGTCTGTTGAAGTCAAGCTGTAGGGTGAGTGGTGCGTGGATCTGCTAAACAATGGAATGACAAGGGTATGGGATGTGGAGAATCATTCGATACTAGGCATTCCTACATCAGTACAGTCATCTATGGGCGTTGTTGCCTATTATTTCCAGAATCCCAGTCAAGATATGGACTACACATAGTATAGATATGATTTATTGACATACTTTGTTGTTCAGTGCATTCCTTCGAACATTGCATCCAAGTCCATTTCACTGCATGACTTCTCGCAGAGCAGAGGCATATATTTCTCGACATAAGTCAGGTTTTCAGTGAACAAGAGCTGTACACATCCTGTAAGCGACAGCACAGACTATGAACGCCAAGACCAATCGTGAAAAGACCCAGAGTTCAGATCAAGTTCGAAATCAAGGGTATAAATGGCATGCGTCCGATCAAAGCGCACACCGCTGCAGCTGGAGTGGGATGGCATTGATGCTGCGCTGTATCATCCTGTACCTGACATCCTGCATCATTCATCTGTCGTTTAAGTACTTCTACATCTTCTACATCAAAAAGCACTACTCACATGCAATTGAGGAAGTGCCTCGGTGATGTCAAGTACAGCACCAGTGCTGCTTGCTGCTCCAGAAAAATCAAAATTTCTGCTGATGCAGCGCGTGGCGACATGATTGGGTCAACATTTGGGGACCAGACTGCTCACTCCACAGAAGTTGCTCGCCAGATTACTCATTTAACCTCGAGAGTAGATTGTGTTTACCTCCGAGAACAAGTTTGTGCTGTGCCTCGGTCAATTTTACCAAAAGATCAAAGGTATATGTCTAACAAAACATCGTGAAATGTGTGGTAATCCTCGACATGCGTACTTACCTCAGACCAGGTCTTGAAGGGGTCATACCAGCTATCTCTCCTTCCTGCCACTGCAGCAGCATCGTTAATCTTTGTAGTACCAGGAGGGAGGCTCAATCATGATGTATCCACCGTTACAATTGTGGCGTTTGCCATGACACTGAGGGCCCTGACTGACTGCATCAGGAAATTGACCTGAAACTGTTATGACCAGATATATATGACAAACAAAACACATTATTATGTGTCTAGTTTTAGATTTAAATATTCTTATGATTGTATCACACATTTATGAAATAAGATATGATTTTATAAGCGAGATATAATTCTGATGTGTGTATTACAAGCTGTCAGCAGTATGATTCAACCATTATAATTGGCTGGCATTGAAACACATTCAGCTGCAAAATGATATGATATTATCATGGTGTCACACATATATGAAATTAGATATGATTTTATGAGGGAAATACAATTTCAATGTGTGTGTTATAAGCCGTCAGCAGTATGATTCAACCATTATAATTGGCTGGCATTGAAACACATTCAGCTGAAAAATGATATGATGGTGTCACACATATATGAAATAAGATATGATTTTATGAGGGAGATACAATTCTGATGTGTGTGTTACAAGCCGTCAGCAGTATGATTCAACCATTATAATTGGCTGGCATTGAAACACATTCAGCTGAAAAATGATATGATGGTGTCACACATATATGAAATAAGATATGATTTTATGAGGGAGATACAATTCCGATGTGTGTGTTACAAGCCGTCAGCAGTATGATTCAACCATTATAATTGGCTGGCATTGAAACACATTCAGCTGAAAAATGATATGATGGTGTCACACATATATGAAATAAGATATGATTTTATGAGGGAGATACAATTTCGATGTGTGTGTTATAAGCCGTCAGCAGTATGATTCAACCATTATAATTGGCTGGCATTGAAACACATTCAGCTGCAAAATGATATGATATTATCATGGTGTCACACATATATGAAATAAGATATGATTTTATGAGGGAGATACAATTCGATGTGTGTTATAAGCCATCAACAGTATGACTCAACCATTATAATTGACTGGCATTGAAACACATTCAGTTGTGAAATTATATGATTTTATGAGGGTGATATAATTCTGATACATGTATCATAAGGTGATGGCACTGTGATAATGTAACATTTCTTGACTGGCCTCAAAATACATTATTATGTTTAACTTTAAGATCAGATGATATTATCACAAGTGAGATCCTATCTAACATATCAGGCACAGACAACGGCTCAGTATCAATTGTGTTCAGCCCGTCAAGCACTACTGTGACCATTGTATGAGGGCTCCAGTGAAAATTGCCTTGAATTCATTGTACATACACCTTTAATTCACACAATAAGTACTCATACATTTTACAGGTCTTCCAGCCCTGATCATAAGCAGATCTCTGAAATGTCATCAAATAACAATATCCGCCTTATTCAAAATACCTTCTATTGCTTTTATTTCTATATTTTCGATCATCAGCAACGCTCTATATACCACAAGGAAGGAACTCACACATGGCCAACTGGAGACTGTGAAAACACGATAGAGCCAAATTACCTGTTAATCAAAATGAAACTGATGCGCCCATAACAAGAACAATGCAAAATTCCATTTGCGAACTACAAACCATCATGCCTGCAGTACCTCCACACTCCCGCAGATTGCCCTTCTTCATCTAAACCCCAGACCCTGGTGATTTTTGATGTGATTTCATCTCCAGACTTCAGGCATGAAGTCACAGGGATCGCCATAACTGTAAGCAATTATGAGTCCTGCTCGTCAAAGTGAAATATGATTATACCCTGTAGCAAATACCATGATATCTGCCTGTAGCTCGGTGCCATCAGCAAATTGAAGGCCGTTTTCTGTGAAGGACTCAATTGCGGAACCATTCTTGATTTTAATATTCCCGTCGATGATAGATGTACTCGCTACCTACTCCATGTATGCCAAGATTGGTTTCGAAGCCAACCTTACGCCAATCCATCTAGAATCGCCCTGCGATTGTGATTAATGTATCTGGAAGTGAGCCTTCGAATCATCCAACATACTTGTCTGCAGTCTCAGCAATCATAGGAACCATATGTTGATGCAGCTGCCTAACAACTGCCCAAGGTAGTGAGGTATTGTAAGTATCAGCCAGCTCAGTGGGAAGTCGTCATTATAGACAGCTAGGCAAGGTTTCGTTTCTCCCTCGCACAGGCATTTCTCTACATGAAATTAAGTGGTGTAGGACGATCAAGGAAGAGAAGGAACATACACGCTTGCCCTTCGCATATGGAACCTTGGCAACTGCAGGGCTGCGCCCTTGCAATTGGATACCTTCATCACGTTGTGCATGCCGTTTCAGAATATTTCGAGCCCAGTCGAGAGGGGAGGATGGTGACGTAGCATGAGCACTGGAGGGGCTGCGGTTGCAGTGGAATAAACGACCAAGAAACTGTGTCGCCTGGCGGTGCTGAAGAGTGGGGATGGCTTCGTGCAGAGGACTGAGGATATCAAGGTCAGGAAAACAAAACTGAATTGATAGTGATGACATGCATGGGAACATTTTGGTGGGAATCCATCGAAAAAACCCTGGGGTACCCGATAAGCAGGTGGACGTCATTGGACCGGAGGTGGTGCAGCACTAGCCTAGAGTGTATATGTTGAAAACAATAAAATCTTTTGTTAAATGTGTCATGTACATGGAGTGCCAACCTGTTGACCTGGCATATTGCTGACACAACTTTGGAGAATGGATTATCCATCTTCTATTTGACGCAAGGTACATGGTGCTTACCTCGTATCTTCGGGTCAATTGCATTGTCCAACTTGAAAAGTGTGGTTTTAAACGCCTCAATCGCTTCATCGTAGCGTTGTACTTCATGAAGCATTACATACTTCAATTTGTACCCAGTATAAGACGAAGTGCTCAGTTCAATGACCTGTGCATCGCTGGTATCAGCACTTGAGCTCGACAATAAACATCACTCGCACCTTTTCTGCATCGTCAAGGGCCTCTGTATAGAGCCTTCGTGTCAAATTTGCCTTACTTCGGCACGCAAAAAGAGACTCGCAAAGAGTCCAGGCTTATCCCTGCTGAATAGAGTTCAACAGCCATTTCATAATTGCTCGCAGTAACAGCTTCGTCTCCCTTTGTGACACAACGTGAAGTACACTTGTACTTGAAGGCTGAAGGACACTAGAATGAGTCTCGATTTTCAGATTGTCCAGAACTGCTCACCAGAAAACCATTCGTGATAAACGGGCTTCACAGCCTCGCTAATCATGAGCATCATATACTGATGAGACCCAGCCACTTCAATCACACGATCAGCGCAGAGAAATGCTTCACAATGTCTTTGGTTGGCGGTCTGCCATAACAAGCTGAAGTCCCAGCCAAAGAACTGTGCAATGCATATGGTCAATCAGTGAGGATATCCTCTGAAGCTTCGTAGTGATGTACCTCCATGAATGTATCCATGAACCCATCCAAGTTAAAGCTACCGACGACCATGGGAACAATTATCACCTAGCATTGCTGCCACTGACTCCGTCGAGATCACGAATGTCGACGATCATTGATACCTAGTATTCTGTGAGATATGAAAATGATATAACTTGAACCAAAGAACACACATTGTGATGTCGACACCGTGACTACAGAAATCTTGAGCAATGTCATGTGCTGATGAAATATTTAGACCTCGTTCGATACAAAAGATGTGACAAACCAACCAGAAATGCAACATCCGACTACGATTGCTTTGTCTTACCAATATGATCAGCTGCAGAATTGAACTCTGACGAGTGCACGGCAGACCCTTTGAAGCTTGCCTGCGTCCATGAGTCACGTTTGATGAGTTCGAGAATTACATACCTTCCCAGGGATGTCGGGAACTTTCAGGCGACTGCCAGATCCAGTGGAAAAAATGTGGTGCTTAACGGTCAGAACCCTAGTGCTATCGTTCCAAGATGTTTTGGTGATCGTCGAGGCCGTCCAAACGTCGTGTGGGTAATACTGTACTTTTGCAGCTGGGGTGTAGACTGGCCATGTTGGTGGAAAGCTGCAAACCGGATTACAAAAGAATCAAAGGAGTTCTGACAAACCACTCACTTCAGGTAAGGTGTTCGGTTGTACCCTGTAAGTGTGTTAGTCAATCCCTTTCCATAGAGGAAAAGGCACGAACAAATCATAACATGCAGACAAAGAGCCTTGTAACGGTCCGCTATGAAATCACCTTCAAGCCTTTAGCTAGATGTGAATACCAAAATTGTGATGGGACGAACACTATCCCCAACCCGAGGCTTCCTATCGATGACAAGCGTGCCATGATCAGCCTCCCTCAGGCTGTTGCTGAGGGGACTGAGCTTCCAGAGTCAGAAAGTGCTCTCGAAGGAACGTGATTGCACACCTTTTGAGGGAAATTGGTCAATGAATTAAGATAGGTTAACAGAGTGTAGTAGGCCTTCCACTTTGAATCTGGAAGGGGAACAAGATAAATGTCTGCAGTACCCTTGCCATGCTTGGTGGTAAAACCAAAGCAAAACCGCAACCAAATTAAGCTTTTTGCAGAACAGGTTCATTCAAGGGCTCCTGTAGGAGACACAGTTCATTGAGACCCGTAGTAATGAAATCTATGAAAATGATTATTCGTAGATGTGAGTTAATGTGTCAACTCGAAAGCAATGAAAATGTACTTGCCACCATGACGAGAGGACCCGAGACTCATCCGAGACATCTGACCCATCCTACCAATCTCATGGTCACAACATGCCACGTGACCCACAGTCATTGGTCGGCGCGCCGCGGCCGCGTGTGTCGTGGCTGACACTGTGCCCATGGCTGCTACTAGTTAATTGGTTGTGCCACAGACTGTCACCAGAGTCATAATATGTTGCAACACTTATACATAGGAGTGTGAATATGTAGAAGCGCTGTAGTACTACGAAAGCCGCACTTGAAAGTAGGAACACAATAACCCGATCTGATTGCCCACATTCTTGCTTGTGATAGGAAGCAGCGAAGGAGATGATGGATATGGTGGTAGCTGTTCTCTGAGTTTTGCTCTGAGAGCGGAACAAAATTAGATGACAATTCAGGAGACTGGATAGACAAAGACGTACTACTCGATAGCACCCCCTGCTGTTCCCCGTGATTTCCCTTTGAGTAGCTTCTTTGGGATAGTGAGACTCGATAGCCCCAATTCCGCAGCGACGCCAAGCTCCTGTAACCCGAGAAAATCATCACCAAGTGAGTCATAAAACCCACCTGTAACAAAGGCACTGTTGTCACCTTCGTAATCCTCACCAGCAAAAAGTGTGCCATTGTCGATAAGTTCCACCTATGTATGTGTGCATATGATGAGTACAGTGAATGTTCCAGTGAGTAGCTACTTACAGCTTTGCGATACGCTCCAACAAGCTTTTTCTCGAGGTTGATAAGGCGCGAACCATGCCGGATGATGTCGTCCTTGATGTACAGTTCAAGATCTTGAATCTTCGCGATTCCACTCTCGAAGAGTGTATGAAGAATGATTTCCTATAGCATACTACCAGTAAGTTAATGATGAGTGAAACATGTGAGATGTACTACCTCTGGTGTCATGCTCTTCACATACTCATCGCACATCAATCGTAGCATTCGACCGACATTGAGCAAATACTCAGATGTTACCCCCACCATCACATCCAGTGCAATGCTTGACGTCCCTGGAAATACAACAAAAGTAAGTGCATGATGATGAAAGAGGAGTTTGGAACGCACCTTGAAATCCTTTATGCTCTATTACCTTCCGATTCATCCATTTCAGACACTCATCCGCATTCTTCTCACTCACTTCTAGTTCCACCGATCCCTTGACCTGTCCAAGGTCAGCATATCTTGCTTGCCATGGTCGCTCATCTATGACCTTGTCAACCCTGCCTTCTTCCCCAATATCTGGCAGCTCGTCCCCCATTCCACCCTCTTCTACATTCAGGTTGAGCGTGGTAAACTTAGCGTGCATCCATCGGACCCGTTTGAGCGTTTTAATGTTCGTATTCATGACAGTGAGGAGGATGTTGGGCGCGAGAGTACCTTTATCCTTATACTTTTCTACGGACAGAAATTGCGGATGGGGGTTGATGCAACGAAGGGCTGGGGAAGAGCTGGAAGTCCATTGGCGAGAAGTGAGTCGGACTGAACATAGCACCACCAGCTCGAGTTCGGGTCGTCTGCGGTGGGAATAGGCGCAAAGGGAGCAGGGATGAGACGTGCGCATTTACGAGGACCATAAGATGAACCGTTTCTGCATTAAATAAGTGAAGAGGTACTACAGTTAGTAATGGACGGAGAATTGGCAGAAGAACAAGAAGGTGAGGCTCACAGCTTGCGTTTCTCTCCAAAGTCATTATCCATTGACATTAATGCTTCGTCTGCTTCGCTGCCACAATCATTTGTAGAGGCAGATGAACCGTACCCATTCGGGATTCTTGGTAGCCCGGTTTCTGATTCAAGTGCACGGAACGTGGCCATACCATGTGGTGTACGCTCAAGTGCAGGAGAATCGGCAAAGGAGAGAGATGGTTTGTGTGCATGCGTCGTTCCATCAATTTCTGGCCTGGCCATTGCATTAGGTCTCATTGGGACGAGAGAAAGGGAATGTAAATGTCAAGATAGAGCAGTTGCAAGGGAAGATAAAGGTATTCCTTGCAGTCTGATCGGATGAACACGTTTGCTGATAGACCTGAGGTTGGAACAGATGTGTGAGTGGCTGAAGAAGTTGTATGTGGCGATGTCTACGACCCAAAAAGGTAGATGCTGCTGGTAAACACGAACTATTAGCACACTGTTCTGTATTGTGTGAAACAACACACTTTTTCGTACTCATGGGTCCGCAAAACAATGCGACTTGACATTATTGATCGATTTGTGATCATATACTGATCATATTGCATATAGAGAGGTTTGTAAAAATGATCTATCTAAACAAATGTGTAGCCAATCTAGTTGTAAAACAAGAATATTGCGCCGAGAGAGAGAGAGACGGGGCACCAGTAGGTTCGCACAGGACAATGGAGAAAAGGGTGGTGCCGGCGACGCATCTTGAAGGTCTTATCAAGGTACATTAACGACACTGGTTGAGCAGAGAATCGAATACTAATGCTGACATACCTGTAAAATCAAGTCGATGAGGTCCCAAGGAGAGCGAGCGAGTGTTCAGGAGGCAGTGCAAAAGCGAAAGGGTGGTATTAGGGAGCGGGTTAGAGGAATGGCAGGATGAATTAGTAGTCGGTAGAATAGAATGTTACTTGCATGATGTCTGATATAGCGTGCGGCCCTATCCTAAAATAATCCCAATAAACTAAAATTTCAACAAAGTAGCAACCACTAACACTGAGTCTGCATTACCAAAGTATCAAATACTGTCAAGTAGTTGCTTGTCAGTGGCGCACGTGGTACGAAACAGGAGAACAAGACACCTAAGAGAGCACTAGCAACTGCTCGTCATGGAAAATATGTGAGATGCACAGACAGCGTTTGACAAAGCATGTCGAACCAGACGCGTCCCGCCTCATCTTTTGTATCCGAACCCTGCTAGGTTGTTAGGTTCAAGCCATTCAACTTGGCGGAGACAAGCACTGCTACATAGGGGTTAGAACAAAATTAGTAATCGATTCGAGATACAGAATCATAGTCAAAGATCTCACCAAAAGTCTGATGAAACATGAGTAGACGAGATATCCTGGACATGAATGTCTAAGTTGCTCAGATCGAGGTATTACCTATCGGATACAAAGTTCAGATTTGAGCGTAGTTGAGCACAAAACCTTACCTAAGTACCAACATGCGTTCAGATCCTCATTTGGACACCTGCAAAAGTGATGACTCGGATATAGGGTGAGCGACCATGTATATCCCCTGGATGTTAAAATATCTATGGCCCAAAAGCTTTACTTCCATTGCACGCAAACAGATACAAAATTTTGATCATAGTAGTAGACAAGCAGGAACAGAAATAACATAAATAGAGTTCATCATATGACTGACATGCGTAATAATATGACAGTGAAACAGCATGCGGGGAACTTAGACCTGGTGGTACATCTACAAGTAAGAGCATCACTAGAGTGACCAGCAACTGGAAGATAAGGATGAGGTTGACATCCAGTCGTCAAGTGAATCGGATTCATCCGTCTCGGTAGTACCTACATATAACCTTAGTGAGAGAAAACTCAAAATGCTACATGCTCACCATCATCACTATGGTGGAACTCGGCGATGCGTACAATAGCTTCAGACAACATGTCAACTTCTGACTGTGCGCGTTGCTTCTTCAAGTCCAGAATGTGGAAGTCAGACTTGAGCACATTTAGTGATTTAGACTCCTTTGCTGTGAAGCTGTTACCGTGGTCGGGGTGTAGGGGCGCATTAGCTTCTGCCAAAGACATGTTTGTATATGCACTGTATGTGAAGTTATCTACCCAAGCTTTCATGACATGAGGAAGTGGAATAAATTGATTGTCGGGCTGTACAGTGTCAAAATACTGGGTCCTCGTAATATGAACAGGACTTACCCTAAGGACATGGTCGTGCGGACAGGGACATTGTGAAGTTAAGGGGAAATCATGAAGTATTCGACTGGCACTGGAATCTTGTGTGATATCCTGAGACTGCGATGATGTGCGAAGCCATGCATAGCATTTTTCTTGAACAGCCTTTGTAGGCTGGAAGCAATTGACTGAACGGACATTTGGCGTGCTCCCACAAACACAACAGCTTTGATTGTGACCAGCTTCTTTGGATCAACACGACATAGAGCTAGAAGTAATTTTAGAGTGTCGGACAAGATTCTTCGAACATCATGGCTCACTTGGGTGACATCTAGCGTCCAGTTCTTCACACAAGCTCGCAATAGTGGTACTGAACAACGATACTTCCATTTGAGCACGATCCATGTGTTCCTCCATAAAAAGATGGCCTCCTCGCTTGAGGTATTCCAAGCAACTTTCCTCTTCATGCTGGAGGCCTGTCTGCCTTGCGTCCTCTTGTAGGCTCGCTTCAATAAGAGCCTTGATATCAAGAGGATCCACCAATCCAAAAAGCACGGAAGATGCGGTGAAAATGGGAGCTGGAAGCTGGGAATGTAGAAATGAGGGAACAATATTAAATACATATAAGTGCACTGACAATTTCAAATCCTTTTGTCTGGAGCCAATATGCTAGGTCATTCTCATTGTGTTCAATTCCAAGAACATCGAGGTTCAAAAGTGAGTTGCACGTAGAAAGGATAATATTTGACATGTTGAAAATGGTGAGCAGAAAAAAACAAGAGGTCAGGGATGTTCACACGATAATGGAATATTGAGGCAACTATACATTCGGTTTGGGAGCAATGGCCCAGCTATGGCGCATCATGGCGATCAAACTATAAAAACGTGAGACATAGCAATGACGATAACAAATGATTAAATTCACACACGTTTCGAATGCAGTGAAGTCTAGGCCCTCGCTTATACCATAGGTTTAGGTACACCATTGTGCCATCGTGCGCCATCGACAAAGCTATAAAAAGTCCTTGCATTATGGAAGTTGTGGCTTCTTCCGAAGCCCCTCAGCAGCATAGATGAGCATGATAATGGTATTGTTATTGTTGCTTACCTTGTATAAAATCACCTCACACGATGAGGTGGCATCTAGCCGCAATAATAAAGGAAAGACTCGAAGTCACAAAGTTTTGCAAACGGAAGACACTGCATTTCAAGAGCCCTCCTTACAAACGGCACATGAACGAAATGTAATTTAGGTAATCACTTTCTTCTTTCCGCGCCTAGGCCGGCTAACCCGTTGGACATCGCCCTTCCTGCACATTACATTCCTATTAGTTGGCAACACAGACATCACACATATGTAAACTTACTTGATGTCACATAATGCGTTCATAGAGGTCATGAATGTCGTGTGGTCCGGGTCGTCAGATTGTTCGAATAGCATGGGAAGTGTCTCGCAAATTTGCATATGCATCTGGCTTGGAGATGTAAACTCAGAGGAGTCTTTGACTTCGTCGTCAAAGGAGTCTAACAAGACATCGTAACACTGATGAAATCAGTGTTTGAAAACGACATGTGGAGCAGAAGCAACTGACAGAGGTTACGACTAAGGACAAGGTGGCCACGGGCGGGTATGCCGCCTGCCTAAAGGCTACGGGATCCAGGTCAGCGAGACAAATCCGATGACCTGGTTTGGTGTTCTGCCGGAAGACTACATGGTAAACCATCTCTGTTGTGATTTGTTCGCGGAGGAACCACACCAAACCATTAATCTGTGCGACACTATAAGAGTTAGAACACCAAAGCCAATTCACAACACTCACGGCGAGCGGAAGGCGATTTGACTGTGGGGGCATCAGCTTCATTATGATGGACATGACTTTATCATGTAGCGCAATTCCGAAGATATGTCTGAGGTCGAAGCCAGCGCGACTGGTCCTGATTGATGTAGACGCATGACACTTGTTGTCATACATCCAAAGAGTGAACCAAGGGTTGCCCTGTTCTGGGATGAGACAGGTACGGAAAAATGAAGATAACATGAACGAGAGCGAGGATGTCCGCCTCAGACATGACTTTATTGTCTGCTGTGGTAACTACTACGAGATTAGCGGGCTGTCAGAAGAATCGCGTTACTCACTCTTTTCCAAGTCCTTCTTCTCCAAATCACACCTAATCAGAGTATTGGACCAAAGGGAACTAATCAGCGCCTTTCGCTCTGTAGAATAATCGGCCATGACAAGTAAGAACAGATTGGGAGAATCTCCATGGCACACAAGGACTCGTAACATGCAACGAAGGGTGGAAAGAGCCTTTCCCCAGTTGGGGTAGTCAGCTATGATATTGGTTAGTGTGAGTTTGTGCTTGGCACCAGTCGATTTGGCCTTGGCATCACCTCCGCTTGCCGGATAAGGGGAGGAACCCATATAGGAAGTCTCCACTATGGATGAGCCAATGATCGAGCTAGATGCGACCAAACCCGACTCTGAAGAGTCGGCGGTAAAACTATGCGCGCGAGATGTAACAGCAATAGGGTTGTAACACAAACGATTGACAGCGGGAGACCGCACAGACAATTCACAGCTGGAACGAGGTGCGACCATACCCGGGTCTTGTGGTATGAAAGGCGTCTGTGTCAGATCAAACACGATATCCGGCATCGGCGGGAAAGATGTGAAGTCGAGAATGGGCAATCCCACAACATGAACAGGTTCATAGCCCATAGGATGAAGTGCGAGATGAACAACGGAGTCGCTATCATCAGTTACCTATGGGTATTGTCAGGTGAGACAAGTTAAAATTGCGAACTGCACTTACAGAACTGTATAAGTTGTAGTGATTGCCGTCGTCACCCAACCTTTGGCCTATGAAGGGAAGATCAAATGTATGAGACTGAAGTTCCAGCTGCGGGACTAATCAGTTGGAAGACGTGGTGCTGTCTAGATTCAACTTGCCAGATAGATGGGCACTGTGAAGTCTGGCCGTGGCTCATAGGCTGCATTGTGTACCAACGGAGTCTGCAAATAAGCAGACAATTTAATCTGTGATCTCAGCTAGAGAGGCAGTCAGCGTATGCAGCAAACCCCCTCGAAAAAAAGAAAAAATTACGTTCGCAAGACCTGCTTGTGTAGACTGCGCCGCCAATGAGATATCGCCAAAAAATCAGGCATGCAAATACATACATAAAGAGGATAGAGAACTGTCTCTATAGGAATATACCCTACGTGTTACAACCGCTCTACTTTCTTTACTTCTCACGTATCTGCCATTATGCCTTACGTTCTTAGCAGCTTGCTTTCCTTTCTTGGTCTTACTTCCGCATTCGATCTCTGTACTATTATCTCACCGTAGCCCTGGTCCGTGCGCATATAAGTTTCCTATTTAAGCACGTGTACTTTACTTAGAAACGTCACTTCAATCTTACTAGGTTTTACCCTGAACACTTCCTTCGCTTAAGACCACCAATCTTAAGACGTCTGAACCGAACTCTTTGTCAAAGCACTCCTTTGACTAAAGTCTACGAACCTCTTCTTATTTGAAGAGCTATACAAGACCTCAACAACGTGAACGCTCTGTCGAGCCTTTGTTGTTATAAGAACTATCCTAGTTCGTAACAAAAGATTGAAGTGCAGAAGGACACCTATATCCATACGTGTCAAAGAAACCTCGAAACCAGAACAGAAAGATCCTGACTGAGCAAGACAGCTAGTGCAGGCGAAGAAAAAGGCGACAACCTGACTTCACTCACCCCTACCTTCCAAGCCCTGAACCTTGGTACTCCTGTACCACCATTGAACATGTCGGCCTCATCCAAGACAACAGAATTCAAGATCAACCATCCTCCCACATTTGATGGCGACAGAGACAAGTCCAAGTCATTCATGCTCTCATGCAATGCTTACATTGATATCAACTCGGAAATTTATAAAACCGACACTCAGAAAGTAATCTTCATCTCCTCGTTCATGAACGAAGGAAATGCTAGGTCATGGAAAGAAGAATTCCTCGCAGAAGCCCAATTCATCGACTCAACTGGACAAAAGAAGGGCTATGGAACCTTGAAAGAGTTTAACGAAAGCTTTGACAAAGCCTTCGGACCGATTGACCCATCCGGGACCGCATTGGCACGACTCCTGGAATTAAAACAAGGCCCAGAAGGCCTGCAGACGTACATTGCAGACTTCAAAAGGTTACTTGCCCAAGCAAAGATCAAAGAAGAACATATGATGATCTATCATTTCGAAAACGGCCTCAACGGAGGACTTCTAACCAAAATGTTCAACGCGGGAGGAGTACCCAAGAACCTCGATGACTACATCGCCGCGGTAGTCGATCTGGATAATTGCTACGCAAGATTGCTAGCTCGGAGAAGCAGGTTTCCTTCCCGACAAATCCAGAAGAAGAACGGTCGCGGAGATCAAAGATATATCCCAGCCAGAGATAGGGACGCCATGGTTATCGATCGGATCACCGACGAAGCCAAGCAAGAATACATGAGGACAGGGAAATGTTTCAACTGTCACCAGATCGGACATCGGGCACGGGAATGTCCGCAGAAGAAGAAAGCCCCCTACCCAGCAGTGAGGAAGGTAGAGGAAGAAGAAGAAGCTAGAAGAATTGATGAGGATTTTTAAACAGGAGACCTATATCGACGATAGCATCTCCAGCAAAACCTGTACGCCTAATACGAACAGTTGGTGAAAAGAAAGAACTTCGTGTCCCCATAACCCTCGTATCCCGAACGCGTCAGAAAAATGTCGAAACCACCGCAGTAATTGACTCCGGAGCATCGGGAACATATATCTCCGAGGACTTCGTGAAGAAACATAACATTGGAACCAAGAAACTCGAAAAACCTTTTTATATTAAAACCGCCGATGGAAGCTACTTCAGCAGCGGACCAGTAGAACGGTACTGCACGCTAATCGTCCAAATCGACCAAAGGATGATGATAGGAAAATTCAACATTACCAAGTTAGGAGACAAGGACCAGATCCTACTAGGGATCCCCTGGCTTCGAGCCATGAACCCCGCTATAAACTGGACCGAACAAACGGTATCCCTCCCAGCAACAAAAAAATCTGCCGAAATCAAAAAATATGTCGAGCAAACCTCTCGACCACAGAAAACCTTCTTCACTAAGAAGTTCAATACAAAAGAAGACGCTTGGAGTACGTCACCATCATCCCTAACCGAACTTACGGACGAAGGAGAATATCTCCGACAAGTCGAAGAATCTTCCAAGTTTAGTAACAAAGCACAGGAGTTCGCCTCCGAAGAAAAAGAAAAGAAGAAAAAAACTTTTGAAGAATTGGTACCGAAGTATCTCCATGACTTCTCTGACGTATTCGCAAAAAACGGCTTGAACGAACTACCCCCCGAGAGGCCCGGTATCGACCATCGTATCGAAACGAAGCCCGGATTTATTCCCAAGACGTCCAAAATTTACCCCCTTTCCTACAGCGAACGAAGCGCAGTAAAAAGATTTATCGAAGAAAACCTTGCCAAGGGGTTCATCACGAAATCTAAATCCCCTCAAGCAAGCGGATTCTTTTTTGTAGGAAAGAAAAGCGGAGAACTTAGGCCGTGCCAGGACTACCGCTTCTTGAATGACCAAACTATCAAAAACGCGTACCCCCTGCCACTCCCGTCATCTTTGGTTGAACGGTTACATGGCGCGAAGATATTCACAAAAATTGATATTCGATCCGGATACAATAACATTCGGATTCATCCGGATGACAGGTGGAAAGCCGCGTTCATCACGGAAGAAGGACTGTTTGAACCCACGGTCATGTTCTTCGGATTATGCAATTCCCCCGCCACTTTCCAAGCGTATATGAACGATACGTTCAGAGCTGAACTCAACGAAGGATGGCTCGTCATCTACATGGACGATATGCTCATCTTCTCCGAAACAACCACAGAACACCAACAACGAACCTGCATCATTCTAGACAAACTTCGAAAAGAAAAATTATTTGTTAAACCGGAGAAATGCACGTTCGATGCGGAAGAAGTGGAATACCTTGGAATGATTATCAAACCGGGAAGCGTAGAAATGGATAAAGGGAAGACGGCAGGCATCAAAGACTGGCCCACCCCTGAAACAGTAAAAGATGTTCGATCTTTTTTGGGCTTTTGCAACTTCTACCGAACCTTCGTTTCCCACTACTCGGATATAGCTCGACCCCTTATCGACCTAACGAAGAAAGATGTCTCATTCTCTTGGACGCCTCTGTGCCAACAAACGTTCGAGAAGCTAAAAGAATGCTTCACTTCACACCCTGTTCTTCAGAACCCTGATCCCCACCATCAATTCGCCATCGCTACGGATGCTTCTCTTGTCGCATCAGGAGGAGTATTGCTACAGACTGACACTAATGGTGTCTATCACCCGTGTGCATACCTATCGCAGTCGTTCAGCCCTGCCGAAAGAAACTACCCCATTCATGATCGCGAGCTGTTGGCTATTATCCGCGCTCTCACCCATTGGCGACACTACCTCGAAGGACATCCACAACCGGTTATTGTATTTACTGATCATATGAACCTCCTCTATTTCGCAAAAGCAGAACGCCTATCCAGAAGACAGGCCAGATGGCAACTACTCCTCACTTCTTTCGACTTACAGTTATATCACGTCCCCGGTACAAAATTAGCAGTTCCGGATGCCCTTTCTCGCCGGCCGGACCATGGTGACGGATCGGGAGATAATGCTGATGCCGTCCTCCTCCCTGATTCCATGTTTATCCGCCTAATTGATGATGAATTACGAGCAGCTATTGCTTCCACCGCACCCCTTGACGACCCCCTCTTCTCTGCCGCGCAAGATGCCCTTAATGGCCTATGTCTGCCTCCTATGAAATCATCGCTTAGCGACTGGCGTATCGCCGATAATATTCTGTTCTACAAAGATAGAGCTTATATCCCTCCCGCACATCGACCACAGTTACTCCGGAAGCATCATGATCACCCTTCTGCGGGACATCCCGGACGCTTTAAAACCGAAGAACTCGTCAAGCGGGAAGCCTGGTGGCCCAGTATGGGCACTTATATCCGCAATTACGTCGATGGCTGCGCTACGTGCCAGCAGATGAAGGTGGACACTCACCCTGTGACCCCACCCCTACACCCTATCAGTACTATGGCTACTCGCCCCTTTTCCCAGCTCTCTGTAGATCTCATTACCGATCTCCCCATTTCATCTGGCTTTGATAGTGTCATGGTCGTGGTCGACCACGGACTTAGTAAGGGGGTGATCATTACTCCTTGCCATAAAACAATTACCTCGGAAGGAGTGGCGAAGCTATTTTTAAAACACGTTTTCAAAAGATTTGGTCTCCATGACAAAGTAATCTCCGATCGTGGACCACAGTTCTTATCCAGATTCTCGATCGAACTTGCGCGACTCCTGGATTATTCTTTAGCCCCCTCCACTGCCTATCACCCACAAACCGACGGACAGACCGAACGGTTAAACCAGGAACTTGAGACGTATCTTCGAATGTATTGCCAGAACAATCCTTCCGAATGGGTGGAACATCTCCCTATGGCAGAATTTGTTCACAATCACAGAAGACACTCCGCAAAAGATGCATCCCCCTTCTTTATCATGATGGGATACGAGCCGAAAGCTCTCCCATACTTACTCCCGGAATCGGACGTTCCCGCTGCTGAGGAACGAGTCAGAATTCTTCAAAAGATAAGAGAAGAAGCCGTCTCCTGTCATAACATTGCTATGCAACGCATGGCGGAAAGATCCTTCGGACAGAAGTACGAACCATGGAAAGTCGGAGATAAGGTATGGCTGTCCGCTGCCAATCTGAGACTAAAGCTCCCATCCCGGAAACTGGCACCCAAGAGATACGGCCCGTTCATTATCACGGCTGTACTGTCCGCTATCACGTTTACACTCCAGTTACCGCCGCAATGGAAGATCCACCCTACGTTCCACGCTTCGCAACTATCCTCCTATCGCGAAAATGACGTACACGGTCCGAACTTCCCAGAACCACCACCTGATATTCTCGAAGAAGAAGAAGAATATGAAATAGAAGCAATCCTCGCACATAAAGGAAACGGAAATCGCCGTCGATATCTGGTATCATGGAAAGGGTATTCTTCGGCTAGCAACGAGTGGATCCCCGAAAAGAATCTGGAAAATGCCGAAGAGACCCTTAGAGCCTATAAAGCCAGAAACGCGCTTTGAGGTTACTCAGTACCTCGACGACATCATTCTCACCCAAATACAAAACCTACAAACAGAATGCCCTTCCCCACATCCACCTACACGCTCCCATACCACTCCACTTTCGATACCGCCCCCCTTGATTCCAATGACGAACGATACGAGACCTTCATCACCCAAGCTGAAGACCTCACCCTCATCGAGGCAGCACTCCTCTGCCCCCAACATGCTATCGAACTCACCAGAGTGCTCTTCGAAAGAAACGCCCATTCTATTAACCTCCTCATCAACATCATCCGAGCCACTGAAATCATCGAGCGAGTCTGCCGCCTCGTCGAAGACAACACAGTTCGCCACAGCCTCATGCATATGCAGAGGCGCATACGCAACTTTGCTTTGCGTCTTATTCCTGAGGAAGTTAAGGATGATATTAGAACCGTCATCCACGTTGTTGCAGAGCAGACCGCAGGAGTTGCTCGCCCGCCTTCTCCTACGAACCCCGCAACCACAGATGGAGTCCCTCCTCCCTCTTATCAAGACGCCGTACCTACTCTTCCCGCTAACGTTCCTAATGAGCTATTGGCTGCGGTTAATAATCTTGCGCAGACAACGGAAGCCATAATGGCATCCCTAAGAGAAGAAAATCCCCAAGCAATCCCCGTCCCCGCTCCCGCCGTAGAAACCATCGAACATCCTCCTCATCTTTATACTGCATTTTCCGCCACCCGCGAAGAAATCGCTGCTGACCCAAATCATCAGTACCTCTCACACTACGAGGTGCAAGATCTAGCCAACGCACTGGCTACACTCCATATTCATCCCCCGCTCGTCATCCCAAACTCATTATCTTCGCATACCTTTACGGATGGAATCGTACCGATACAAGCGTTGGGAAGTACCCAACCTGCCACTTCCGCTGAGCTAATCGCGGAGGCAGAGCGACAAGATGCTGCCGTCCACCATCCTATACGACGAACCGCCCCATCCAGAAAGAGAGTACGAGGCCAGCGTTCCCGTACTGATAAGGGGAAGAAACGCGCCACCAGCGCCGATGAAGCACTTAGCCCTAAACCGGGTCCATCGCCCTTACGAGCGACCTCTTCTAATCCAGATGAGAATCGCGTTTGCAGATACTGCAAGACGCTCGGACATAGGCAAGTTCATTGCCCCGAATACTACTGCCGCGTCTGTCGAGAATTATCTCCAGGCCATCTTTCGTTCTACTGCCCGCACTACACTGGGGAATCCCCCACCTCTTTAACCTGGAAGGACGATGGATTCTACCGAACCCTCGCACTCTGGGAGAATAATTTGGATGACGCGTATGCCGCCCAATGTAGGGAAGAAGAAGAGCTCTATGAGTTAGAACGCATGAAAGACGGACCAGACGAAGGTCCAGATGCCCTCGACTACTCGGACGATCCTATCTACTACGCTAACCAGGATGATTGAATCCGGTGGCTTCAACCCTAGTAAGGGGGTAATGTTACAACCGCTCTACTTTCTTTACTTCTCACGTATCTGCCATTATGCCTTACGTTCTTAGCAGCTTGCTTTCCTTTCTTGGTCTTACTTCCGCATTCGATCTCTGTACTATTATCTCACCGTAGCCCTGGTCCGTGCGCATATAAGTTTCCTATTTAAGCACGTGTACTTTACTTAGAAACGTCACTTCAATCTTACTAGGTTTTACCCTGAACACTTCCTTCGCTTAAGACCACCAATCTTAAGACGTCTGAACCGAACTCTTTGTCAAAGCACTCCTTTGACTAAAGTCTACGAACCTCTTCTTATTTGAAGAGCTATACAAGACCTCAACAACGTGAACGCTCTGTCGAGCCTTTGTTGTTATAAGAACTATCCTAGTTCGTAACACTACGAAAGGTAACATAGCTGTCGCCTCAGGGCAATTTTTGAGGACAAACTATATCAGAGTCAGTCTCGCTGGCGTTGAAGTAAAGAGTGTAATTTACCGAGAAGGTCAACAACACATTCTCTCGAAAGAGAATAGAGTCGAAGTAAGGTGCACTGCTGTCTGGACTGCAGAGGAACATCATCGTTATCTTGGAAGGTAGAGAGCCGACATGCTTTTAAGAATAAACGCCTGTGTGCCAAAAATTATGCGAGTGCCATCGCAATGCCATCCTTATTACATGTAAGGTCTTGTGACTTATCACACATCATGGTGATGTGCATAAGAAAAAAATGTGCCATTGATGGCCATCGATTGACCCAAAAAGCTAAAATGTACTCTGTATGATCATTCGCCGCTAATTCTCGTAATCTAAATCTACTTCACTGTCGTACATCTCATCAAAATGTTCCAATAAGGACTCATTACTGGCACTGAACCGCTCTCCGATGGCTTCTACTCTCGAAGTACCGTCTTCCTCCTCTTCCGATTGGCTGTCATGGTCATCGATTTCTCCATCAAAGTCCATGTCATCCTCCGGTATGCCCTTTGTGCTCCCTTCTGGTTGAAGGGCGCCACAATAGTGAGAGTAGACGTGTCCGACCCCAAGACCGAAATGGAATCGCATTAGCATGTCGCGATCAACAAAACTGAAATCATGAGTTCGTTATTGGTATGCACTGTTTATTTCACTAACTCACCGATTAACGAAGTACTCGCGCCAATCATCAGCATCTCCCGCACATCCAGACATGCCCAATCCGTCCGGGTGTCTCTTGCCCTTCTCGAAAGATGGTATTATGTGGCAACCTCTCAGCACATCTGAGGGATCAAGGAAGTCAAATGAGTCCTCATCTGTCCTTAAATGAGTCTGGAAGCTAAAAGTGTGATGTTAGATAAACAATACAACGAGATACTGAGGAACCGTACCGTCTCGAAGTACACAATGTGATTACTCAAGTTGCACGATGGCTTGCAACGATGATACTTGGATTCGTTGCCGAAGTACATATAAGTCGGCCATAACTTGGTGTTGCCAAACGAGGTCAGTTGTGTGGCATCAGACCAGAACATGAGACCGGCCACAACTCGAGGAAGATCACAGTTAAGCTCCCCAGGAGAATTTTGGAGGTCCGTGTGGGCTTCATGGAAAGCCGGGGATGTGTAAAGATCTCCGTGTATGGCGACCTCGGCATCAAGGTGGGGTGGATTCCAGCGCAGCTGATACGGTTCGTAATGAAATAGTTTAGTATCTCGTTCGTTAGCTAGTTTTTCCCGTAAAACGGCCACGAGGGAGCGATGATAGAGATCGGCCGCTTGGTACACGCGAGGGCCTGGTGTTTCAGTCGTACGAGAAAACAGCAGTACACGCGAGGGCCTGGTGTTTCAGTCGTACGAGAAAACAGCACTTGAATCGACACGGGTGTTTTTTTCCAACCGGCATCTTCGTCTTCCCACTCTTCTTTATCTTCATTGTACTCGTTGCTACCCAGTTGGGAGTTTATTTTCGTCCAAGGTGTGGAGTTCACCTCAGCAACGTCAAAGGCGCTATCGCCCACAATCTCCAACAGTTTTCTGAAGTCGCTGTAGAGAATCATGCCTCTCATGGCGTGATATGGTAGTTTTCACCAAGGAGTATACAGCACGAACTCATAGCATTACTCTGTGCGCTACCCGCAGCTATCTCTATATGAGGCGCAGCTTTCCCACGCAACGCGCGCCATGCGCGCACCATTCCCGCGCTTCACGATGTATACGCGCGCGCGCGTTCCCGCGCTTGCGCGCCCTATAGCGCCAGCCATCCAGATGCATCCATCCACTGTCCACCAAGCTCCCTAGTATGTATATTTCCATTTCCTTTATTAGCATAGTTCCACCTTTATTTTTATCATAGTTTCTCACTCATATATATTTTTACATACCTACTCGGTAGTGCTTCGGCTCCGCATGAGCGCGCTTAGGCGCGCTATATAAGCGCTAGCAGTACATACTACACTGGACCTACTTTTCCTACTTTTCACTTACTAGTTACTACCCACTTACTACTTAGCAGAATATAGTAGAAAGCTATTCCTTTACATTTTGCACTCTTATATCTCTTATCTTGCTTTATATCACTACTTAAGCTTAGTTTCTCATTTCCGCATACGCGCGCGCACTTTCCCGTGCTTCGCGCTAATACGCGCGCGCGTTCCCGCGCCTTTGTACCTTGCGCGCACCTGCGCTTTCTCGCGCTTTGCTTAAGCGCACACTTCTAGATCCTTGCTGCACTCACTTCCCCTATAGGGTCGAACGCACTTGCTTCTCAAGTAACGCAGACTAGGCAGCGCGCGACCTTACAACTTTTACAGATACAGTCAGGAGCTTCTTTTGTTCCTCATTGTATTGTTGTTTCTACATCGCCTTGCGACTTCTGCACCCCTGATTCCAATACCAATCGCCAAGTTGAAATGAGGCGTGGTTAGGATAAGGATGGTACTGGAAATTGCTGCCCGGAGTGGGGGGTGAGTTGGATTCTTCATTGACATGAGAGCTGCTATGAATAAACGAGAGATCCGAGAGGGTGACATACTCTTCCAGATCGTGGGAGGGCAGTGCAGACGAGAAGTATCATCGCACTAGCCCGAATATGTTTGGAGGGCTGCGAAACATGGATTGCGAGGATAAGGGTACAGCGTTGTTGGACAAGGCGACTTGTTCACGACCGATAGGTGCCGGAGGGAAGACGCCCAACGGCGCAGTAGGTGGAGGCTGCGGAAGAACGTCCCTAAATCGTTTTGGCAACTGGCGATTCTGACGTCTCGGTCTTCGCTCTGCCAAACTGAGCACATCTCCTCCGACATCGCAGTCAGGGATGATGAGATCTCTGGTAGCAGCTGGGTTGAGCGGAGGTGCAGCGGGAATCTTGGGCTCTATTGCATAGTTAGCTTCATGTGAAGCTGGGGAATTGGGAGGAGAGTTAGACAATTGACAAGGCGATCCCATGAACGCCACAGGCTCAGCATCATGGTTCGAAGTGCGCGGCTTTTTTCTGAGAGTTAAAAGTTCCTTGAAATTGGACATAGCTGATGAAAGGCGCTTTCTTGTCTGAGAGCACGAGCGTTGGTGTTGAGCGAAGTGGTTCTGCGCAGTGAATGTGCGCCTACACACGCAGGTGTAGCCAGATGCTGGCATGGAGGAATGAGTGAAGCCAGTCTGTCGCCGGAAGATTCATAGAAAGAATTAATTCCGGCGAATGGCAAAGAAATGGCGCAGGAGTGGCAGGCAAATGGCTGGATATGGCAATGGCGAAATAATAATCAAATGGTGGGATAAAGCGAAATACAGTCCAGGATGCGAAACGGTCGCATGACTATATAAATGCTGGAAATAAACGCTCGGTCATCTGCAATCTCTACATTCTAAGATGTCCGCACCGAGTTCTCCACTTTCTGAATGTTCGACGTTATCCACGGAATTCGAATCGGTTGCCGACCCCGAAGTCGTCAAGATGCTGGTGGCCATCCTCACTTGCCGCCATGGTATACTGCATTATCATGCCCAAACGGCAGAACTGACAATGTTTCAGTGGCAAGTTATCTTTTTTATGAGGAAATTTGATACTCACGCACACTGTAGGCCAACCGACCGATATGGCCATAAAATTCACCCTTCACAATTTGAGGCTTATCGCAAAGCACATACGTTCCGCTACCCATGTTGCCTTTGCGCCGAGGGTAACAGATACATTGAGTCGTCTATATTTCGACGCACTGCCGGAGTATGCCAGGGGGAATATGTCGCAGAATGTGCAACCAGTAGTTGCGGGTACATGCGTAAGTGGGCTCATCATTTGAGCGTCACCAAGGTAGATGTGCTTATCTGATGATTTTAGTAAATATCGAAAAGTTTGTTGGAAGAACCTGCGTACCTGCAGTGTACTATCCTCGGAGAGGTAGGTGTCCAAACCTACGCGCGAATGTACTTGCCTATAACTGTCAGAAATCACCAATCGCCCCGCACGCTACCGGCAGTTGCTTAGAAACCCGTATGGCTCTGTAGGATGTACCGTGATGTTGGAACAAATATAGGGGGCGGTTAGACCTACTACGGTAGCTGCAGCTTACGTATGAGTATGTTATATGAACCAGAGGGGAGAAAACTCGTACAATTTGCATCTTGCACCTCATACTAGACCGTAGTTGGGGTCAACCGAAATAGTATCAATTGTTCACTAGTCTGAAAACTATGTCAAGGACGTAAATTGTGATAAGTTGGTGTGATCTCACCATTCGGCATGACTCCGGGCCGCTTGCACAATTTGCGCACATTCCTTACGTCATTTGGAACGAACTGCGGCATAGTATTCAAGTTACATCAGCTCTATCATTATTTCAGAGCGAAGGCGAAGTAACCTCTAAGGTAGCGCGTATGCAGGTTTACTTCATTATTAACTTTACTTGGAAAACATCACATTTTGTAATAGTAGGTACTAAGCACTACACATATGACTACTGAGACAGACGAGAGAGAACGGAAAAGAGAGTACGTTGAAGTGCTGGAGGCTTATATAGTGAATGACTCGATAAAATCAAACTCAGTCGGCAGTTCCTGAAACGGGCTCCACCGGTCTTCTGTGGCCTGGGACAACATTATGTCATCACAATACCCATTCTCTATGGATAGTGGCCGAATCCTAGTAGTACGTCGATGTTTCCCGCTCGTTGCTCCACGCGATGAGCTCGATATATTGTGTATTTTCAAGTGTACATACTTTGTGTGTATATATATATTGCCTTAAAGTACTTAGTAAGCTTGCTGCCGCCCTCGCTTGCCTATTTTGTAACGGCCGAACATTAGGCCGACGCTTCCCGCTCATCCGAGTCGTTCCTTAGTAGGATAAGTCGCTCAATCTACTTTATTTGCAGATACATTTTTTGTATATATTTCATTATTACCTTACAGTACTACCTACTACAATACATTTCTCAACTTCGTGACATCGATTGCCTATGGGTTCCTCTCCAAGTCAGGCAGATACATTACGTGTATTTCTACAGTAAACACAATATAACATTGAAGAGCTTACCAAAAAGGTTCCTTGTATTCACCATAGAGCCGGCAAATCCTTGATATACATTCACAGGGACACATGATACAGACGGCAGGGATTCAGAGGTCATGAATAGGTTGATAATGTCAGTACGTATGTTTGATACAGCGTGAAGAGGGAGAAACAAGGGGTCAGGGCAACAATGTACACATATAAAATGTTCACCGAAGACTTGTTCAAAGTCTGTCCGAAACGTCGATGGGGCTAGGTCTTTCAATGTTGACATAGATTGAATGAAGTCTGAAGACGTGAAATTAGGTGGTAGATCGGATAGATTGGGATATAGTTGACTCACGGTATTTGAAGCCGGAGGTAATGAAGGTGTCCCATTTGGAGCATGGGTCCACGTGATGTTTGACTTGATGTTATTTGGAATCCGAGGTTGTTCGAAGGAGTCTGGCAGGCTGCCAACGATGGACTGCTGCACAGGACACAATCACCAGGAACCGGCAATTGTGACAGACAAAATATACGAATAATGTTTGCAAGTCATTGTTTTCCATGAGCTTGATTGTATGAGAAAAGAAGAAAGGATATGGCATAGGTCAGTCATAGCATAGTGGAGTTAACGTAGGAAAACGACGACAGGTTTTCTAGCCCTGTCAAATACGGATGGGCCTCACCGAAGCGGGAGTGGGCCTTCCCCTAGGACGGGGTCGATTGAGTCTTAATGTTTCTGATGGCCTATAGAAACGGGTCAGCGGAATGTATATACATAGATGCGATATCATACTCACGTCATGCCCAAGCCTTGCGACATATTACCAGGTACAGCTGCCAGAGAGATGTTACCTATGCTAGCATTCTCCTTATTCTCTGAACCATTGCGGCCAGTGCTCCTCTTCACCCAACCCAAGGCAGCTCTTCGTGCGACCGAGCCCATGCGGGGACGGGGTGGGAGGCCGAACACGCGCTCGAGTTTACCAGGTGACATTGCTGCGTCCTTCATGAGTTCACCTGCCTTGGTGTTTTCGATCGCGGGTGACATAATGTTAGGGTTGACGGAAATTTGTTGCAGCGCCTTCGGTTGACCTTGGGAGCGCATATTGTCATTGGGAGCGTTTTCTGCGACAGCTGCAACAATGGCCACCCTCACTTGCTCGGTGGCTGGAGAAGATGTGAAAGAGGTCTTGAACGTCCTGGGGTAGGGTGAAGGTCGAGAGTTGACGCGAGAACGCATGCGTCGAGGGCGCAACTCTGAAGGTAAAGGCCCGTAGTTCTGCATTGAATGTTCCAAGAGCGCTTGCATGCCGGAAGGATGACTAGGAGGATCAAATGCTGATAACGACGTTCATTACAGTACAGTGAACAGGTAATAAGTACTCACATTGAACTGCGAAGACGGAAAATGGTGTGTCAAGCCAGAGTCGCTGGCTCTCTGTCACGGTATCTTCAGCTTCGTCGCGAAGCGCATAGTACTTGCGTAGCGCCATAATTCCTCTCTCATCATCCCACAACGACACCGAATCCATAGATGCAGTCTCAGCGGGATCAGGAATAAATACGGGAGCACGACCAATTGTCTTTGTCGTTGAATCAGGAAGTTGGACATTCTTTGTCGCAGAACTTGGAAGCGACTGAAGGGATGATGTCGGAGCAAGCAATGTTGTGAGTTCCTCCTCAATGGTCTCGTAAATGGATGTGCTTGATGCACGGGCCTGAGAGATACGTCGTTGGTGACCGTGGCCACGAGCGCGTGGTCGGACTCAGTCCAAAGTAGCGTTTGACAGAGGGTGAGTAATGTCAGAAAGCATGTAGTTGACATGTGAGAGGTCAATGCTGGACTGCGAGCCTTCCGAGAATGTGGAGTACCCATCCATTGAAAGTGGAGGTGTCTCAGCACCAGAACTCATAGACGTACAAGTGTTGGAGCGAGAATGACCTGCACAAGAAGGGCGGGTAAAGACAGGGATGCGGACTAAAACCCCAGTGAGCAAGACCAAGACATCCATTGCAAACGACCAACTCACAAGATGCTGACAGATCTTCCTCTCCTTCTGCGATCAACACCGTGTTCTCCAAACTCTGCCTCTCCAAAAGACCGTGCTTTGCTCTAATCATGCGCTCGTCACCGAACTTCACTGAATATGCAGTCGAAGCAATCGACGGCTTGGTCTCAAGAACTCGGCTCTTTGGAGATTCATAGTCATCAACCTTACGAAGGAAATTTGGCTGGGGAGTGTCAGATGCCATGTGTTTCCTTTTTTCAACTTGGCGACAAGGTGAGGCTTCGATCATGGATCCTACGGAGCGGCGTCGAACATGGCCACCACCAAGCATCTGCAAGAGAAAACGTAAATAACCAATTCACAAGCATGATTCCAATAACTTACGCTGATCATGGTGTCATCTTCCTTCTGCAGACTATGAATGCTAGCAATGCTGTAGCTTGATAACCGTTTGAATTGAGGTGGTGCATGCGAGGAGTCCACAGCAAAGAACGCAGAGTCAGATGAAGAAACGGATGTCCTATGGCAAGTTTTCTCAAAGAGCGAGTCTTCCATATTGGGCACTGGTTGATGTTCATGGTCCATGTCCATGATCGAATCATAGGACATGCGATTCACGTATTGGCCACTCCGGAACTGCTCGCTTCCGATGCTCCTGGCAGGGCTTTCAGGTGGCGATGCAGAAATAGCGGTCAGTGGCATTCCACGATCCAAAGCAGAGTCAAGCATCTTGTCTCCCAGTCCTGGCCTCCCCAGGTGAATCTCCGAGAAGTCACTGAGCATGGAATCCACAGAAAAGTCGGGGCGATGCCTAGCCCACGAGGCACGCCCGCCATGAACGTATGGTTGCGAAACGCTGCTCGTGCTAGTGCTCGAGTCATTGCGGCGGCGGTATCCATAACTGCTGCGGTTGTGTCCATAGCTGTTGCAGTTGTATAAGCTGATAGGTGGACCTAACGAAGAGACAGAGACTGCAGACGAGTGGCGAGGATGAGCAGCAATACGATTATATGGGTGCAGCTGTGAGTGCATTGAGGTACGGAAGTAGAAGCTGGAGGTATCGCTGTCAACGCGTCTCCTGCGAGGTTGTTTTTGCATGAAGGAGAATGTATCATCAAGAGAAGACATAGTGAAAGAGAACTCGTCCGAGGAAGGACACTCCCGAAGGCTTGGGAGTGGTAATACCCCATAATCGAAAGGATCTGTAGACCCATGATTGATAACCTGTCCATATGACGAGACAGACGCAATGCTGAACATAGAGTCACGTTTGTTGTGGTCGCTACGCGAAGTGGCTCCTGGCGGAGGGTAGAAATTCGGACGATTGTCATGAAACTCGAATCCCCTTCTCACTTCTGCAAATGAGTCAAAGCCTGCAAAGCTCAGTTCTGAAGAGTGTCTATAGTGACCTGGAGCATTTGAAGTGCGACCAGCTGAACGTCTGATGCGCTTCAAGCTAGTGTCTGAATCGAGGCGAACGCGAGACGGAGGTGAGGGAATTTCGACAGCTTTTGCAAATATGGACTTGAGAACAGCCGAGTCATCAGCAGCTAACGAAGTTGCGGAGAGGGACTTGGCAACAGCCAAAGGAGGGATGATATCCGATAGTGTAAGTGGCTCCTCATTCTTTTCAGCAGAGGGTGCAGGTGATGGCTTACCGCCAAACTTTAAATTCCTATTGAGCTGTCCATCTGATGGTCGCGATTTCATGGACCTCGTGGACCTAGCGTTCCTCAAGAGTTGAGGCCGCTCTGCGCAAAGGAAGTCCTCCTCCTCCTCCCTCTCCCAGTCATTTGTCGTGGCAAAACTATCCGTTCCAGGAAGCAGCGACGGTTCAGTGTCCACATCCATCGGGAAGCCCTGAGGTAAGAACTCCTGCGACACATAGTCCATACTGAATGTGCTATCCCCCGCGCGTTCCAGTTCCGCCTGCAATGACGGGATCTTGGGCACAGGAGGTGCCTAACGTCCCTGCAAGACCAAGGTTTCGGCGCGCATCAGGGAGAATCAGTAAGCTCGGGCTATCAAGCAGTTTCGGAATATCATCGGTGGTGTCGCAGCGCAATCGCAAATGCACATGCTCTATAGGCACAAAGGACGATGGTTTCCTCTCATATCCTCTTGCCTTCTTGAACACAGGGCTTGTACCAAGTGACGCACGAGAACTGACCTTTGAATGTGCAGAGCTAAACGTGCGTGATGATGGTGGATGATCTGCGTTGCCCGTGAATGGTAAGCTCATAGGTGCTGTGAAGACTCCTGAGACAGGCACCTTGCTTTTCGCGGGGCGGAGTGCTTTGAAGACGGGCTATGGTTCTGCCGCAGGCGCAGGGCTCATTGTGCGCTTGTGCGTGAACTTAAAGGTCGATGCTGGCGCATGGGAGTCCCTTGGCGGTGATTTCGCAGGTGATATCCCAGCATTGAGCATTGCCCACGGTGCGACATGCTGCCCGATGGATGAAACTACAGCGGTGGATATTGTCTTGGAGTATGGGCAGAGTGACGTGACGCTCGCGGCGCTTGCGCGGAGGCATTTGATAGGGCTTTCTAGGATCATGTGTTTTGTAGGGCTGCCAGCTTGGGAAGATGCCAACAAAGATGGCGAACGACCACTCAGAGGTGACATATCCGGCGTCGCTTGCAGATCAAGGTGGTTGATGAGCTGCGCGAGATCATTTGTTGCTGCGTCCAGGAGGGATATTACTGCACAATCTGTGTCACAAAATCAGATGAACAAATCAGTACAACGCGAATAGTCGACTGGCTGTACGCATGGCCTGACATACCGTTTTCGTCCTCCATACCTGTTCTGTTGCTTTTGTGGTGAAAAGTACCCAAAAGAAATCCTCCGCCATCTGGAGTGACGCATATTAAGTGAGTTGAACACTCAGGTAAGAAGGACATACTCAAAAAGTAGACCCTGACGTGCGTTGATGGTGGGAGCAGAGTCTAGTAGTACATCAGCCTCTACGAGTGGTTCGTGAGCTATTTTACGGAATGTGTGCTTACTGCAATAGTCATAAATGTAAATGTTGAACCTGGATGAGCAACAAATGAGTTAAGTTGGGGCAATGGAATGAGATATACGACAACAAACATCTTGTCACCTTCTTAAGATGGGTCTGACGACAGGGCAAAGGGTTCGACTGCATTTGCATACAGTCCATCAAATGTTTCATCATTGGCATTGTCGTATCTGGGGGCAGGTTGTGCCATCCGAGTTCCTGCATTTTAGAGGTCAGGATATGTACAATACTAAGAATGTTGCGGCTCCACATACCTGCGTATATATACAATATCAATATCCATTCTTGTTCCGTTGCTTGTTGCTGTGAAACCACCCAACCATCTGGAGCACCACATATTTGGTTCAGCAGGTTGTCGCAGTCATTCACGAAATCAATGAGTTGACACCTGTCATTAATTTACAAATTTGGAATAGAAGGTACACACATATATATATCTCCTGTATGGATTGTCCCGAACAGTCTAGGTAATCAAATTCTTGTATAGTACAGTACATAGTCTAACGTTGCATCAAATTTTGAGCAGGTTCCACCAGACATATCTGATCGGAACGCAAAGTTATGGTAACTGTAGGCGTGATCTTAATGTCAACAGTGTTTTTCTTGGTGATTTCACACTTGGTTACAGTTCGTATAAGTCCACGGTGAACCCCATCAAGAATAAGGCACTCTTGGTTTTTCTTGCGCGGAGGAGCCGGGCTCAAATCGTTCGCGGGGATGTGGTAGTGTTCAAGTGCGGCGCCAGCACTGTTGGATGTACAGGATACGGCCACGCAACCTTCGGGTGAGGGTCCATTCTCACCGCAAAACCGGTCAGGGCAAGCTGTCGACACAAAATGTTTCTGTAGCTTGCCACCCATGAACCTCACCGACACCTTCAGCAACGCGTGATACGTTAAGAGCTTTGAAGAAAACTCCTTAGACATTAACCAAGGTAGTGGACCTACAATAACATGAGTAGACATTGTGATATCTCCCTTGAAAACTTACCTATGTCTCGTGCTTTCTCCATTCTGGCCTCGATGCTGTCCCGCATGTCGAGTTGATCAACACTCCATGTCTGGAGTGCCGATGATGAGCTGGGATTGGCGCTTGATGAAGGGTCATGCGTCATATCAGCACTCCTGGGGCTCTCAGACCGTGCGGACCACTCGTTGGATGGCAAAAGACCAGGATCCATGATTGAAGCCGACGAGCTAGAGGGAACTTGTTCGACAGGCGGAGTGACACTTCGAGGTGGGGGGGCCAAGTACGACCTTCTCCGCATTTCGCAGAATGAAAATAGCTCCGGGCCTTCGAGCATGACACCATCTAACCTCATCCCATACCTTAACATTGGTCAGCCTTTAAATTACCGCAAAAACATAAGTACCACTCACCTGGTGACAACGTCGTGGAGTTTGAGCGTAGCACGCACCTGCCCGCGCACAGCAACGGTGCAAGTCTCGAGGGAAAGACTCAAGAGGGTGCCTTGGTAGCCCTTCCGATCACCCCCAATAACAAAGACCTCCTGCTCGATATCCTTCTTAAAAGAATCCAAGCTGACGTTGTGCATTTTGATGACAAAGCGGATTGGAACATTGATCTGTCATAAGTCAGAAATGTTTGAGTTGAAGTGAATGATACTTACGAGTGACTTGTCGCCATCACATATGAGACTCAGGCGAGCGTTTGGAATGTCTACATGCTGGACGAGCCCTTTTGCCCCGAACTCCGGCCCACAGGCGACACCCACAGTATCTCCAGGTCTCACATCATAACCCCTTTCTTTCGTAAAGGTAATTGTCTGGGTGAGATCCGTCCGCTGAACCATTGCAACAGGAACTGAGATACTCGACAGGTCAACCAGGCTAGACTCTGTGTTGTTGGCAGCAAGGATGTCCTGGAACCACAAATAAGTATCCCCCTTGGAAAACCAATTCACAATGCCGCGTTTGCCAGTGTGTTCCCCACCCAGGACTTGTATGTAATCGCCGATTTCAATAGAATCAGAGTCGGAGGGAGGCTCGAAATGTTGCTGTATTGGTAGGTGGGATTTGAGAGTGTGCCTCAAAGGACGCTGATCCAAGTAATACTTTGAAACTTCGACCTAAGCGTTACGAGTTAGTCAATCCTCCAAACAATATTAATACCGCCAGAAACTAACCACTTCCTTGGAGATCTCTTGGCAAACGTGAAACACATCCTCGCACATTTGGATGACGTGACCTTCCACGCCCACGTATGGACCAGCTACAACTCTAATAGTGTCACCAACCCGATGTAGGGATTCATTTCTGGCTGGGCTTGTAGAGACTGTTTTTACCTTATTTTATGTTGGCACTTTTGTAGCTTACATAAGGAAGCAATCTTTTCACCAGTATCAGTATGAGTCTGAGTGCTCAGCAGTTTTCTATGATATTTCCTCTCCTTTGAGCCTTAAGCCTAGTCCAGAAACCCTTTAGGGTCGAATAGCAGCTAGGTTCTGCAAGACCCAACACATTGTTCAGACTCACCATCTGAATTGTTGTACCTTCACCGAAAGACACGTTCTATGTCCCGGAGTGGAAGTTCTGTTTCTTCAAGAGATCCATCGAAGTCGAATTGCAACCCCACGGAACCACAGGTATGGTCAGTGGAGACAACAGTACCGGACTCTCCACGAAGAGAGCCTTTGATGACCCTGGCCGGATCACCGACGCGCAAAAATTGCATCGAGAACGATGCCACGGTGTCCTTCAGGAAGGGAAGGTCCCACCCAGATTCTAGATGCAGCTGAATGTCGTTGATATGAGGGGAGGCGACAAGTTCTACGTGGTCGCGGTGGAAAGTCTTGACTAGGAGACCCTTGTAATAACTCTCTCCTTTGTATGACCACCCTATTACTTCACCATTCCGAATGATGTCGGATGCCTGAGTGCCTTTGCTATCTGGAAGGCGAGATCGCTCGACCAACGCTCGAGTTCCCTGAGGCATTTGATAGGGGAAGTCATGTGCAGCAATCAAGACTTCAACAAGGTCCTCTTTGGATTCAAAGACCCTGCCTACGTCGTCTTTGTACTTGCCCTTCGTGACCCTCACCCACACCGTGTCGGGAAGCTTGGATCGTAAACGATTGACCGCTTCGCGTTCTTCATCCGTGATGCGGGTATAGTCTTTCATGGTGTGATAAAGGGAGGAAGGCAGTGATTGTAAAATAGTTTTGGGGCTGTCTGCCACCACGTAAAGCTGGCCTGGTATCCAAGCTGACACAGTAACTGAAAAATTTCGTCTCCGAAGGTGTGCAGCGATATATTCAGTAGCAGTTCCTGTGACGCAATGAGTATATACTATGCCATTAAAAATCAGACCTACTTTGAACATGAAACAGATACATTCTGTCGTCAGTGGGAAACTGGCGACTGCGTGATGAGGTGGTCGGATTCTGTTCGAACCGAGTGACCATGTTATCGAAGGTTGCAGCCAACCTATCTTTGGCTGATGGGCCCAACAAATGTGTCACGTTCGGCAACCGCATAGATGTTCTACCTTCTTCTTCATCATCCTCCTCCTCCTCCTCCTCCTCCTCCTCGGCCTCATCGAGTATATATGGATTGTTCTTCTACAATTGTTTAATTAATCAATTGATCAAATTATCAGTTCATGATGGACTTACTTTGCGCGGTTTGCGCAATCGTTGAACGGGTATGGCCCGTGGAGATTCGGGCTCGGGTACATACCTGAGCTTCAGTTCCATCAAGTTTGCCAAGGACTGCGCGTTATTTCCATCACCGGAGAACAACAGACGTCGCGGTTCCTCCCAGTCATCTGCAGAGAATCGACTGCCGAGGTGTGATTCAAGAGCAGCGTCCATTTCATCCATTGACATGTCGCTGGTGAGGAACTGGCAAAGAATTGCCCATGCAAGGGGATCGTAAAGTGCCGATGGGGTTGTTTTATTCCCTGCATCACTCATGAATGTCAATATAAACTACTATATCACAATCACGACTTACCTTCACCGATCCTAAGGTGCTTCGGGGTAGGTTCATCACCACCGTAAGGTGATCCGGCGCGTTTGGACATGAGTTTGTGTGATCTGTAGACATGCATCAATTTCAAGGTTGCGACGAACTTCATTTTTGACATACTTTTTTCAAAGTCTATTGAATCGACTGTCAGGTAGCTAATCTATGTACTAACATATCGTATTGAGGTAGTTGGAAAGAAGCCCTGTTAATGCGCAAGGTCAGCTTTTATAGTGAATCACTTTGGTGGATTAGCTAATACATACGGATGTGGCTGTAAGAATTGTGGTGGGCGCTGCACAATGGACCGATGGCGCACCATTGTCCTGTAGTAATTTTTGGATATGGATTGTGGACCGACCGTCGCCAGTGAGGACTAAGTTGTTGGCACTCAAGTCAGGCCCACATATAGTACAGACAAATTCCGAGATGAAAATGTATGTAGCGAAGCCCCAAGTACGAAGTATGGAAGGCGTCATGCATAGTGACTATTACTACGCATGCTAAAGCTGCCAGTGACGTGCCCGCATCGAACCACCCGTACTACTCTGCTAGTTCACATACGTGCTAAATATAAAGTAACATACTAGTAAGTATAATCTATCTGTGATCTATGTAGTACGTATATACTATTGGTTGAAACTTGTGAGTCGGAAAAGAAGTGAATTATGCGAAGAGCACAGTTGATATACTGAACGACTGCAAGTATATTTAAACTCAGACGGCAACACCTGGAGGGTGCCTTTTGGCTTAAGTGTGGCAAAAAAAGAATGTATGCGACTGGTTTCGAACGCAAAAGCACACGGGCATAAACGTAATATTCAATCGAAAACCAGTAGACTATAATGACTTTTGTAACCTAGGTCTGAATGTATTTATCATACAATCTTATATTACTTAAGCTTGTCGGGACACTGGCGCTTAATGCCGGCTGAGTTTGAATATAGTCGTTCACTATATGTACCCATTCCTGTCGATGATGAGTCCCTCTTTCTAACCTCGATCACATCTTTTACCTTAATGTTGTTAGCGTTACCTTAGGTTAATTTAATTAGTTTGACTACCTTCCTATATGTTACACCTAAAGCATGAATAGATTTTGAAATGACGGGCCTCAGTTAATTAAAAGAGTCGGGCACGCACTGCGGCTGTATTGTCAATTCGTACGGTGCGCCTACCGCTGTGATATTAAGTAGCGCGCTGCCCAACGTTATTTTCGTGACAGGCTGCAATGCAAAGAACACCCATAAAATTGTCCCAACAAGCCAACCCATTGGAAACAGTGGTAAGCACACCAAAACTTATGTTCTGCGCATCTCATCCTCTGCCAACAGATTCTTCTCGGCTCCATAATCCTCCCATTCACCAGGTGCGGTCCTTTTTTTGGTGCCATGCTGTTCTAACAATTTATTGTCACCCCATTTTGAAGCCCCATCTCCTTGTTCTGATCCTCCTTCATTCCAAGTGAAGAGCTCTGGACAGAAAGCGGGAGATGCTGTACCCTCCGGAATTTGACCAAGCACAGGCACATTGATGTCACACGGCATATGGCGCTCGAGGTTGTCGGCGCGGTAATATTCTTCCAGCCATCTGTATCTGTACGTATTCACCCTTTCTGAAAGGTGCGCAATAACATTTTCTGCGTTCTCTAGTTGTTTTTTGAGACGACGCAGCTCCAATTCTACTCTGTCTTGGAGCTCTTCGTCCTTGCCTAGGTAAGAATTTCAGACCCGTTCGTCGTATGGTTTTCAGTCTCTGAATGATCAATTCTCACCAGCTGTCTGAGTTCCTTTAGGGACCATTTCATTAATCTGACAGAATTGCCTGCACGGTAAGTCTAATTTTGATTTGCTCTCTGCAACGTTTTAAAACTCACTTGTCTGTGTCTAGCTCATCGATGTCAGAGCTCATCTGTGTGTGCACTAAGCAAAGTTGGAAGCTTCAGGTGAACTTGGATGAGTTTTGTGCTGTGTGGCATGTTGAAGAGCGTACTTTAGCTTAACATTACTTCCAACGTGGATGGATCGTCGCAGACACTTCCGAGGGGGTGAACTGGACATTCTTGATCCAAATGTCACGAGTAGTTGTTTCGACAGCGTAAGTGATTTATGTATCTATACGTGCGATGATGACCAATCTCGTACTACCAGGCGAAACAAACGCCGTGCCATCATCTATGGCGCTCGTGTGGTGACTTTATTTTTTCCATAACAAGATCTATGGCGCTCGGATGGCAAGACTTTTTCATTATGAGATCTATGGCACTCGGATGGCGAGTTTTTTTATATATCACGCCATTGTTTTCTTGGACATATAAATAGTCTGGTTTATTAATGGTATTACAGTCGCCCACTTCAACTTATTATGAGTAGTGACGAGAACAATCCCTCTTCCAGCGGTCCTTCGCGCAAGCGTAGTTGTTCAGCCCTTCAATTGGGCCCACATAAAAAAGCGTAAGTATGCCAACTGGTGAACCACTACCTTCCTGACCTCGTCCTCTTGACCAGGACATCATCAAATCCCCTCATCCTTCATGGGCGACATTTTGGTCGGACGGTGTTCGCCCTATGCAACTACCCTGCTCTTCTGACTGCAGGGATCCTCCGGCTCGAAGAGTTACAAGACTCTCCCATAGAGGACTATCCAGCGGAGTAAGTGTAGTTGTGACAATTGCATGCCGCCAGAATTTAAGAATACTCACAATGTTAGTGTTCGATGTGAACATAGAGTGTTCATGCATTTAATAGAGTCATATCCTGGTCTTTTAGATGGTCTCACAATGGGTGAGGATGAGGATGTTATTCACCTTGGAGAATTAGTAAGTGTTTAAAACTGGAAGCTCGTCATACTCACCGTTTTGCAGCTGGGTAAAGGAGCCTCTGGTGCGCGAGGCGACGACACTAAAACCCTTAAATCTGCTGTTCTTGATTGGCTTGTGCCCAGAGGACAGGTAGTCATACCGCCCCTCTCCCGAAACATCAAGTCGGACTGCGGGTTCAATCATGAAATCACCGGTGCATTGCTCTGCCCTGCAGGCCTTGACTGGTCGAATACAGCGTACGTCTTGCCACCGTTCAATCATCTCAATGTCATAACACTACGACTTAGAACCAAGCTCAGTCTCAAGAGCGGTGAAACCGCAGTTCGTGGTGATCAGTGGCCCATGTTCCTATATGCTAGGTATGACTATGATCCCGAAGATCCATGGAAGGGCTTATTGAGGAGCGATATACTCATATTTGTAGGCTCATTCTCTTAGCAATGAACATCTCTCATCTCTCCTGACAGGGTTTCAAACATGTATTTACGTCCCCAAGTTCGGTAGACAAGGACCCAAAAGCGATGCGCTCCGGCAACGCTTACCTTCACGGCATGAAGTCCGTAACCAAAGGGTCACTGGCCTATATTGCCACACAGGTATGTAGAAGATTTGATAAAGTATGCCTCGCACTTCTGATTATTCATTGAGGTTCAGTTTTCATTGAGTTCATCGTCTGTATTTTCACGCACAGACACCGTCACGGACTCCAAAAATTTTTATCACAGCATCCTCGACCTGTTAGAGGATCCCGATGAAAGTGAGGAAGTCGTCGACCTCATGATGTGGTGGACGAGGTTCGTGATTCATCTAGTCGCAGGCTGTCTATGCTAACACCTTAACATAGGTGCATCTTTCCTAATTCTTCATCTTCGCAGCGCGACATCAGCAAAGACAGTGCGCTGTCCAAAATTCAGGCGAAATGTGCTGCCTTGCAAGCACGAGTCAATGTTAACACTACTTAGTTTATTTCGTGCTATTCTGTCTGTAATTCTGTCTGTCAAGCATGTCAATCATGAAGCAGTTGATGAATAACCCCCTAATAGTGTGAATGTAAATCTGATGTATGCCATGAAAGGTTGACACCAGTTTCTGAAGTGATATCAGCATCTTTGATCGTAGCTTTCGAGCAGCCCATGTAACAGTAGATTTATTTGCCAAAAGCTTAACATTGTGCTATGGCATGACAACCTAATACCATACTGCGACACACAGTCAGCAATTGTAGATTCTCCCTTCAGAAGCTATCTATATAGCCATAGACATGTTTGCCAAAAGCCTAGCATCATGTCATGTATGACAGCCCAGCATCATACTCTGACACACAGCCAGCAATTTTAGATCCTCCTATCAGAAGCTATTTACTGAAGCTAGACAATTTTTTATCAAAAACCAGCATCATGCTATAGCTTATAATGTATTATTATACCATAGCACACAGCCAGCAATTGCATATCCTTCCATCAGAGGCTAGCTATATAGTCATAGACGTGTTTGCTCAAAGCTTAGCATCATGTTGTGGCATGTCAGCTAAATGTCATAACCTGACACACAGTCAGTGATTGCAGATCCTCCCATTGGAAGCTGACTATTTAAAGCTAGACACCCTTTGTGGAAGACCAGCATTGTGCTGTAGCTTACAATATAATATCTGACCCTGACATACAGCCGGTGATTGCAGATCCTCCCATTGGAAGCTAACTATTTAAAGCCAGACATCTTTTGTGGAAGACCAGCATTGTGCTGTAGCTTACAATATAATATCTGACCCTGACACACAGCCAGTGATTGCAGATCCTCCCATTGGAAGCTAACTATTTAAAGCCAGACATCCTTTGTGGAAGACCACCATTGTGCTGTAGCTTACAATATAATATCTAGCCCTGACACACAGCCGGTGATTGCAGATCCTCCCATTGGAAGCTAACTATTTAAAGCCAGACATCTTTTGTGGAAGACCAGCATTGTGCTGTAGCTTACAATATAATATCTGACCCTGACATACAGCCGGTGATTGCAGATCCTCCCATTGGAAGCTAACTATTTAAAGCCAGACATCCTTTGTGGAAGACCAGCATTGTGCTGTAGCTTACAATATAATATCTGACCCTGACATACAGCCGGTGATTGCAGATCCTCCCATTGGAAGCTAACTATTTAAAGCCAGACATCTTTTGTGGAAGACCAGCATTGTGCTGTAGCTTACAATATAATATCTGACCCTGACATACAGCCGGTGATTGCAGATCCTCCCATCGGAAGCTAACTATTTAAAGCTAGCCATCTTTTGTGGAAGACCAGCATTATGCTGTAGCTTATAATATAATATCTGACCCTGGCATATAGTCAGTAATTATGGACCCTGCAGTAAGAGGCTGCCTATGTATGAATAGACACACTTGACAATAACACAACAGTATGCTAGTATATCACAAGTAGATATCATGGGTCTGTCAATATTATAGGGTTGGGAGAAATCACCATCTTAGTCTAACTTTTTATTCCTTTGTCATGTGATCTGCAATTGTGATATATATTTTTAGTAATATAGCTTCGATAAATCTAGCTAAATCTTTGCCATTCTCAGGTCAAATGCCTGATGTGGACCGTGGTGGTTAGTTCATATATTGGTGCTCACAGAAGCGATTATCTTGATATGTCGCCAAGGGTGATAAGCTGCAACGTTAGGATGTTGATAAGATAGAAGGCGGTGACTCAGACAGTCAGACTGCAAATATCAAGACATGAGCAAGTCTAGGTTCATCATGACTAGACCTCCAAACGAAGAGAGATGTTGTGAATGTGATGGCTGAAGCGTACCCAAACTCAAAATTCAGACCAGATGCTAACACGTGCATAAGGGCGCTCCGCGAAGAAGAACTCCTCATGTGATTTGTGCAGCCCATAGCACTATATTAATACATCTTGAATGGACAACAGTCCATAAATACCAATACATACTTACCTATAACTATCCAATTGTCCAACAGGATGTATCCTTGAGGAGAATCATTTATAGAAGCTTTGGGCACTTGCCAGCTTACAAATCACTGCTCAAACAGATTATCCAATGTGACCGCATTTTTAGCCTCACAGCGTGGGAATTACCCCACAACGCCCAAAACATCGACCATTTTTGGAATCTCCACAATATCAATTATTCCCACACCCTCCCCACCTCAGTGCAGCTTCACCACTACACCAAAACAGGTCCCCCTTCATATATATGTATAATATAATATAATAGACCACTTTTTTTGCTCATTTATGTACCTGCTCCTCCTCCAGAGACCATTTAACATATAATAGGATACAGAATACTTTCGCATTTTTGCCCCTATGGTAGGGAAGTGTCCCAGGTTATTCAGAACATGTTTAGGAGTATACATGAAGAGATTCCCATCTTTATTTTACCTCCTGGAGCCTTCTGCATCAATAGATATAGCATATATATGAGAAAATACAAAATATGATCTCATTTTAGTATTTCCAGGTGGATAGACTTCAAAAAATGATCCCCAGCATCTATTTAACAGTAGGAACAATGCATCAGGAGCCCAGGACCATAGGACAAGACCTTGTTGTGTTGTATATCTCCCCTCTCCTGGTGGTTCACCCCCTGTGAAAATTTTTCCTGCAGTACTGGACCTCAAGTATGGTAGGGGGTCTATTTTTATTCATATTTGGAGTATATATATCATATAGATAGCTCATTACACCAACAGGATACTTCTACAGGAACAAAAACATAGAAAATCACATTTTTGATGTTTTTGATGTTTTTCAGCATCTTACCCTTGCACAGATGATCCAACCTGCTCATATACAATTAGTGTAGCATATATACTTGCTTTTTATGACCAAGATCAGCTACATATAGGGCGGAAGTTTGAGATCTGATGTAAAGGGGACATTTTTACTGATTAGAGGCCCATATGTTCAACTTATCAATTTTTAATGATCAGACACCTGGAGCACATTTTAAATATATTCAATATCATAGACCCTAATTTACAGAAAGATCCACCCAGAACTGAGGGTTGTGGAAGTGAAGTAGATAAGAAACTGAGTGTGGGAAAGTTCAAATGCTCAAAACATCGAAAATGGTCAGTTAAGCAGTGGTAGGACTTTAATACTGGGTCAACTCATATCTACACTACGTTCTTTCCACCTATCCTCTACTCTCAGGGCAGTATGTAGCATAGGTTTCTTAGGTAGTCTACTATGTATCCTACATATTTTTAATAAAATCTTCGACCTGTATTATATATAAATATGTTTTTGTGTGAAAAGATGTGTATTGTCACTTTTCACACATATATTATTTTGCTTCTCATTCACTCAATACTTCATGGATCTTTCTGAAACTTCAAGGCTATCTTCAAATATATATATGAGAGGTACTACAGGCCTCTGATCACTAAATATACCCTTGATTATCATAGAGGTCTCTTATCAGTAAAAATGTCCCCTTTACATCAGATCTCAAACTTCCGCCCTATATGTAGCTGATCTTGGTCATAAAAAGCAAGTATATATGCTACACTAATTGTATATGAGCAGGTTGGATCATCTGTGCAAGGGTAAGATGCTGAAAAACATCAAAAACATCAAAAATGTGATTTTCTATGTTTTTGTTCCTGTAGAAGTATCCTGTTGGTGTAATGAGCTATCTATATGATATATATACTCCAAATATGAATAAAAATAGACCCCCTACCATACTTGAGGTCCAGTACTGCAGGAAAAATTTTCACAGGGGGTGAACCACCAGGAGAGGGGAGATATACAACACAACAAGGTCTTGTCCTATGGTCCTGGGCTCCTGATGCATTGTTCCTACTGTTAAATAGATGCTGGGGATCATTTTTTGAAGTCTATCCACCTGGAAATACTAAAATGAGATCATATTTTGTATTTTCTCATATATATGCTATATCTATTGATGCAGAAGGCTCCAGGAGGTAAAATAAAGATGGGAATCTCTTCATGTATACTCCTAAACATGTTCTGAATAACCTGGGACACTTCCCTACCATAGGGGCAAAAATGCGAAAGTATTCTGTATCCTATTATATGTTAAATGGTCTCTGGAGGAGGAGCAGGTACATAAATGAGCAAAAAAAGTGGTCTATTATATTATATTATACATATATATGAAGGGGGACCTGTTTTGGTGTAGTGGTGAAGCTGCACTGAGGTGGGGAGGGTGTGGGAATAATTGATATTGTGGAGATTCCAAAAATGGTCGATGTTTTGGGCGTTGTGGGGTAATTCCCACGCTGTGGGGCTAAAAATGCGGTGTGGCAATATTGGGTGACTATCCGTAGGCAAAATAATGCGGAATAGATTATAACGGACTTTGAAAGATATCTGCAAAATTTAATATGTACAGAAAACACAACCGTAACGCATCTGGATTAAAATAATTCGGTCAAAACTAGATGTTCGTAGTTAGTAGAACGACCCTGTGGTGGTCACAGGAATACATTAGTATACACAGGAAAACAAGTCTTTAATGTAAAAAAACAGTTGCGGTAGCTTGGGGAACGAGTTGTTTTTGCAAGTCTAGACTTATAGGGAGAGAATGGTGTCGGCACTGCTCACCTTGTACCCTGGCCGGTCGCAGTGGTACGTGTCAGTGTCGTCTGCTGATAGCAATCTTAAAATTTCAGCTGAAAACTTCGCCAGGGAGCTCAGGGATGGGACTGCGTATATTGGAAAATGTTTGGACCAGGTGGCGACCTTCACTATGCTGAACATGTGTCAGGCGGACCTCAAGTCTTGGATTAGTCAGCAGATAACTTAGGTGTAGTGGCCCAAAACGGATTTAATCTGTTGTTTATAATCCGGATTAATCTGTAAGGGGGGGGGGGCCCCTTCTAGATTTAGAGTTTGTAAGAGCCTCAAAATAATATGTTTTGAACATCCGACACAAATGAACAGCGGCATCGCGGCACGACTTCCTTATATGGTCTTTTTTATTCTATCTTATTTTATTCCGCATTATTTCAGCCTACGGATAGTCACCCATTGTGGGAAGTCCTGACGAGTCAAATAGGAATGAATTTCTGCTTTTAGAAGCCAGGATAACTATACTAACAGGATGTATCCTAGACTGATGGATAACTATAGGAAAGTATGTATCACAATTTATGGATCATTAACCATATTGATGTATCTTTCTGCCATCATGTGGTGATTCGTGAACTTCGAGATCTAAACCAGATTCGTCGATTGAGGCACGTTCACATATGCACTATACTGACGATGGGGGTTTTGATAGATGAATAGGAAAATGATGGTGTTGGGGATGACGATGGTGAAGGGAAAGCTGCAGACGACGATTTCAATTATGTCTCTTTCCAATTTTGCCTGGCACTGGTAAGAGGGAGCGGACGTGCACTTCGACGGTTGCGCGAGCAGGGTGGTGCTCACCTGCTAGATGGGCTGTGATGAGACCTCTGACTGAAGCAAGAGTTGAACAAGAAGGACGGAAGGAGAATTTAGCTGATCCGCCAACGCCATCAAAGCCGTTTTCGCATGAGATGCTGATCGATCGTAGAGATGTGGATAACATGGTCGTGCTATTAGATGGCCGTTTGTATGACCAAAGAGAGGGGAAACTATCAACATCAGGGTTCAGTTTGACCACGAGAACGTCAACCAAATTACTTCTCGACCCACTAACTCTGTCAGGACATCAATCATTTAATACAATTTTATTTAACGTCATGAACGACAAATTTTCAACGTTCTCGAGGACGAATGTGACGATAATCTAAGGGTAATGAGTAAGACTAACAAAAACAAGAACGAATCTAGACCGACTCAAAAAATGAAACATCCGATGCCGAATAAAGCTCATGGGGTATACACCCCACCACGAGAATGACAGGGAGAAAATCGATCATCAAAATCAAAACAAAGTCCTCCTAGGAGTCGGGGATGATTTTTCGCTTCTCTTCGAACATTCGGATATTTGGAAGCTCTGGATCTTGTGCAACAACAGCATCACCGGGAGAGCGAACAATAATTCACAAAATGACGTTGAGCATCGAGTGTCTGCGTCTGAGAATGTTGAAGCGAGAACACATGGACCGCCGAGCAGCGGCGCATGATGGTCCATTGCAAAAGGGACAGGGAAGATGAGTCGAGAAAAAATCACGCCTAGGAATCCCACCAAAGCAAATCGGACGGTGCATGCGCGCGCACCATTTCAAGGTATTGTTCACCAGTGAACATCGAAAAATGGTCAATGATGCGACTGACAGTCACGGGCAAGAGATTGCCTGACGGAGACTGGTCTACAGATTGCAAGTAAACTCGGTACCCAAAGTACTGGCATAAATTTAATGTGCGTCGACAGAACGGAGCTTCCATCGTTGGGAAGTTCTTGATTCGAGACTGTCAGAGCAACGGACAAGCCCAAGCACCGTGATCTGAGTCCAGGGTTTAAGGAACAGCGATAAAAGGTCCGATCCTAGGAACTGGTTCAAACATGGCTGCTTGATTATTGTCACCGAGACATCATTGTCACCGAGAAATTATTGTCACCGAGCAATTTTGGGTAGCCATCACAGCGCCCTCCTATCGCTGCACTATATATATATATACTAGATGCTACAAGACAATCAACTTCTTGAATATTCAATCTGTCTCCTGCGAATGAATGAAAATGACATATGAATCATGCAAGTCTGTGGAAATTCACAGTCATAACGCGCATAATTGAATCCTTTTGAGCATCTGTTCGAGCTACAATGACACAAACTAGACTTGAATAAATTGCGCTGATTGAGTGCAAGATTCGCTGGACCGTCATCGGGTAAAAAAAGTCGGCCGGTGATTAGGATAAGTATGGTGTAGGCTTGCCACATTACTCATTCATTGGACTCCACCGTGGATCAAAATGTATCGGTGTCAGTAGTCATTTGGATGAAACGCTCAGATTTAACTGGATCTTCTTATCATCCAGCATGGCATGTGTGGATGATGGATGATTAATGCAGTCGGTGTCCGTGATCGATATGGCCGCTGCCATTGCCCCTCACGCAGAGTTGAGGGACTCTCAGATGAATAGAGACTAGCACTGCAAGCACGTTAAAGTCATTCTCGTGTGCGGTACCCAGCTATTTCTCTCCTTGTTATGCACGGAATATCAAGTGTCCTGCCTAGTATGACAGCATCCCATGATGTCGTAAAAGCGTTTATTCGCATTGGTTCAGAATTCCGTCACACGTAAGACAAACTGTCGCCATACCGGGTGCTGGTATTTCATTTTAAAGCTTGCCATGTAACATGAGGTCTCCAATCTTCTTGAATGAGGGAAGTCCAGATTACGCCTGTCAGACACGCTGCGGAGCATAGGTATATAAATTGAGTTCAATCTCCCAACTCTCGCAAGTATTCTACTCACATTCGCAGTCGCCTATAGTTCACAAACGTGAGCGCAGCATGGATTCATCCACACCAATGCTACAAAGCCCGTCGTCATCACAGTCGTGGCAGGTCCCTAACCAACAACCAACGGGACTAGTCTTGCAGTCATGTCTCCAGTGCCTCGACCGCCTCGACAGCTTAGAGCGTCGTATGCATGAGGAAATACAGGATATGCGCAGTCGCTTTAGAAATATCCTTGACAATTACCAGTCAAATGTCACAATGACGGATTCCGACGGATGTGATAGCATCGTAGAGTCCCAAGCTGGACTCGATGGCCGCAATGCTATTGCTCACCGCGGTGAATTTGCTATCATTCGCAGCTTTTAATTGAGACACTTACAATGCATCCCCAGGTTTATCGCTCCGTGGCACGTCCGATTCCGTCCATGAGCCCGCTATGCAACCCCTCCAGGACATGGATTTCAAGGAGCGTGTCCCATCAAGTTCTTCAGCCAGACCCGACGCAGAACTGCCTGTTCCCGTTGTGCAGGCGAGCCAAGCCAAGGGCAAAGTAAAATGCACTAGGGACGGGTGTTCGACGCACCTCAACAAAGACAACCTCGCTCGTCACATCAACGAGGTGCACGAGGGGAAGATTAGGGCTGTTTGTCCTAGTTGCGGACAAGGGTTCAAGCGCCCAAATCTGATGAGGGAGCATGTCCTTCGGACCGAATGTGGAAGATCCTAGATTGTTATCTTGTATAACAAGGGCTGGCTGACTTTTGTATATATAGGGCTCATTAAGCGGAGCATGTCCCGTGCGTAGGAAGATGTAGAAGCTGGTGAGACGTTTTGGGAAATTGGCGGAGTTTGACGAAGGAACGTTTGAGAATGTGAGGGTAGGCAATAGTACGGGTACAGGTATGGGTCCACGTGTATTGAGGTGAATAAATGAGAACGATGACCGAGAGCCTGAGTGAGGGCAACAAGTGAGAATGAGAGTGAGAGCCACGAGTGAGGAGGTGTGAGCAAGCATTGGAGTGAGAGCTGCGAGCAAGAGCCAGAGGGGAGATGTGCGCCAGAGGTGCTCCCAGCGCTCAGCTTTGTTCTTGCTATGCGACTCCTTTAGGGCCGAAATACTTAGAGGGAGGGTACGATGACGGAGGTAGCAGGGTAGGCGAGCAACTGAGCTATCATTGTGGCGACCTGATGCTAATTTGGCGTGTTTATGATACCGCCTCTTCGTTTCCATGCACAAGACGCACTGTTGTTTGTAATGCCAAGTGTTTTCAAGGGAGTAAACTTCGATACAAGATCATGAAGGCAACAGAAATGCATGCTCGAATCGTCCAATTCTTGCATGAATTGATGCGGAGTTACTTACTGAGGGTTTGTTTGGCAACCGCTCGGTTTTCATCCGTTTTCACTTGAAACGGAAAACATATTCGGCAACGCATTTGTTTCGTTAGACGTCTGTCACGCTGCAAGTAAATTGGTGCGGAGAGGGAGTGCTGACAAGACAAACCATAATTCAATCAGCGCGTCGACAATATTAGGGGGTTCAACCGGCATGTCCCGGTCCATACTCAGCGGCATTTATTCTCATTAATCTGCATCGCCTTGTCCGTAGCTCTTGAGTTCGCCGATACTATTAATTTTGGCTCACAAATCACTTCGTGTAGATTCATTAAAGTAGTGGAATTAAGCTTACAAGGTGTGTGTGTGTTGAAAACAACTTCATCTATGAAAATCTACATTTCGGCCGGGTCCCTCAATTTCCTATATTGCCATGCATCATTTCGTCGATCAACATAATTGCAATCTTGAGCGCTTGACAGCTTGAGCCCTGATTGTGACGAGAGTGTCGATCGGATGTCGAAGCCATGCGTGATGCAAGCTTACTTGTGCAAAAATGTACAGACTCGGTTCGGAGCATCAGGAAATCAACCCGGAATTGATATGGCCAGATAGAGCTGACAAATAAAACTCATTATGATATGTTATGATACATCTTTATTTAGAATTATACATTATTATCTTTGCACAACATATGTCTGAAAAAATATACAAGTATGCCAGGGACATACCATTTTGTTATGCATCTTGCAAGGATGCAACAAGAATCTGAAAGAATATATGACTATATCATGCACCTATCATTTTGATTTGCATCTTGCAAGCATGCAACAAGTATCTGACAGAATATATGACTATATCATAGACCTATCATTTTGATATGCATCTTACAAGGATGCAACAAGTATCTGACAGAATATATGACTATATCATAGACCTGTCATTATGATGCATATTTTATAAGAGCTGACAAATAATACCCATTATGATATGTCTAGATGAGAATTATACATTGTTATCATGGTGTCGAAACAAGATATGTTCATGCCAGAGGAATATCACTGTGATGTACATATTAAAAGCAGACAACATTTTGATAACTGGGCTGTCCATATCCTGCAATTGAATGACTGCAAATCATCACATTTCGAATAGACTTATAATGCATTGTGACATTTTTATATATCTTATTTAAATTGTATAGAAGCTGCAAAAACTACAATTGTGACGGTCTGCTTGCACTTATCTGTCTGGCGGCCATCAACATGGCTGGCATCTACAAAGCTTGACAGGCATGGATTACTTCAGACTGAGTTTGTCAATGGACCAATGGTGCTAAGTGATTACAGAGCAGTACAATGCTGGGTATCGCATATCAGCCAAGTGCGGCATCTCAAAATCTCACTCAGCGGTACTTGATTGTAACTCGAGATCTCAGATCCACAAGCTACAGGGATAAGCAGCAGTGCACAACTACGCCGACCATCGCATACTATCCAATATAAACTCAAGGGTAAGTCTCTTACACGATTCGCAGTGGGATCTGCACAGGTCCGAAATGGAAGAATGAATATTGCGAGAGATGAGATACAGTAGTAGTCTATAACTGAAATCAGTGAGGGTACCAGATATACTTCAGTATTTCGGGTTGCATACAAGTCAAACAGAGCAAATTCCGATACTATATATCAAAACCAAGTTCGAAGCAAATGGGTAAGAAGCAAGTTGATGTGAAGGACAATAAGAGAAGAGGGGTGACTTTAGAGCAGGTGAGTCGAATACATATTTCATGGGTGGGATGTACATCTACCTGTCAAAAGCGCAGTCATAATGCAGATGAAAATCAATAAATATAGTGATGGAAAATGCAGCAAGAATAACATAAACCAAGGGCGATGTACAACCTATACATAAGTGAAATTTATGAACGAATTTTCACTTTGGGAAGGAAGCACTTACTCGTGAAGGTGGTACAACAACAAGGGTGTCACAGGTGTGCAGAGGCACTGGAAGAAGATAAAGACGAGGTCGAGTTCCAATCGTCAAACCAATCATTAATGTGGTCAGGTGGATGTGATTCAAATGTCGTGGCACTTCCATCAGACGTGCCTTCTGCGAGCGACATCCATGTTAATTTAAGGAAACTCGAAGCAAAAAAATTATCACGCTCACCAACAACAATACGTGCTATGGCTTCAGCAAACATGTCCACCTCGGCCTGTGCGCGTTGCTTCTTCAAGTACATAATACGGAAGTCAGATTTAAGTTCGTCCAGCTTTTTGGACTCTGCATTGGAGCTGTCGCTATTGCAGGTGCGTGCTAGTGACTTGTTGGTTTCTGCAACAGATGCGCTCACGTATGCACGATATGTCATATCACCAACAAGAGCCTTCAAATAAATGGGTAGGTAAGGAATTCGATCACCGGGCTGAACAAAGTCAGAACGAGTCCCTCGTATTATTAGTAGCACTCACCTTTAAGGGGGGTTTATGGAGACTAGAATCTTTTAGATATTGTGGGGAATCATGAAGTAGTATTCGGCCGGCGTTGTCACCAACTTCAGTAGCACGATCGTGAAGATGCGATGACGTAAGAGCCGACGCCTTGTGGCATGCGGAAAGCCACGCCATGCATTTGTATCGTGTAGGTGGGAAGCAGTCAAAGTGGGCCGAACGGAACTCCTGACATGATCCTGCATAATCGACAGCGTCCACGGACAACTTCTTTGGAGTAAGACATGATGTAGCTAAGAATAAAATTGATTTTTTGGTACGATCCTTTGAACAGAATAGCTCACGTGAATTAGTTGCATTAGTTGTAGTGTTCAGCTGTTCGCACAAGTTTGCCATAGCTGTACTGAACAAGGAAACTTCCATTTGTGCTCTATACATCATCTCTTCCATCAGGCATCGCCCAGTTTGCACAGGAAGTGCTGTCCCACTCTCCTCTTCTGGCTGCAGTTGTTTTCGCGTCGCGACCTCTCTGAGGCTCGTGTCAAGGAGGGATATAAGGTCATGGAGGTCTACTGATCCAAGCAGCACGGAGACTGCAACAAACAGGGAGTCTGGAAGCTGGAGGTGAACTTATGAGAGACCAACACGAAAGCCATGTGAGCATACTAACAATTTTAGTCCCCCGTGCCTGAAGCCAAGATCTCAGTGCAGACTCGGTGTATTCGATTTCAAGGTGGGTATCCAGAGATGGCTGGGATGTAGAAAGGAAAGTTGAAATGATATTTGACATTTTGAAAAGTTAGTAAGGGAGCAAAAGGCTCGAGGGATACTCGCACGATCGTTGGATACTTATTATACACTTATAATACAGAACCGACGATGCACTTTGACCTTGTCCTAGTTTGGGCGGGATGGCGTACTATGATGACATCAGGGCAATCAAATTAATTAGCGACGAGATTTTGATTCCGGCTTCGTCACGTGACACAATCAACTGCTGTAAAATGCGTCCGAGTCAGAACAATAGTGGAATGCAAAAACGCTCTAGAGAAAATCTCATAAGGCGGCGGAGAGAGCCCTCTGGGCCGATGGTCCGGTGCAGTGTTGGAAAACAAATGCAGCCGGTGCAGAGTGCACTAGGGAAACGGAAACGGCGACGGCAAAGAACTTACGGGTATTAAGTGCTGACGCGGGTGGCTTTCGAGTTGTATGACTCTGTAAATTGGGCTAGCATATAAGCTGTATGCTTGTCAATTTTAAGAACTCAAAACGTACTCAACAAAGATAGATGCTAGCCCACTCGAAGCTGACAATTGGCCAAGACGCGAAGCTGATGCCTGCGAGGAATACTGGGACGTTGATATTTCTCTAGTAAGATAGGGAAACAGCGAGCGAGGTAGTAGAACGGGTTGGCGAGGAAGGTATCGACGGCAAAGAACCAGAGCAATGGGCTGTACATAGCACAACAACTAAAGAGATGGTGGAGGTCGATGCTTCCCTACAAAGCGATGTGATTTCAAAGGTGCTAGAGGACGGGTAAGTAAAGAACTGAGGCAAGGTGGTGTGCAGATGTCCACGATGTTGGCAAACATCCAGTCCTGCACGAGGGTGACAATCATGGAATTGGAAGGCAGCGAGGGATCGGTAATTGCTTGGAGCATGCCAGCGAGGAGTGGAGCGAGAGCAACGCAAACAGCCCGGACAGAGATATCCGTAGGGAGAATCTCCGCCGTGATGAAGAGGAGAAGTATTACGGGGCTTGGCATAGACTACCGCTGAGACGCTGCAATAAGACTGCCAGAATGGGGCAACACACAGATTGGCCGGTCAGCGTTCGGTCCTGATGAGTGCAGTGGCAGAGCAGGAATGGTGTATACGCTTGAACTGATGGGCAGGTCAGTTGTACTTGCACTGGAAGCCGGTTCCATGTCGTTCTCGCGGGAGATTTCGAGGGAGATAAACTTCGCATTGTCTCGTGGACGAGGTGTAATAAGAACTTCGTAGCCCACTGGATAGAGTTTTGAGTCTACGACAATCTCGGCAACGAGAAGATCTGTGGAATGTCTGATTTCGCCCTTCAATGTAAACGCAGAGGATGATTTCAAGGGCTCAGAGGCAGAGCCTACAGAGACTGAAGAGGTCCTGCGAGGATATGGCGTGGATGAAGGAATCGGAGATGGAGGGAGTTCGACTGAATTGTTCGCCCGAGCCTCAGGAGTAGGACCAAGAGTTGGCAGGCCCACTCTGCTCGGCCTAGGAGTGAGATCATCAGGTTTACTTGATATACCGGGCATCGTGAGCAACGCAACACTGCGATGGGTTTGATTGGCAGGGCTGAAAGTCGACACCAAAAGAACTCACAGAATATGTGCACAACTACTGAGGCGTAAGCAGCAAATGCAACACCATATGCAACAGCCACGGTTGCCGTCATGAAGATAGGCCAGTAAGCCTCGTGCTGCACTATATTGAAAGAGGCATTGGCGACCACCCGAGCAGCGTCATACTGCAATCCAGTGTCGTCGAAAGTCAAGTAGGATGAGATTGGCAAGTATGCGGGGAAGCAATTGTTGTTGGCTGCGAGACACTCTGAGCGCATTACACAATAAAAGCAGGAGAGAACATACATTAGGTGATCAGCGCAAAGATCAAGGAGAAGACCATGAGGGCATCGACCATGTTGACCTCAGACCACCAAGGCGTCACCAAAGGGCTTCGACATAGTGTGTTGAATAGGGCGGAGATGACAAGTGTCCCAGGTGAACGGCATCACGACATTGGCGGACTCCGGCACCGCAGGCGTAGTTGGCGAGAGTGTACCGTCTGGAGCTGATTTCAGTGCGTGCCACTCCTCCGAGTCCGTGAATTATGCCTACAGATCGATTGAATTAATGCAAGAAATCTATACGTTCTGTGCAACTGACCACACAGACCGGCCAAGTTGAAGTGCTTCAGAAGCCGGAGTTGCAAACGCAACAAGATTGGGATTTGATGAAGAAGATGGAGCGGAGGGAAGAGACTGGAAGGATAAGTCTCGGACAGACACATTACTGTAGAAGTTCGATTTGTTGAGATCATGGGAGAGTCGTTTGGTCGGAGCGCAAGAGAGAATCAGGAAGACGGGAGTTTCTGCGAAGACGATTCGAGAGGAGTATGCAATGCCATTCGGAGATGGTTGTCCACTTGACTCGTTCCCGAATTCAACCTTAGAAACTTCGAAGACATGTTAAGGGAAGAGTTGCACAAATTGGGATGACTTACAGGCTATCTGATTCAGTATAAAGGCAGCCCACCGAGACACACACCAAAGGTAAAGATATGATCTGAAGTTCGTCGATCGATATTTCTCGTAGAGCCTGTGCAAGTCCAAGGTTATTGAGAAAAGCAGCATGGTGCGAAAAGCGCATCCGAAAATTCCTTGTGATGCTTTGAGCACTAAAATTATTAAATAAGGGCGCGAATGCAAGGTTCGGGGCTTACTGTCTACCAATCATGTAATGCATGCGAAAGCATTACCTTGGTTTGTCGAAAAGACTTATGTTTCTGCCCGTCGAAGTCATCAAATGAAAAGATGAGAAAATGTCAGCTTGCACCGCATAGAGACAGACTGTTAAGAGCCCAGATGAGGACGTCATAGAGGATACCCAAGAACTGTGCGTGCTCACTTGTATTACGTAAGCTTCACACTTAAAGTCACTACTTCGTATCGAGCACATCTTCATATTGTACCCCTTCTACACACTATGGCCCAAGTCCAAGATAGCGAAAACGCAAACATGGTAAGTCGTTGGCAGCGTTTGACCTGTGTGGACTGACGAAACTGTCAGAGACAGACTCAGCAAGTTAACGATGGAAATGAAGTAAACAATGTAGGTTGTAGCACGTACCGCATAGCATAGTCCGTCCCGCATTCTTGGGCTGACGACACCGCGAGATAGGTGCAGCAGGAGGAAGCGTTACAACCTGGGTTCGCGATGAGCCCCTTCAGTGACAAATTCCGTATTATACGGGCCACCCAACCTCCATAATATCCCGTATGAGACGGGCCAGCTGATCATGGGCCCATGTTGTGTATATTCTCGATGATGACGGATGGGCCGGGACACATATTATTTCCGATGGAGACGGGTGGGCCCATGTATGCCAATGATATATATATCCTTAATGTTGACGGATGGGCCGGGGGAATATGATCATTCATGGAGATGGGTGGGCCCATCTGGGTAATATGTAGAGTAGGATATTATAGACAGCTGGGCTGAAGAGAGATGTAAGGCAAATATTGTTATATAGACGGGCGGGCCGACGTGGGTGTATTACATATATGGGTGGGCCGAGGTAGGGAAATATTACATAGACGGGTGGGCTGACGTAGGGTGTATTACATATACAGGTGGGCCGACATGGAATGTATTACATATACGGGTGGGCCGACGAAAGGGATATCAAATAGACCGGTGGGCCGAGGGTGCTATAAAATATTTATTACATAGACAGGTGGGCCGAGGTGGGGTATAATTATATAGACGGGTGGGCCGATGCAGGATGTATTATATAGACGGGTGGGCCAACATAGGATGTATTACATAGATGGGTTGGCTGACGTGGGGGATAATACATAGATGGGCGGGCCGTCGGGGGTGTATTACATATATGGGTGAGCCTAGATATGTTCCATCAAGACATACAGCTGATGTAGCCACCAGCGAATCAAACACATAGGATACATGTACACTATGAGTGCATATACCTACCATCAACCACCAAATCTAAACCCCTAAGCACAAAAACATGAATCGATCATGTGTGGCATTGACCAATAATCCAGGACTGAAGTGGAAAAACCCCACACCTGAACCCTGGTGTGCAACAAATCCTATTTCTAAGCATGGACACCAGAAGCACAACACTCACAAAAATATATATGTCAAATTTTCAGTGCCAAACCCCAAACCGAGATGTACCAACCCCTGAAACCCGAAACCTGAGACTGCCGGGTCTCAGGTATCGGGTGTCCGGAACTCAGAACTTGGGAGAATTTGGGGAGATCAATACAATTTAATTTACAATCGAGTTGATTGACAACACATTGACTTACCCATGTTTGCAATATATTTTTGTTTAGACATACCGAGTTCCGAGTTCCGGACACCCGATACCCGAGACCCGAGACTGCCGGGTTTCGGGTGTCGGGTGTCCGGAACTCGGAACTTGGGAAAGTTTGGGGAGATCAATACAATTTGATTCACAATCAAGTTGATTGACAAACACATTGACTTAACTATGTTTGCAATATATTTTTGTTTAGACATACCGAGTTCTGAGTTCCGGACCCCCGGACCCCGAAACCTGAGACTGCCGGGTCTCAGGTATCGGGTGTCCGGAACTCGGTATGTCTAAACAAAAATATATTGCAAACATAGTTAAGTCAATGTGTTTGTCAATCAACTTGATTGTGAATCAAATTGTATTGATCTCCCCAAACTTTCCCAAGTTCCGAGTTCCGGACACCCGACACCCGAAACCCGGCAGTCTCGGGTATCGGGTGTCCGGAACTCGGAACTCGGTATGTCTAAACAAAAATATATTGCAAACATGATTAAGTCAATGTGTTGTCAATTAACTCGATTGTAAATTAAATTGTATTGATCTCCCCAAATTTCCCCCGAGTTCCGAGTTCCGGACACCCGATACCCGAGACTGCCGGGTGTCGGGTGTCGGGTGTCCGGAACTTGGAACTTGGGAAAATTTGGGGAGATCAATACAATTTGAGTCTCGGGTATCGGGTGTCCGGAACTCGGAACTCGGGGGAAATTTGGGGAGATCAATACAATTTGATTCATAATTGAGTTGATTGACAAACACATTGACTTACCCATGTTTGAAATATATTTTTGTTTACACATACTGAGTTCTGAGTTCTGGACCCCCCAACCCCAAAACCCGAGACCCAGCAGTCCACAATTCTGGGGTTCAGGGGTTGGCAAAATGTGTATGAATATATGAAAGGTTGAATGAAACATTTTTGAAAGATGTCTCATATCAAATGTTAAGTCCCGAGTTTCGAATTTCGGGTTTCAAGACTCCAGGTTTCGGGACTCGGCACTCCCAAAATCCAGAAGTTGAAACTCGGGATTTGACATTTGATATGAGACATCTTTCAAAAATGTTTCATTCAACCTTTCATATATTCATACACATTTTACCAACCCCTGAACCCCAGAATTGTGGACTGCCGGGTCTCGGGTTTCAGGGTTCGGAGGTCCGGAACCCGGAACTTGGAACTCAGTATGTGTAAACAAAAATATATTTCAAACATGGGTAAGTCAATGTGTTTGCCAATCAACTCAATTGTAAATCAAATTTTATTGATCTCCCCAAATCTCCTCAAGTTCCGAGTGCCGGGACCCCCGAACCCCGAGACTGCCGGGTCTCGGTGTTCGGGGGTCCGGAACTCGGAACTCGGTATGTAGAACAAAAATATATTTTCAACATGGGTAAATCAAATTTTATTGATCTCCCCAAATTTCCCGAGTTCCGAGTTCCGGGACCCCCGAACCCCGAGACCTGGCAGTCCACAATTTCGGGGTTCAGGGGTTGGTAAAATGTGCATGGATATATGAAAGGTTGATTGAAACATTTCTGAAAGATGTCTCATATCAAATGTCAAGTCCCGAGTTTTGATTTCCGGGTTTCAGGACTCCGGGTTTCGGGACTCCGGGCTTCGGGACTCAGCACTCTTGAAACCCGGAAATCGAAACTTGGGACTTGACATTTGATATGAGACATCTTTTAAAATGTTTAAACCAACCCTTCATATATCCATACACATTTTACCAACCCCCGAACTCCGAAATTGTGGACTGCCGGGTTTCGGGGGTCCGGGGTCCCGGAACTCGGAACTCGGAATTTAGTATGTAAGACAACAAAAATATCTTTCAGGGTTCAGGGGTTAGTGAAATGTTTATAGATATACGTAGATTAATTCAAACATGTCTGAAAAATTTCGTTCATCTCAAATGTCAAATCCTGAGTTCCGGACTTCGGGACTCAGCACCCGGCAGTCAGGGTTGGGGGTTCGGCACTGAAAATTTGACATTCGGGTGTTCAGGTTTTGGGTGATATCTAAATCAACAACTTCGAGTTCTGCCAAAGCGTGAAACTTGAAACCCAGTGTGCAACATGTTGATTTTTCATTTATATCACACAAATCATCGAGTTCCGAGTGCCGAGGGCTGAGACCCAAAGCCTGAGACCTGAAAATATGTACACAACATGTCCATTTTTCACTCACTGCACAAATCACCGAGTTTCGAGTGCCAAAGCGTGAAACTTGAAACCCAGTGTGCAACATGTCCATTTTTCATGTACATTACACAATTCATTGAGTTCCGAGTGCCGAGGGCCGAAACCCGAACCCCGAGACCTGAAAATATGTATGCAACATTTCCATTTTTCACTTGTTGCACAAATCACCGAGTTTCAAGTGCTGAAACCCGAAACTCGAAACCCAGTGTGCAACATGTTCATTATTCATTTACATTACACAGATCATTGAGTGCCAAGGGCAGAATCCTAAAACCCGAAGCCCAAAAACATGTATGCCACATGCCCATCTACTCATTGCACAAATCACCAAGTGTCGAGTGCCGAAACCCGAAACCCGGTACTTCAAATCAGTAGTCGGGTACTTGGTACTTGGTTCTGATACTTGGTACCCAAGAATCAGTAGTCAGGTACTTGGTACTTGGTTCTAATTCTCGGTACCTGGGAATCAATAGTTGGGTACTCCAGCCAATAGTCCCGAGTCCCGAGTACTGATATTTGGTATTCGGTAGTCAGGTTTGGAACTTGGGTCTTGGTTTGGTTATCATTTGACTGAGATATTGGTAGGCAATATTGGCACTCGGAGCTCAAATACTGACTATCAACTATCAAGTGTCGGGACTTGGTAATCGGTAGTTGAGACTTGGTGCTTAAATGGATATTGCATATATACATAAAAATACAAAATATGTTCCTATGTGTTCATTTCTAGGTGAACAGACTTTGGAATTATATCTCAATCATCTATTCAACAATAGAAACAATGTATCAGGAGCTCAGGACCATAGGGTAATCCTTTATTGTATAGTGTACCTCCCCCTCTTCTGGTGGTTCACCCGCTGGGGGTTTTTCCCTGTAAAGCTGGACCTCAAGGACTGTAGGGAGTCTATTCCTGAGCATATTCGGAGTAGATATATCATATAACCAGCCCAGGACACACAGGATCCTTCTCCAGGAACAAAGCATAGACAATTGCACTTGTGACATTTTTTCACAATTTTCAGTATCTTGCCCTTGCATCCATGATCCAACCTTTTAATATATAATGAGCATAGCTTATATTCTTGCTTCTTATGACCAAGATCAGCTCACAATAGGCTGGAGTTTGTGAGCTAGTGTGCATACTTGCCATTTTGCCTGATAAGGGGCCCATGCCTTCAAAACATTGAATCTTCATAATCAAAAACCTGGGGTACATTTCAAATATCTTAAGTATCATAGACATAAATTTACAGACAAATCAACCAAGAATTGAGTACTGAGGAAGTGAAATGGGTAAGAAATTGAGTGTGGGAAACTTCAAAGACCCAAAGCATCGAAAATGGTTAGTTGAGCAGTGGTAGGACTTTAATGCTGGGTCAACTCATATTTTCACTATATCCCTTCTACCCACCCCCTACCCTCAGGGCAGTAGGCAGTATGGGTTCCTTGGGTAGTTTACAATCTATCCTACATATTTGTAATGATATTTTTGGCCTGAATCATATATAAATGTGACTTTATATAAAAGATGTCTACTGTCACTCTCCACACATCATTTTGCCTATCATTACATCAATCCTTCATGAATATTTCTAAGCTTTTAAGCTATTATAATGGATGTATATGGGTGTTATTCCAGGTCTCTGATCACATCACAGGCTTGTCATGTTGGATATCTCGACATAATGTGCAAGTCTCGCTATTAATATTCATTCTTTATCTTTAGACTCACTTACTGCACACATGTATTTCATTTGTCATTATTGATGTTTTGGATTTCTTTAGCTTATATCTTGGTCACATGGTAACCAATGGACGAGAAAAGACTACAAATAAACTCACCTAGACTCGGACTACAACCTTGATTAAGCTGACTACTGATTCCCAGATACCGAGTATCAAAACCAAATACTGAGTACCAATTACCATGTACCAAGTACTGCATAATGAGTAACAAGATAACCAATTGACAAGAAAAGACTACCACTACACTCACCTGGACTTGGACTACAACCTTTGGTAAGGAGTTAAGCATAATAACAACTTTCATTTTTTCATTATTGCTGATGTTTTGCTGAATGACAAGGAAAGACTACCAAATCACTCACCTTGACATGGACTACAACTGTCATTTTTCATTATCATTTGCCTATATTGACTACCGAGTCTCGAGTACCAACCACTGACCACCGATCACCGAGTGCCGAGTACCGAGTACCGATAGGGAATAGTGTGGGTGAACCCCGGGGTATGAGTAGCACTACCCCCACCCATACCCCATGATATACCCACACCCACCTTGTGGGTGTGGGTTTTTTGGTGGGTATCAGGGAGAAACTACCGAGTCTTGAGTACCAACCACTGACCACCAATCACCGAGTACCAAGTACCGAGTCCCGAGTCTCGAGTCCCAAGTCCCGAGTCCCGAGTCCCGAGTCTCGAGTCTCGAGTCCCGAATCCCGAGTCCCGAGTCCCGAGTCCCGAGTCCCGAGTCCCGAGTCCCGAGTCCCGAGTCCCGAGTCCCGAGTCCCGAGTCCCGAGTCCCGAGTCCCGAGTCCCGAGTCCCGAGTCCCGAGTCCCGAGTCCCGAGTCCCGAGTCCCGAGTCCCGAGTCCCGAGTCCCGAGTCCCGAGTCCCGAGTCCCGAGTCCCGAGTCCCGAGTCCCGAGTCCCGAGTCCCGAGTCCCGAGTCCCGAGTCCCGAGTCCCGAGTCCCGAGTCCCGAGTCCCGAGTCCCGAGTCCCGAGTCCCGAGTCCCGAGTCCCGAGTCCCGAGTCCCGAGTCCCGAGTCCCGAGTCCCGAGTCCCGAGTCCCGAGTCCCGAGTCCCGAGTCCCGAGTCCCGAGTCCCGAGTCTCGAGTCCTGAATCCCGAGTCCCGAGTCCCGAATCCTGAGTCCCGAGTCCCAAGTCTCAAGTCTCGAGTCCCGAGTCTCAAGTCCCAAGTCCCGAGTACCGAGTCCCGAGAACCGAGTACCGAGTACCAAGTCCCAAGTACCAACCACTGACCACCGATCACTGAGTGCCAAGTACCAAGTACCAAGTACCAAGTACCAAGTCCCAAGTCCCAAGTCCCAAGTACCGAGTACTGACAAATACAATTCCCAGGTTATTTGAGCCCTACACCAATGGATAATACATACAAATACAATTTGTGTCCATTTGAAGTACCGGGTTTCAGGTTTTGACACTCAACACTTGGTGATTTGTGAAATGAGTGAAAAATGGACATGTTGTGTACATGATGTTGGGTTTCGGGCTTTGGGTCTCGGCCCTTGGCACTCGGAACTCGATGATTTGAGTAATGTAAATGAAAAATCAACATGTTGCATGCCGGGTTTTGAGTTTCGGGTTTCAGCACTCAAAACTCAGTGATTTGTACAGTGAGTGAAAAATGGACATGTTGTGCACATATTTTCGGGTCTCGGGGTTCGGGTTTCGGCCCTCGGAACTCGGAACTTAATGACTTGTGTAATATAATTGAACAGTGGACATGTTGCACACCCGGTTTTGAGTTTCAGGTTTCAGCACTTGAAACTCGGTGATTTGTGCAACAAGTGAAAAATGGAAATGTTGCATACATATTTTCGGGTCTTGGGCTTCGGGTCTCGGCCCTTGGCACTTGGAACTCGATGATTTGTGTAATGTAAATGAAAAATCAACATGTTGCATGCCAGGTTTCAAGTTTTGGGTTTCAGCACTCAAAACTCGGTGATTTGTGCAATGAGTGAAAAATGGACATGTTGTGTACATATTTTCGGGGTTCGGGGTTTGGGTTTCGGCCCTCGGAGCTCGGAACTCGATGATCTGTGTAATATAAATGAAAAATCAACATGTTGCATGCCGGGTTTCGAGTTTTGGGTTTCGGCACTTGAAACTCGGTGATTTGTGCAACAAGTAAAAAATGGACATGTTGTGCACATATTTTCGGGGTTCGGGGTTCGGGTCTTGGACCTCGGACCTCGGAACTCAATGATTTGTGTGATGTAAATGAAAAATCAACATGTTGCATGCCGGGTTTCAAGTTTTGGGTTTCAGCACTCAAAACTCGGTGATTTGTGCAATGAGTGAAAAATGGACGTGTTGTGTACATATTTTCGGGTCTCGGGGTTCGGGTTTTGGCCCTCGGAGCTCGGAACTCAATGACTTGTGTAATATAATTGAACAATGGACATGTTGCATGCCGGGTTTCGAGTTTTGGGTTTCGGCACTTGAAACTCAGTGATTTGTGCAACAAGTGAAAAATGGAAATGTTGCATACATATTTTCGGGTCTCGGGGTTCGGGTTTCGGCACTTGGCACTCGGAACTCAATGAATTGTGTAATGTACATGAAAAATGGACATGTTGCACACTGGGTTTCAAGTTTCACGCTTTGGCACTTGAAACTTGGTGATTTGTGCAGTGAGTGAAAAATGGACATGTTGAACAATGGGTTTCAGGGTCTCGGGTTTGAAAAATAGCATAATAACAACTTTCATGTTTTCATTATCATTTGCCTATATTGACTACCGAGTCTGATAAGAGACCCCTTGGATGATTCATTGCTCAATGAAATACTACCTGATTGGAAGTGTGCTGGTTATCAGATATTCATTTGTCGACTCCCGGGTCCCGGAACTTGGAAGTCGGTATGGTTGACCCAAATTTGGGTGGTCAGAACTTGGCATCTCATAGGGCAACACAAGCTTCACACCCTGGATTCCAAATTCTGCAAGACAACCTGTGCACCATCAAAGGCCATGTCAGGAGATCACCTGCTGCTCCGGGAACTCAGGAACTTTGATTTATTACCTCCTCTGAGTACGGTTGACCCAAAGGTTGGTAATCGGAACTTGGCTTCTCATAGGGTAACACAAGCTTCGCACCCCGGATTCCAAATTTTGCAAGACAACCTGTGCACCATCAAAGGCCATGTCAGGAGATCACCTGCTGCTCCAGGAACTTGGTAACTTTGATTTTATTACCTCCTCTGATTTGGTTGATGTACAACTACCTCAGCTCCATCGTGTTTACAATTATGATACACATGGGCCCACCCATCTATATTTTATACCACCCTCGGCCCACCCGTCTAATACAACATCCCATACAACACCCTCGGCCCACCGGTCTAATTAATATGCGTCTGGGCCCACCTGTATAATACAATATTGTATAATACCCTCGGCCCACCCATCTAATTTAATATGTGTCTGGGCCCACCCGTGAATGTGATAACAAGTACCTACCCATCTATCTCATACACATCTACCTTAATATACCCATCTGCATAATATCCAACTACCTCGGCCCACCCGTCTACCTAATATTCATGTACATCGGCCCACTCATCTACTCTATATATCCCCTGCATGGGCCCACCCGCCTCCATCGGGAATAATTTGCCTCCCGGCCCATCCGTCATAGTCGAGGATATTTTGATCATGGGCCCATGGTCCGCTGGCCCGTATCATACGGGATATTATGCACGTCCGTTCCCTCGTATTATACGGAAATAGGTCACTGTAATATGTGTCGCGATCACGACGTCCGCCATGGTGAGTTGTTCAATTATCATCAGTGATTGTGTATCATTGACCAACTCTGCACTTACTAGACTCTCTGGGACTACGCGCAAGTTATCGTGCAGGATAACCAAGAGCACGCGCGAGATGATCCCCACGGAGCGCGTGCGCCCCACCCTGCCGTCCCGATGTCCCGTCGTGACAGGTGTATCCTGACGCTTATGGTCGGGGAAAAGCGAGACGAGTTGAGGAGGCAGTGGGAAGAATTGAACGAGATTGAACTCCTCCTAGGCTTGGAATTTGTTTGAAAGGAGTATGTCATTGGGGCCTCTGTGTTGAAGTATACATGAGAGAAGAGTGTTCCGTGTCGTTGAGCGTCTCTTAGACTTAAAACATGGACGACAAGAGTGCCTGGTTTGCGTTTTAAGTGTTAGGAACTTGGACATTGATATCATTGCTTACTTTGAACATTCTGGCTGCCAGGATCTCACTCGAGACGTTTGGTATATCATGCTTACTCTGGCGAGTCCACTTTCATCTTAGACTATACCGAACACATTTGCGACTCAATGGATATCGATGCGCATTCCAAGACAAGACTACAGCACGACATACAGATGGGGACATGGATATAGGGCTCAACTCCATCTATTCTGCGCTTACCTTTTTTGACGGTCGGCCAAGCCGATAGACATCGTCGATGCTGCGTTTACATCAGCAATAGTGCGGAAAGCAGATGAAACAAACTTACACAATCCTGCATAGGTTAGACAAGTCGGTCATGAGTTTCGGGTGATCCTCGTCATCGGACTGCCCCACAAGTTCGACAGCCGTCTCGCAGAGTTGGTCGTACACATCTTCTGTGGCTGGATACTGTGTAAGTAGGTCGACGGGGATGTTTGTTAAGTCCGAGTATTTTTCCAGAACAGCACTGTAACACTTGGACACGAGTCAATTAAATGAAAACAGAGTGGAAATACACTCACACTAGACCCCAACAGAGACATAGTTGGAAACGGCGGATGATCAACATTTCTGAATGTTGCCGGCTCCATATCGGCCAACACGAGTCGAACACCATGAGTCGGAGAAGAACGAAAAATAATGTGCCACATGATCTCCTTGGCTATTTGGCAGCCAAAGAACCAAGCAAACCCGTTATCCTGCGGTTGAAATAAGAATGACAATTGAAGGAGGTACGGAACACGCACTTTGATCGGAAATCTATTTGATTTTGGTCTCATGAACTGCTGAAGCACACCCTGGACTAGGTCAAGCAACAATACACCCGCAGGTACGTCGTCAAAGCCAAAGCCTGCATGAGAGTGGCCGATTGTGCACAACGCTAAGTGCCTGGCATCGTATATAAACTCTGATAGCGAAGGATTGGCCTATTCTGGGTAAGATATAAGAATGATGAAAGTAAAAATCTATACAGACGAGTTTCAACACATTTTCATGAGACATAGGAGTGCTGCTGGTAAGCGACGCAACTAAAAAGGAGTCAGCATATCTAGCAGGTATCAGAGGAATCGATCTCCTGACCTTCTTCCAAATCATCAGCCCTGATATTGGCCAGAAGGAGAGCTTGAGGCCAGGTATCACGGATAGCATCTGCCTTCCGTTCAAAATTGAGTAGGTGGGGATTGCCGACTCTGCCTAAGCAGACCGCTATTCGTAGTAAGGACCGGAGGTGGGCAAAGGCCACTTTCCACCCTGGGTATTTTTTCATAACGCTTTTGAGGCCCATTTCAGATGGAGCTGGTTTTTCGGGTTTAGCTGACTGTTCGGGTTTAGCTGACTTTTCGGATTTAGCTGATTTTTCTGCCTTTTTCTTGTTGGATTTGGTCCGAGTGTGTCTGCGGTCTGCACGAGATTGACAGACACTGGGGGCGCCATTATCCGTCATGTTAGCCGAGTATGAAATCCAGGAATAGATGGTGGGCGAGTTCGACATGACTACCTCAGATGTATTGTCGCTAGTTAGATCTTCGGATGTCATATGTCGATCACCATAATGTGTATCTGTCATGACGGCGTCATTGGAACGGTAGGCGCGGACTACGTCGCCCGACATCATGGTGTCCGAAGCAATATACTCATTAGAAATGATCGCATGACCAACACTGTCTGACGTAGACGTGAAGGTAGCGTCATTGGAACGGTAGGCGTGGCCTATGTCGTCCGACATCACGGTGTCCGAAGCAATATACTCATCAGGAATGATAGCACGATCAATACTGTCTGACATGGACGCGAAGGTAGTAAAGTCAATGTCACCCCAAGGGTGATAACCAGTGGGATGGCGCGCGAGATGAACAATAGTTGTGGAGTTTTCAGAACCAACCTATGGTGTATCGTCACGCGAGAGATACGTAGAATTGGGGGGCGGACTTACGAAGTCATATACAACATAAAAACGGTTATCAGGACCTATCCTTTAGACTTAGGAGGGAAATCCAATCGTTCGATCTGAGGATAAAGCTACAAGGCTGCTCAGTGGGAGGGTAGACACGGTGGAGACTCGACTTACGGAACTGACATACACAGGGACTTCCTTGCTCTGTGTGACCTCTAAGGCTGAAAGATGAACAGTTGATGTCAATACATAAGCATATAGAGAGATTTGTGCTCTCAGCTAGGAAAGAGTGAGTGTGTAGTCCCCCCATAGAATCGATTAGGTACTTGGTCATGTAGTGCCATGCGACACTAGGGCCAGAATAAATGATACGTAAACACTTCAGAAATACAAGAACTCGTGTATAGAGGGTACAATGCCGGCCCATGTCCCAGAGCCAAATACGCCATGAAGTCGACATCGTCCACGCCAACAAAATCACCCTGAAAGAAACCAGGTGAGTGTATGTACTAACTTCGAAAGGACAAAAAAACTGACATAAAGCGGCATGAGGCCGATACTTTCAAATATGAAGGAATCAAATAGTGCTGGTGTGCCGATCTGGGGATTGTGATGCGAAGATGAAGCCATTGTAGTTGCGAGCAAGGCAGAGAGATATCTGCAGCTTTTAAATGGTGCTTGGTTAGGTCGCCGTCGAACCACCCTACAAACGCACCTCTAAAGCTCTAATTATTGAACACCAGATTAAGCGAGACACATTGACACTGTCGCAAAACGGATGCCTGAACCTTCTTTAGCTTTTTCGGTACCCAATTATCTGACATACATACCTCCTCTAAGGTCAGGACACCCAACTAAACGAGACACTTCGACGCTTCACATGCCTGAAGTGGTCTTTGACGCAGCATTCGACGCCATCGATGCCTACAGTAGTTGTAATTACGTTCTCCGTTACAATGTAATCTAATTCTTGTAATCTAATTCTAATTCGCTTGCGTACATTTCTTCATACTGCTCTATTAGTGATTCCTGGCTACTGTCATACCACCGTTCAGTGGGGTCCACCAACGGACCCTCATTTTCATCGTCTTCATCGTCCTGCGCAGCTTCCTCTTCGTCTCCGAGGCTACCGTTGTCATCATCATGTTCTTTGACATGAGAAGTAGATACAGACTGCGCCGCGCTACCATCTCGCTGAAGGTGGGAATATACATGTCCAACACCAAGCCCGAAGTGGAATCGCATAAGCATGTCACGATCCACGAACCTGACATGAAGAATTTAATATTACTGATCAATGACACAATACGACTCACTCACCGATTGATAAAATATTCGCACCAATCATCCTTATCCCCCGCGTTTGCCGACATACCTAATCCATCAACATGTTTCCTGCGGCTGGAGAAACGAGGTATAATGTGACAACCCCTGAGGACATCTGCAGGATCAAGAAAGTCGAAGGAGTGCTCATGCAATAGGGGCGGAAAGGTGAGTCAGTCTAAGGTCGAGGTCTCCCAGGTGGAACATTGATCGATGGGCTCATACCAGCGTATCCACAAAAACTCCATTCGAGAGGGAGTGTAGTCGATCATACCGTTTCCGATATAGATCACATTGACGTGGTATATACCTAGTACCTTGCCATACATATATCTGTGCCCTTGGTCCTCTATGTCGGTGTCGGAGCGAAGAACCATGACATTACAGTGTGAAGTCCTCGGATTAATCACATCTTGGGCTCTGCGAACATCGTAGGTTGTGTAGTTAAACCTGGCGATGTTATGACGATACATCCGATCGTCCTTAATAATGAGTGTATTGATATCATGTTCTTGGATAGGACACAGAGAATCTCTTGAAGTATTGATGCGATGCAGTAGGTGGCCCTTCAGTTTCGGAACAAAATTCTGCGCGACCATGTTAGATGTTTCTCGGTATGCACGATCAGACTCACTATAATAGCAGGATCACCTTGGTGACTGCGCAAATATGATCCTATGTGCACAGGGTACTTTTGGGTGAGGCTGATACGGTGGTGAGCTTCAGGGCTTGTCGCCAACTCGGAGATTTCCACATGGGGGCGATGAACAATTCTGTCCCCAATACGGCGAATGCGAGCTTGCCGACGTTCAATTTGAGTCAGCTGTTTCACAAATGATTTGCGATCGGTGCGGCAATATCTGGCTTTGGGAGAACAATGTTCAAGTTCACCCTAAAAAGTCAACAAGTTAGTTCATAGTTGAATGAGTTAGGACACACCAGTTCAGTGCTATATGAATCAGATGTGCCATACCGGCGTATTGTAGATATGTAGTCTCCTAATGCATGAAACTTGTACATTTGAAAATTGAATACCTTTGTTCGGTGCACATTTTGAGTCGACTGCGCCTGCTTTTCCAGGTTACAGCTTTCTTTTCCTTTATGCCCTGCTGTCTGTTTCCCCGCCTTCTTCGCATGGCATCGAGCACAAGCCTCAACCTCTTTGTGCAGTTCGCGGGTCTGGTACGCAGCGCAAACTGTAGTCTTGAATTCACAAAATTGTTTCCCAAGCGTCGATGTTACTTCGTCCATAATCTCAAGGGTCAAATCTGAGTGCATCCGGAGCTTTGCCAGCCCATGCCAATGAGCCATAGTGAAAAGCAACTTAAGCACAGTCCCATTGTGTGGTTCTGGAAGAAGACCGTCAAACACAGGGATTGAACACTGTACACATCGTCAGTGGTCTATCCAACGTCAATACGTACGGAGCTCATACCTGGAGGAGATCCTCAAAGTTTCGAGCCGCCATATGCGACATGTCGGAAGAATTGGCTGAGAACTTTCTGATGGTGGCTGCACCAAACGTCGGAGTCTACCTGTATCTGATAGTAGAGGTCAGCTGGATGCAACAAGCAACGTGGTATCTGACACCGTACCTCTTGTCCAATTGGTGTATCAGGTCCTTGTCCTGGGCCGAAATAATGCGCAACAAGTGAATGAATAGCATCTTCCAAACACCGATCTCAAACTCGTGTAGAAGATCTACCACCAGAGCACAAAAGATATTGAACCCCATTGGACCGAGACGGTCTATGAAGGAGTTCTAAGGGATTATTAGCACTTAGCAACGTTCAGGGGATCAAGTCTCACTGAGGTGGGTACCCAGGACTCTGGCTTAAGAATGCTTTCCACCAGCGCGCTACCGACTGAGTAGTCCTTCTCGTAAATCAATTTACGTGCAGCGCTGACCAAAGTTCCCCTCTTTTGAGGATTGCGTTCCAGGGTCTTGCGTTGCTGTCTATCCCGAGTCCTTCCCATATTCTGTATCCGGTCCTTTGGAATGAGGCAGCGAGGACATGGGCACCCTCCTAAATTTTGGATCGTGGCTATAAGTACTCTGGTCAAGTTAGAATGAGCACTATTCGACTAAGGAAGAGTCACGCACTTCTCAGGATAATCCGCAGAGTACGTGAATATCCGAGGATAGAATCTGCGCGTGATGCCATCACAACAGTGAATGACAATTCCATGAGCATATGCTTCTAGAAACTCCTCGTCTAATAAGATATTCCATTGCTCCTGAAATAATTCTCGACGGCAGTGGGTTGCGCCCTCGCTGGTACCAGCCGGCAAAATCTTTAAATGAGTCTGGGAGCTGGAAGCACAAAATTAAGTGCACATTGAAACCCACAACATTGGGACGCTTACCGTTTCAAAGTAAGCGACGTGATTGCTTAAGTTACACGACGGCTTGCACCGACGATACTTAGACTCATTCCTGAAGTACATATAGGTAGGCCATAGCTTGGCATTTCCAAACGACGTGAGTTGTGTAGCGTCAGACCAGAACATCAGTCCAGCAACTACTCGGGGCAGGTCGCAACCTCGCTCCCTTGGAGATTCTTGCAGCTGACTGTGGGCATCTAGGAAAGCCGGAGAGGTATACAGATCCCCATATATGGGAACTTCGCGATCCAGGTGAGGGGGCTTCCAACGGAGCTCATACGGCTCATAATGAAAGAGTTTGTCATCCCGAGCGTTAGCAAGTTTTTCCCGCATAACAGCCACCAGAGAACAGATGGTACAACTCTGCGGCTTGGTAGGATCGAGGGCCTGGTGTATCAGTGGTGCGGGAAAAGGGAACCTCGATGGAAACCAGGGTTTTTTTCCATCCAGTATCCTCGTCCTCCCATTCGTCCTCATCTCCTTCATCGTACTTATTTGCACCCAGCTGGTGGTTGATTCTCTTCCAATGGGTAGAAGACACGTCGGCAGTATTAAAAGTATCGTCGCTTAAAATCTCCAGCAGTTTAGCATAGTCACCTTGCGATTTTTGAATCCCCTGATTCCAGTACCAATCGCCAAGCTGAAAGGACGAGCGATTGGGATAGGGATGGTACTGGGAGTCACTGCTCGACGCAGCAAACGTAGGAGGTTCTTCAGTGACAGGAAGACTGCCTGGTATAAACGAAAGGTCTGCGAGTGTGATGTATTCTTCCGGATCGTGGGATGGAGGTTCCGAAGAGAAGTATTGGCGCACTAGCCCAAATATATTTGGGGGGGTACGAAAAACCTTGCGCATGGGTAAGGCAGGTCGTTGATCTGTAGTGACTACAGATCCAACAGATTCCGGAGGTTGGTCTCGCACTTCCATAGGTACTGTAGGCGGAGGTTGAGGAAGCACATCCCTGAATCTCAGAGGCAGCTGGCGGTTTTGACGTCTTGTTCTCCGCTGTGCCAAACTGACTTCCTCCCCTTCATCAATGTCTCCTCCTTCGAGATCTGGGGTCACGATCCCTCCTCCACAAGAGGTCGATTGGGTAGGCAGAGGAGCTACACCAGCATCACAACAATGAGTCGCCATTGAAGTACCGACATCACCCGGGCTGAAGTGAGCGGTGAGCACATTGGACATGCTCGGCGATCCATCATCCTCAACAAGGCCAGGTGAGGTACGCGCTCTTTTCCTGCGACCTACGAACTCCTTGAACGAGGTGATAGCTGATGACAATCGTTTTTTTGTGTGCGAGCACGAGCGCTTATGTGTGCTCAAATAATTCTGTGCTGTGAAAGTTCGCTTGCAGATGCAAGTGTAGCTTGATACCTGACATGGAGGGCTAATCGAAGTATGCCGTCTGTCTTCGATTGGTTTTAAACGAAGTGTCGATGGAATAGTGCACCCATAGCCAATCCGCTGGAAATGATGAATGGAGCAGGCAGCAATTGCCGTATGGTTCGTCCATAGCCAAATGCGCACAGGTGATGGCGCGGCTATCGCCATATTGATATGGGCAGACATACGGTCGCCTATATAAACCCTGAGAACCTGAGTCTTGTTCCCCATCTGTATAGCCTGAGATGTCAGTGCCGCCCTCTCCATGCTCTGAATGTTCAACACTCTCACCCATAGAATTCGAAGCTGACCCTAACGTTGTGAAGTTGCTGGTTCGGATCATTACTGCTCGCCATGGTATACTTCAATACCATGCTCAGACAGGGGAACTGTCAACTTACCCATGGTGAATTCAATATTTGCATTCGACTTGGTCAGTGCTTGACTCACTGATTGAACTCGCCTTACAGGCCAACTAACCGACATGGGCAGTAAAATCCACCCTTCACGATTTGCGGCATATCAGTGAGGCGCACGTCTTTCGATATCCATGTTGTCTTTGTGCAACAGGCGACAGATATGTCGAGGTATCGGTGTTTCAGCGAACCCGTGGAGTATTCCGAGGGGAGTACGTTGCGGAATGCGCGACCAGTACTTGTGGTTACATGCGTAAGTTTCCCCCGCGATTAAGCATGGCGGATGGCTGATATTCAATGTAGTGAATGTTGAGAAATTCGTCGGAAAAGCCTACATACCGACGATGTATTATCCTCGGAAGAAATAGCCCTCCTGCCCAAACTGACGGTATGTCAGAATAACTTGAATAGATAATATGTACAGGAGGGTAATCTGCATTCGTTACTGTTAGCCATCTTGGTCATATGGATAGGAAGCAGACCTCACTGACGCGCATAGTATTTGCAAGTCATTTCATAGTCCATTTGACCTCTAAGGTTTCATTCACTTCTCTAATTTGTAAGCTAACATGGCGCTAATGTAAGATAACATGGCGCTAATCATACTACAATAATCTCACTATAACCTCACATACTCTGTTGAGAGATGAGAGATGAGAAAAGAGAACAATTATGACGCTGAAAGGAATGATATAGTGATTGACTTTCCGAATCAAACACCTGCTGGCAGTACCCGAGTATCCAGGTGCAACAGTACCAGTTTCGAGCACGTCGTGCTATGTTACTGCCTTCTTTGCGGCTCTTTCCGTCCACGGCATCATGTTACGTCCTTCGTTTGGCTAGCCATTCTTCGCAACATCACAGAAAACTCTATAGGCGACCGTGCTACGTTGCGAACTGTAGTGATAACCTGTTGTTTGGAGCCAGTCTTGATTGCCTTGAACAAAGCCGCCTGAATCTGCTCCATTTGTCCACTGCTGAGCGCCTATCTACCCATAAATATCTACCTGAGCCTCTCATTCCCGGTGGGCCCATTTGACTCGGAGCCACTGACTCAGGAGTTCGACCATGCTTTCGACAGCAAGCATGTTGGCAATAGAATTATAGGAAACCTCGAGCAGACAGTAACCACAATCTCCACTGAAACCTATTTGAAGGGCATTCAGGTTGTGAAAGATCCAAGGCATGAGGTACAAATCCTTACTTTTCTTCGCCCTGAGTACTCGATTTGGATTGTCTTATTCTAGGCGGTGAAATACTTGACCAGTCTTTTCCCAATCTTTGGATGGATCACTCGATACAGTAAGATACTGCATTTTCCCTTCAACTTGTGACAAGCTCAGGCTAATCATACACATTTTCAGATTTGGGATGGCTCACTGGCGACCTTATTGCTGGCCTTACCATAGGGATGGTGCTAGTCCCGTAAGGAATGTCATATGCAATAGTAATATTCTGTCTTGAATCTTGTTCCCGTTGATTGACAAGCCTTCGTAGCTTGCCTCGCTTCCTGCGCAGTACGGTCTGTATTCATCCTTCGTTGGTGTTCTTATATACTGCGTACGTGCACGCTACTTTGGATAATCGCGGTGCTAAATTTACTCGTAGTTCTTTGCGACTTCGAAAGATGTTTCTATCGGACCAGTGGCAGTTATGTCGCAAACCATGGCTCAGATCATCATTGCTTGTAGATGCAAAGTACCCTCATAAATGGGCTGGCCCACGGATAGCCACCACATTGGCCTTTGTTTGTGGATTTATCGTACTTGGGTGTATATGTTGATGTTATCAGATGAGCTCCGCAACGAGAATTCTCAAATCCATACCTGCAATGCTGCTGGTCTTGCACTCAAAAATGCTCTCTCTGCCCGTGTACGTAAAACACGTTCTTCAGTGACCTGTCATGATCTTTAAACATCGCGTATAGGATTCAACAAGGCAAGACGAGTACTCTGCAAGATGGATGGCCCTCGATGTCGATGCTAGACAAAAGATCAAAGAGGCATCCCTTTTAACTCTTGCATCTCCTCAACCAAGAGCAGGTGCTGTGGCTGCCCAAGTCGTTTCTGCGATCGCAGCCGTAGAGTTACCTGTCGGCCAATGGCCAGATCTCGTTGAAATTCTTCTCGGTTTTATCAACACGTCTGATGACACGAACTTGAAGATTGCCACTTTGCAAGCTATTGGTTACATCTGTGAAACTATAGTATGTTTACCTTGTGCCACTCAACCACTTTGTCCTCATCTCGCGCCACTGAAACCGGAGGTCTTGGCATTGAGGTTGAATGAGATTTTGACGGCTGTAATTCATGGCGCTCGCAAGGAGGAGTCATCGTCGGAAGTACAGCTTGCTGCGGTCCATGCGCTATTCGACTCCCTGGAGTTCGTACGGGACAATTTTGACTGAGAAGTACTTTTTTTTTCAATCTCTGGTGTTTGCTTTACTGATGCGCTGTAGGGATTCATTTCTGGTTGGGCTTGTAGAGACTGTTTTTACCTTACCTTATGTTGGCACTTTTGTAGCTTACATAATCAAGCAATCTTTTCACCAGTTACCAGTATGAGTCTGAGAGATAAGCAAGTTTCTATGATATTTCCTCTCCTCTGAGCCTTGAGCCTGGTCCAGAAACCCTTTAGAGTCGAATAGCAGCTAGGTTCTGCAAGACCCAACACATTGTTCAGACTCACCATCTGAATTGTTGTACCAAGTCGGCGCTTTCGAATGTTTAGTGAAGATTATGGCACTGTACTACGACAAGATGGCATTTTATATGGAACAGGCTTTGTTTGGCGCACGACCGCTTGTTTATCCTGCCCTGAGTCCTCCTGACAGAACATACTTTCCAGCTTACTGTGATGGGCATGAAACATTCTGATGAACGGGTCGCACTGCAAGCCATAGAGTTCTGGACCACTGTATGTGAGGAAGAGATTGAACTCGCCCATGAGGCACGAGAGGTACGCGGGATGCACAAATACTATTCAAACCAATCACGTATTCTGCAGGCTGCAGAATACGATGAGCCGAATTAGAGTCCAAGCATTTTGCCAAGGTTGCCCTGCCGGAAGTAATCCCGGTTCTTCTTAATCTCCTCCTAGGGGTTCCAAGGACAAGAGCCACTGAGCACCATCAGCTCTTTCCATAGCTTAGTCAGCAAGTAGTACTGAGTTTGGTCGCATCAGTAATCATCATCTGCTTCTCTCAGCCAGACCTTGGGCGCAGACCCTTTCCCCTGCTCCAACACCGACGAAGGTGAATGGAACCTTGCCATGAGCACCGGTACTTGTCTCAACTACATGGCTCAAGCCGTAGCAGATGCAATTGTTCCCGCTGTCATCCCCTTCATTGAGGCACACATCAAGGCGCAAGACTGGCACCAGCGCAAAGCAGCCATAATGCTGTTTGGCTCTATTTTGGAGGGTCCTGATCCCCAGGTTCTCACCCCTCTCGTCAACCAGGCGCTTCCCCTTCTGATCGGCATTATGAATGATGAGAATCTGCATGTGAAAGATACAACAGCATGGACACTCGGATGAATCTGCGATCTTCTAATTATAACGATCAAGCCTGACGTGCATCTTCATCCTCTAATCCCGGCACTCGTCAATGGTCTTTCGGATCGCCCTGCGCATCGTGACCAACTTAGGGCGTGACACAGGTCGACCAGGGTCATACCTTGTTGGGCACTCATGAACCTCGCTGATCAGATCGAAATATACCTCGACGAATATATCACTTCTGCCTCCGAGAGCCCTGCTCTCACCATATTTTGAGGGGATAGTAAGCACCCTTCTGTGGGTTACCGAGACATCCGTACTTTTTACTTTTTTGTTGGTTCACGTGACCTTCAGTCTGATCTTGTTTCATAGGACCTGCGAACGAATCCAACTTCTGAACCTCTGCATATGAAGCCATCACATCCTATGTATCCCATTCAACTACAGATTGTATTCCTGTGATGCAAAACACCGTCATTGCTATTTTGCAGAGAATGGAGCAACTTCTGAACATGCAGGTGTGTTTCATCACTGCATGATTTTACTTGTATCTTTACGTCCATTTCAAGAACCAAATCATCAGCGTTGACGACCGCAATAACTGGAATGAGCTACAGAGCAATCTCTGCAGTGTTGTCATCATATGCCATCATGTTCGTTATTTCGTGTTGTAGCTCATACATCCACAGAGCGTTATTCGGAGGCTCAGCAGAGGCATTCAACCAATGGCAGATCAAATCATGACCCTCGTTCTCCAGCTTATCCAAGGAGCAGGAAAGACATCAACAGTGCTTGAAGATGCTTTCCTGGTTGTTGGATCGCTAGCTGCCGGTACGTTTCCCTCTCGATCACGCCCACCCCGATGTTGAGCTTCTTTGCCAGCATTGGAAGCTGGATTCACACCATACATTCAAGCTTTCTTGCCATTCCTGTATCCCGCCCTCAAAGCACATGAAAATACCCAGCTGTGCATGGTTGCTGTCGGCATCATCAGAGATATCCCACGTGCACTTGGCGATCAGAGTGCCCAGTATGCAGGCGCGTTCATGAACGTTTCACTAGAGAACCTGCAGAGCAACGTTCTTAACCTGCAATGTCAAGATATCAATACTATCTTGCTTTGGCGATATTGCGCTCGCTATTGGACCTGCTTTTGATTCTTATTTGAATACAACCATGGACGTGTTGAGACAAGCGGGCTCTGTGCAACCTAATCCTGTGAGCTGGTTTATTTCTGAACGTGTTCAGTGCTAACTGGTGCTCATTAGCTTGACTTTGATCTCATGGACTATGTCGCTCAACTACGGGAAGGAATTCTAGAGGCATACACTGGGGTTGTCACTGGATTCAAGAATACCGAGAAAAGTTTGCGTTTTTCTTGTAGACTCATTTTGCCACTCACAACCGTCCCTAGCACCCGCACTACTACCTCACGTACCCAGTATCCTCGAGCTCAGTCCACCAATGTCTAGCAGACGAGGAGAGATCCGATTCCATTGTGAAACTCTCCTTTGGCCTCATCGGTGACCTCGCAGACTGTTTCCCCAACGGCCAGATCAAAGAACACCTGCTAGAAGAATGGATCGCACATGAATTCTGTAGTAAGCGCAGGTATGCAGCAAGAGACGAAGAAGACGCTGTGGTGGGCACGTGAAGTGAGTATTCTCCTCTCAGTCTCTTCAGTCTCCAAGAACATTAACCTTCCACCTCCCAGATGATCAAACGTGCGGCCAGATTGGCCTCTTGCGCATCAGCTGGATCAGTCGAGTTCATACCCGTGCCAGCAGTCAGCGGGTATATGACTGGATCTGTGATAAATATAGTTGCAGGTCAGGTTCCTGCCCTCATGGGCATTACCGGGTTCAGGTAAGGGCGTCATTGATTTCGAACGAAATGCAATTTGTGACATATTTCATAGTACTCGAGCTGCCATGTACGAAGTTATCATCAATACTCTCAAGGGGCTTCCCCGTACGAAACTAGATGCTGCCTGGGGTCTCACAGGCCTTTTTTCGCTCTACTGCAATTCACATCAATTGTAACCAATTATCCAAATGGTACCCCAGACGAGGTAAGCTGTAATCTGTGTAATCTTCCTATGACAAAACTCTTATGGTATCTTGTCCAGCCTGACTTTTCTTTTTCATCTCAATTACAAGAAATGCTTTTGTGGTGATAGTGGTGACCTTCGCTTCTTGGCTGTACTGCCTGACACCGTAAACCGCCTCCGGTAAATATCCGATTGCCATCTTGGAAACTGTTCCTGCAGGATTTCAAAACTGTGGGTGTCCCTGTCATCGATAGCGAGTTCGTCAAAGCCCTCGGGCCACAGATCCCTGTCGCCACCATAATTCTCCTTGAGCACATCGCCATTGCCAGATGTAAGTCACTGATCATCTGACCGTTATGCCCTTTTGACACACTACTTGCAGCATTTGGACGGGTCAATGGATACAAGATCAATCCCAACCAAGAGCTCATCGCATAGGCGTCACGAACACGCTCGGCACTATATTCCATGCATATCCCGCTACAGGATCGTTCTCCCGCTCTGCCTTGAAGTCAAGTTCGGGCGTGCGGACTCCTTTGGCTGGTGTTATCACTGCGATAGCTTGTCCTTGTTGCCCTCTATGGCCTTACCCCAGCCTTTTACTAGACACAAAAATGAGGGCACGACGGTACATGCGCTCATGACTGCATACGTCTTCACCCGATGTTCCAAACCCCATCTGCGCCATAAGTACTATACGGTCATAGTTCCCACACATATTAGATTAAATTTGGAATAAAGTAGATAGCAAACTGGTTCCCATGTGTCTACACAACTTCAGAATCTCAGAATTTGATAAATATGTATACAGGAGTAGTTACGAGTAGTAATCAGGATTATTAGAGATAACATATTCATCTCTACGGAAAAAACTGAGTCTGTAGAAACAGGCGTGAGTGATTCTGAATCCAGGGCAATTGCCGGCTGGGTTTCAATGAAGATTAGTCATTCCGTATATAAACCAGTGCTCTGTAAAGACGAAACTTCTTTCCTGACATTCCTACCGCACCTGCCAGCCTGTGTCCTAATGCAGTATAGCCATTGGCAACTCTATCCCGTTAGACAAGCGCAGGTACTACGGTCTGCAAATTAAATGTGTATCTCCCACGATGGCCGCAGTTCATACTAATGTACTTTTGCATTGCGGAACTCCGCACAAGTACTTTACTTTACTATACTATACTTCATATTCCATCAGTAATAATAAAATAACACATTTGCTAAGCTAAATTAGTCGTTCACCTCGAGTACTGAGCCTACGCGCTTGTAGGCTTCTTTTCTGCTACCACCACCTAGAACTTGGATAATTGAGTAGACTATCGCACATAGTATGTGAGGCTGTGGGTTATTTACGTGCTACAGAGATTGATGCAGCCCAGACAGAATGTCTAAATGCGCGGCATGTAGTGATGATGAGCATGCTCCCAAACGCTGTCCGAACTGATGACGATAAGTTGTGATGAGATATCGTGGTCATCTTCACTGATGAGCTTGTTTGCATGACAGCGAATTATCCAGCTGCGCCATCGCCATTGACAGATTCAGGCGCATGGGACATTCTTGAACAGTATCTCACTACAGACATGATGTACCCTCAGATGGAGGAGGCGTTTTCTGCATACCTCGGTAATCGATACATTGCGAAGCGAACTGGAAGGATGCCAGAGATGCGCTGTTCTCTGGTGATGGTTGTGACAGCATCGCCTTGACAAATCTTCGCGCCGTGAGAGCAAGGCACATTCTCTTGCTCTCGTCTTCATCGAGGCCGGACAGTTGTTTGTCATCTACTTCCGCTCAACTATCACATAGTCATAAGGTGTGTTATCATTTCCGATCTGATGACTTAGGATACTAAACAATAATGTAGTCGAAGTCAGCATGATCGATTGTCAAGGATTTGTGTTCAATGATCGCGTAGGACGTCCCAAAGTAAGCGTGTCTTCATTTCTGATGACTTGATTACAATAATAAACAACATATATAGTCTAATCCGTACATCTTGACCGAAGCAGAAGATGGAACAGAAGGAGAGGAGGATGACGATGATGCAGATGGGCCTTCTGCACAGTCACCGAAGGTTGTACACATTATCGGAACCGTCAGCCAAGGATAGGTTAGCTACAACATTCGACGCCCTGTTCGATAGGTTCGCAGAGAACCCATCCCTTTCATCAGAAGGGCGCCAGGCCCACCATGGTGATGCCGCCCTGTCTTCCTCTGTGATTGCACCTAGGATGTATCTCCTTCATGTCACCAGTACAGTCTATTGATTTAAAAACAAACTGGCACGACATATCACTCATTGCATCTCAGGAAATAGCACAGATTACATCGCTGAACAACTTCGGCAGTCAAGGGTTTCATGTTACGGTGTCGATCTGGACAGCAGGCCAATTGTATGTTGTTGCAGACAGTCCTAGAACCATCACGGCATCGCTTCCAATATCACACACTTTCGCTGTCAAGCAGTATCTTCGAATTTCAGAAGATGAATGCGAAGCGGTAGAGTGTTCATGCTCCAAACTCCCCAGCCCAGCGTGGGTGAGAATCAAACACGGCAACTACAAGGGCGACATAGGCTACAGTTTTGGATTCTGATCCGTTGAATCATCTCATCGCTATTTTAATTCCTCCCTTGGCGTTTCCTCTATCCCATGCCTGGTAGATCTGTGGCCCTACTCGACCGATTTCGCCTTCCAAATGGTCAGGACGGTTCGCGACAGTGATCTGTGATGGGAAAGTTATAGGATTCTCTTATAAAGGAGAACAGTATTACAAGGGACTTTTACTCAAGAACTTTCACCGTGATCACCTAGAACTTGTCGCCTCTCCTCATGCAGATGACATTCGACTACATATGGAATCCGGATTTGACACACCCTTCGTCAAGAAAACACTGGCTGCATTTTCCTTGCAGTTCATGCGCATAGGCGATTCAGGCCAGAGTGATCGCAGGGGAACTTCGACCTAATGTAGGTACAGTCATCTCGACAGATCATGTTTTAGGTTCCGCGTGCTTGGAAACGATCTTTGATGGAAACCGAAGGTCAATTGACGTTCGACTCGAGGATGTGGAACATATTTTTTGTGTCGGTGACGACAGTTCGAGTGGTAGCAGGTCCATACCTGGGTTTGGAGGGGCAAATCATTCAAATTAGCGATGATGTATTTCACGTTTGCCAAGGAGTCTCTAAAGAAGAAGTAAGACTTATGCAATCAATATCAAAATAATCTAACACTCAGTTGCATAGGTACTTGTTTCGAGGTACTATTTAGACCGTTGCCCTTTGCATCACATCCTCCATTCATCGCTGCCCACGCAGCAACACCTATACTCGCCCCCTGAGTCCGAATCTCTGCAAGTCGGGGATCATATTGAAGTGCTTGCGGGCGAGCACTGGAAGAAATGCGGCATCGTGGAGTGGATTCCAACGGGGGGAACCATGTTGTGGTTTCGTGATGCAAGCCCTGTCTTGGCTGGGGATGATGTGGAGTCTGGTGTCGGACCGTTCAGAATCCAAGTTCCTGTAACCATCGTTCAGCGGACCAAGCTCCCCAATACGCTAAGATATACAAAAGACAAGGGCTATGACGTGAGGCCTGGAGACGTTGTGTGTATCGCCCGCGGGCCAGACTATCAAAGCAAAGGGGTCGTACAGAGCGTCGACTTTCCAAACTGCTCGTTTGACCCTTCTATCTGATAGTGATCACTCCCTCGTAAGTATCAAACACATCGACTCGAGCATGTCTGACCTGCTGCAGATTGATGTCCCTATCACCTTTGTAATCAAGAAATCCAATGTGAGCTTGGATTCATTCAACAAGATTATTGGCCATGAAGTTTTCATTGTTGGGGGCGACCGAAAAGGTTACCGAGCTACACTACACGACGTCGCTTCCGACACTTGCACTGTCACTGTGCACGGGCAGGCGCGCACTACTCTTAGACGCCAGGACGTTGTCACCAGGTGAACACCGCACCAATATTCGCGATGACTAAATTGCTAATGATTGTTAGTTATGGAATGAGATTAAATGGTGCTATATTGGAAGGTCCAGATTTGATTTCCTTCTGCGACATCCGGAGAAGATCGTACACGACGATGCCGCAACATCGAAGCATTACCCCCCCGCCTGTCCGACTTCCATCTAGCTCATCAGGCAGAAGCCTGTCATCATGGACCTCCTGGGCCGCCGACCCAGAGGGTATTGTAGACCACCCTTTATCGAGCATCGCTCCCAGCTCGTCGACATTTGATCGCTGGATTGTCAATCCCGAGGACACTCAAGATAATATTGACACCAGAGCAGTGTCTCTCCAAGACAGTGGTGAGTACCTCGGTGGAGGAATCAAATGTTTACTCATGTTATTTTATCGCAGGCCTGTTGCCTTGGTTAATGAGCAAGGAGTTTTCCTCGACATTCCTTTTTCATCATGTGGTATTGAAAGTCGGAGTGGGCTTCATGGGAGGCAGGTTACATAAACGATTTGTGTCAACGGCTTGCCCTGACCCTTTTTGCGGTGCTAACGGACCCACACCTGAAAATTGTGTTGCTGTATTCTGCACATCTAACAATGCAGGCGCTGCGATTCAACATTACCATATCCCCTCCAAAGATTTGAGCCCAGCTTATCCACACAAAAAAAATCAACGGGTTCTCGTTCTAGACGGGGATTCTTGTGGTCAGATCTTTACTGTCACAAAGTGTAATGTAAAAAAAAATACTGTTGAAGTTGCGCTTTCACCTATGACTTGTGTTATTCTGCGTTTCGAGCAGATATGTCTTGTAGAACAGGTACAAAACATGATGTGATAGACTATGACCATACTATACTTCAGTAGTCATGAATTTAGTTTTTTCGCCACATGATACAGTCAGCACAGGGCCCCCATGGATTTTGTTAGACATCTTATCTCGCTCTTCTTTCAACCCTCACATGTCATCCCAGGCCAAGAACTCTGTAGAGAAGCCGGGAGAGGGGGCACCTAGGGGAATCTGACCAAGGTCGGGTACATGGATGCCATTAGGCATATGACGCTCCAGGTTGTCGGCACGGTAATACTCTTCCAGCCACCTATACCTGTACGTCATAACCCTATCTGAGAGGTACGCGATATTCTCTTCCGCGTTTCTGAGCTGTTCTTTGACTTGATGCAGCTCAAATTCTGTTTCGTGTTTAAATTGTTCGCCGACGCCTAGGTGGGTCTTTTGTTAGACAACGGACAGGTCTAAATTTCAAATCTCACTTTTACTTGTAGTTTGTGTTGCTCTATTGCCTGCATGGTGGGTCTTGTTCTGAGTTTTTTTGTAATAGTATCACTCACTTGCTCTCAGTGCCGATTGGTATCTGTACTGGGGGGAGTTGGAAACTTCAGGTGAACCTTGTAAGTTTCGTACTGTATACCACATTGAAGAACTTACCTTAGCGTGATATTAGTTGCGACGAGAATACACTGTTTCAAACGCTTCTGCGAGGTGAAGTCGAGCATACCAAGTCCCACCGATAATGATATTGATTGCTGCTGTAATAGCGCCAGTGATTTATCTACATATATATATACGTGCGTGCCAGTTTCACTGCTAGATGATATAATGCGCCATCCAAGATACTTATGGCTCTAAGACGCTAGTGTTTGCTTCTGTTCCGATTCGGATGGCACGCTCAGGATGGCGCTCGCATATTGCGCCATCTATGCCATTCTTGGTAGGTGATAGTGTTCACTTCCGTCCCGATTCGGATGGCACGCTCGGATGACGCTCACATATTGCGCCATCTATGATATTTATGGCATAGGGTGCTGGTTCACTCCCGTTTCAATCCTGATGGCGTACTCGAACATATAAAGTCTCGTTTTCTGGTGTTGTGAGAGCCATCTGTTCCTTCAACTTAGTATGAGCGGCGATGAGAATAATCCCCACATTGGCAGCTCTTCACGCAAATGTAGTGGTTCTGCACTTTATATGGGCCCACGTAAAAAAGCGTAAGCCATGTTTCACGTCGTGAAACGCACCACTATTGACGTGTCCTAATCAGTACCTCATCAAATCCCCTCGTTCTCCATGGTCGACACTTCGGTCGAACAGTATTTGCACTATGCAATTATCCCTCTCTCCTAACTGGAGGCATTCTTCGGCTCGAAGAGTTACAAGACTCTTTGATAGAAGATTATCCAGCTGAGTATGTGGAATGGTGCCGATTGAATATTAGTAGTGTCTTACATTAATTTTAACTTTAGTGTTCGACGTGAACATAGGGTGTTTATGGAGCTTGTAGATTCCTATCCTGGTCTCTTAGAGCGTCTGACAGCTGGCGAGGAGGAGGACATCATTCATGTCGGAGAATTGGTAAGTCTTGCATGCTTAAAGGTGTATTCGTAGTCACCTCCCTGTAGATGGGCAAAGGAGCGTCTGGTGCGCGAGGTGACGACACCAAGACGCTTAAATCTGCCGTCATCGAATGGCTTATGCCCCGAGGACAGCCACTCATACCGCCCCTCTCCCGAAATATTAAATCCGACCGTGGATTCAATCACGAAGTGACCGGTGCATTGCTCTGCCCTGCAGACCTTGACTGGTCGAATGCAGAGTAAGTCTTTCCATCATTCAATAAGTTTACTGTCATAATATTACACAGAACCAAGCAGAGCCTCAAAAGTGGCGAAACGGCGGTCCGTGGCGACCAATGGCCTATGTTTTTGTATGCTGGGTATGTCTATGATCCTGAAGCTCCATGGCAGGGTCTATTGAGGAGCGACATACTTGTCTTCGTAAGGTCATTATTAGCGGTCAAGTTCTTACTAAATGCCATTTCTATTAATAGGGTTTCAAACACGTATTTACCTCTCCAAGTTCCGTGGAAAAGGAGCCAAAAGCCACGCGCTCCGGTAACGCATACCTCCACGGGATGAAATCTGTAACGAAAGGATCCCTAGCTTACATTGCCACACAGGTGCATTGGAAGTTTTATAATGATCCCCCACTCACTGTTACCCTAGGTTCGGTTTTCATTAAGCTCTTCATCAGTATTTTCACGCACGGACACGGTCACGGACTCGGAAACCTTCTACCACAGTATTCTTGATCTTTTGGAGGATCCTGACGAATGTGAAGAAGTAGCCGACCTGATGACTTGGTGGACACGGTTTGTGATGCATCTTTAATCTTCGAACTCTACATTAACACCTTACAGTCGCATTTTTCCTAATTCCTCCTCTTCACAGCGAAGCACCAGCAAGAACAGCGTGCTATCAAAAATTCGCGAAAAACGCACTGCTCTTCGAGCATGGGGCAATACTAATTAGTTGTTCACAATGTTTGATGCTGTTATATGTGTGCTCTGTAGTAAATAGATTTCAAATGCAATTGATGATTCTTTGGCCCATGCAATACAATGGATCACTCTGCCAGAATGTGTATGTTTGCCAAAATATTGGCAACTGGGTACGATAAGATAACTTGTCATTATATCCTAGGCACATAGTTATTAATGGTGAATTCTACCATCAGAAGCCATACCTGTAAGGGTTTGTATATTTGACAAGATATTAGCAGCTAGCTGTGACATAATAGCTCATTGTCGTATATTGCCACACAGTCAATGCTGGTAGATACTGCCATCAGAGCCTACCTATCTTAAGCTAGACATATGTGGTGAAAACCCACAGTGTGCTATGACATGAAAACTCAGTGTCACATATTGCCACACTGTTGGTGATGGTAGATGCAGCCACTGAAAGATACCTATCTCAAGCTAGATATATGTGGTAGAAACCCAACAGTGTGCTATGGCTTGATAGCTCATTGTCCCATGTTGTCACACTGTTGGTGATGGTGGATGCTGCCACTAAAAGATACCTATCTAAAGCTAGATACATATGGTAGAAACCAAACAGTGTGCTACAGCTTGATAGCTCATTGTCCCATGTTGTCACACTGTTGGTGATGGTGGATGCTGCCACTAAAAGATACCTATCTAAAGCTAGATACATATGGTAGAAACCCAACAGTGTGCTACGGCTTGATAGCTCATTGTCCCATGTTGTCACACTGTTGGTGATGGTGGATACTGCCACTATAAGATACCTATCTAAAGCTAGATACATATGGTAGAAACCCAACAGTGTGCTATGGCTTGATAGCTCATTGTCCCATGTTGTCACACTGTTGGTGATCATGGATGCTGCCACTAGAGTCTACCTATCTAAAGCTAGATACATATGGTGGAAATCCGACAGTGTGCTATGGCTTGATAGCTCAGTATCACATGATGGCACACTGTTCGTGATGATAAATGCTGCCACTAGAGTCTACCTATCTAAAGCTAGATACATATGGTGGAAATCCGACAGTGTGCTATGGCTTGATAGCTCAGTATCACATGATGGCACACTGTTCGTGATGATAAATGCTGCCACTGGAGTCTGCCTATCTAAAGCTAGATACATATGTGGAAACCCAACAATGTGCTATGGCTTGATAGCTTATTGTCCCATGTTGTCACACTGTTGGTGATGATAGATGCTGCCACTAGAGTCTACCTATCTAAAGCTAGATACATATGGTGGAAATCCGACAGTGTGCTATGGCTTGATAGCTTAGTGTCCCATGTTATCACACTGTTGGTGATGATAGATGCTGCCACTAGAGTCTACCTATCTAAAGCTAGATACGTATGGTGGAAATCCGACAGTGTGCTATGGCTTGATAGCTCAGTATCACATGATGGCACACTGTTCGTGATGGTGGATGCTGCCACTGGAGTCTGCCTATCTAAAGCTAGATACATATGGTGGAAACCCAACAGTGTGCTATGGCTTGATAGCTTAGTGTCCCATGTTATCACACTGTTGGTGATGATAGATGCTGCCACTAGAGTCTACCTATCTAAAGCTAGATACGTATGGTGGAAATCCGACAGTGTGCTATGGCTTGATAGCTCAGTATCACATGATGGCACACTGTTCGTGATGATAAATGCTGCCACTGGAGTCTGCCTATCTAAAGCTAGATACATATGGTGGAGACCCAACAGTATGCTATGACTTGATAGCTCAGTGTCACATATTGCCACACTGTTAGTGATGGTGGATGCTGCCATTACTAGCAATTAGTGTAGGCATAGATACATCTAATAGAAAATAACAGTGTGCCACTAGATCACAACTTGCTACATAGTTCCACCAATATTGTAGCTTTGGTAGATTCCACCATGGTAGTCTGCCTATCTATTCCTTTATCTTGACATCTGCAATTGTGATATATATTTGTTATATTATGTATTAGATAAATCTATCTATAGCTTTGCCATTGGGCAGTCAAATGCCTGATGCAGTGAACCGGTGATATGAAAAGGTGCGAACGCAAGTCACTGGCTTTCCTGCTTTTGTGATCACGTTCAAGGACACTCCGAGTCAATGCAGACAGGCCAGTCTGACCTTGGACGTGCCGGCAGTCAAACTTAAGTTTTAAGTGCAGATCCAATAGAAAATAAGCGCGGTAACACCAGCCCTCGACCCTAAGTTCAAATTACCTTCCATAAACGGAGCAATCTGAGGACAGTCTTATTAGTCATGATTATGCATGTACAAAGGCGAGCTGGCGTGATACTTACCTTGTTAGAAGCGATCCAAGGAAGGGATGGATCACAGCAAGTGCAGAGAACGAGCGCCCTGACTGTAATTTTTGCCATTTTGTTGCCACTAACTATGCACGGCTTGCTGGGTAGTTTCCCCCTTCAATTGGAGGTACTGGGCAATCTCAGAGGTCCGTTTCGGGGTGCTTAGTTATACGATCATCACGCTCAGGCTGCAGAGCTCACAACATATACTTCACGTGTCTGCTGCCCAAATATGTACTTTCATGATATACTGACGCGAGCCACGATCCTGTGTTTGACTCATTCAGTCACTGTTCAAATGTCCCCTACACAACCGCCTTCTACAAAGATCACTTGCCCTGTCACATGTCCCGAGATCACAGATGAAGACACTACCACTATTTGGTTTGCAACGTCCAGAGGTGTCCCAAGTTTTTTTCAACGGAGTGCTGATAAAGAAGATAAGCCACTAAGTAGGTGAAGAAAATGACCGTGGCTCACGCGGCTAATAGAGGTCCGCTGACGGCCGGATCATTCAGGGCCTCTTGTACCATCGGCGTCGAAACCCATCCAGGTGCAATACAATTCACACGTCCCCTCGGTGCGATCTTCACGATCTCACTTTTGAGTGTCGTCGTCAAGCCATACATCATCGCTGCCCATATCCGCGCTCAGCACATGACCGATTCACGACAAACATAAAACTCACCACTCTTACTGATAGCATAATCGCCGTGATTCGCTTCGCCGTATTTGCCTGATGTGCTCCCGATGAGCACAATCGCAGCCCTATCTTTCACGCTTTCTGTTGCTGCACGCAAGTGGCGCAAGAACTCACGGCAGACCAGGAAGCTTGAGGTGAGGTTTGCACTGACGGTGTGGTCCCATTGCTCAATGGTCATATCAACGATAGGTACGTCCTGGGGCGACCATATGCCGTGGTTGACCACGATTACTGCCACAGGGCCGAACGGGGTCCCTGAGAGCGCATCGAACATACTCTTCACGGCAGACTCAGAGGAGAGGTCTGCCTGTGCGCATTGGAGTGCAGGGAATTTGACTTGGAGATTCTGGATGGGTTTGGAATTAGAGTTGTAATGTGCAGTCACATTTGCGCCGAGGGCTGAAAAGAAAAGCTGGATGTCAGTCACATCTCTGAAGGCACAAAGGCGATGGAATTACACAAGTAGAGTTTGACGGTCTCAAGACCAATGCCTCCGCTTGCGCCTGGAACGTGGGTGAGGAAATCATGAGCAAGCCGACGAGAGAATGACTGAACCTGTTACAAGGACATGAATGTTTTCCAGCCCTAAATCCATTGTCCGACTCTGATTATCGAGGAAACGAGGTCAGGATAAGTTGAGTTATTTCCACAGTGGCTAATCCCACGAATTCGCGTTTCCCAAGCCGAAGGGTCACTGACGCCAAGCGAGAAGCCGCAGTGTGCATTTGCAAGCACACCTGTCGATGCGTGCGTGTTCTGCAGTTCCATATGGTGTCGCTGCTACGCATGTCTAGGGAAGTAGCTCCTGTCATGAACTTCGGGTTGTTTTGCCACCTACTTCTGTTTCGGTTGTGTTGAGCTCTGCTACAAGCTATTTTGACTGAGATAAGACTAGGTGCAGGTGGTACAAACCGTCACACTGCCTCCGACGTCGTCCCGTCGGAGCAGCTGTTACCATAAGTAACGATACCGCCGGCATTTCATATTAATTGTGCCTGTTGTGTGCCTTTGTTACTTGTGGTACGATAATTGGAGCTGGTACTTCTCCACAGTCCTTCACCACGCCAGTACAACTACTGCGCTTCTAACGACGGCGAAATTGCTAGAAAAATAAGGATTTCGGATTAATAAAACTTCTGCTGTCGCAGCCATGCCTCGTGTACCATCTGGGAACGCCTCATTCATACATACGCTCGATGGTAACTTCGTCGATAACGCTGGTCGTACCCTTCTACTACGTGGCGTAAACCTATCTGGCTCCTCTAAGGCACCCGTGAACCAGTCTTCTCAAGTCCTAGATGGATTCTGGGAAGAAGCTAAGATTGGTAGCGAGAGCTTCATAGGCCGGCCGCTGAAGCTGGAGGACGCGGACGAACACCTCGCCCGCCTGCGGGGTTGGGGTTTCAATATGCTACGCTTTCCTGTAACCTGGGAGGCCCTAGAACATGAAGGACCGTGAGTGCTTAATCAACGTAGTCTCCAGCCTGTGATGACAGTGGCTCGACCAGAGGGAAATATGACCATGATTTTATGGATTATACAATAGAGATACTGCGGAAATGCAAAGCACATGGGTTCAAAGTTTATTTGAATCCTCACCAAGATACCGTAAGCTTCCTCACAAATACATTGCTATGTTTCTTAATCTGCCATTCAGTGGTCTCGGTTTTCAGGCGGTTCGGGAGCGCCTTATTGGACACTCGTTGCATGCGGTTTTAATCCATGTGCATTCAGTGCCACCCAAGCAGCCATAATTCATTGCGAGTATCCCACTCCCGCGTCCCGCAACCCCACAGAAATGCCTGCCATGATATGGTCAACAAACTACGGAAAACTTGTCTCGCAAACCATGTTCGCGCTCTTTTTCGGCGGCTCAACCTTCGCGCCAAAATGCATCATTGATGGAGTCAACATTCAGGAATACCTCCAGACGCATTTCGCAAACGCTTTTGCAGAGTTGGCGCAGCGAGTGGCAGCAGCCGGTGACCTTCTTGACGAAGTCGTCATCGGTTGGGACAGCATGAATGAGCCAGCAGAAGGGCTCATTTCATGGGATGACCTCAATGCATATCCACAGCAGCAGGGTTCCACGCTCAAGAAGGGCACCGTTCCGTACCCAGCGCAGAGCTTTCGTCTCGGTATGGGCCAGGTCCAGACGCTTGACAACTACTCTTTTGGTTCCATGGGTCCAAAGCGTGATGGCAGTGTCACCATCGACCCAAACGGTGTCAAGGCATGGGCTGACCCCTCAACAGAGCCAGGAAACATTCACCCGCGCTGGGGCTGGAGACGTGACCCTGGTTGGACACTCGGCAAATGCATATGGGCCTTGCACGATGTATGGGATGTAGAGAGCGGATACGTTCTGCAGCCCAACTATTTTGCACATGTTCCAGGCACACAAGAACCCGTCCATTTTCTGCGCGCCTTTTTCCTTCCCCAATACACTCTTTACCTGAGAGCAATTAGAGCGCACCACCCACAAGCCATCGCGTTCGTGCAGCCGCCCGTGTTTGCACAGCCTCCTTCGATACCTGAGGAGCTGTTGCTGGGTAGGGCATGCTATTCAACACATTATTACGATGGTCTGACGCTCGTGACACGCCACTGGAACTGGTTCAACGCGGATGCCCTTGGTCTCATACGGGGAAAATATGCAACGCAGTTACAGGCTTTACGCATAGGTGAACGCGCCATACGGAGCAGCCTTCAAACCCAGCTCGGCTATCTCAAGGCAGACGCGACGCAACTAGGTGCGCTTCCACCCACCGGTCCAGCGCGATACCCAACTATCATTGGAGAGATTGGAACACCTTTCGACATGGATGCTAAGCGCTCGTATGGATACACTGATGGTGGCAAGTACAAGGGCGACTACTCACGGCAAGAGCGTGCGCTTGATGCAAGTTTAAACGCGGCGGACGGTGAGAACTGCTTGAACTGGACAGTATGGACATACTGCTCCGATAGCTCGCACCCGTGGGGGGATGGGTGGAATATGGAGGATCTCAGCTTATGGTGTAGCGATGACCTACGTACAGGAGAAGCGGAAAGGGTCCCAGCCCTGCGGATACCTTCCAAATTTTCAATGGGTTCGTTGGCGCCAGCACAAGCATCGACCTTGACTATATCAACTCTTCCAACGTACTCTTCGCCTTATGCCACCTCTAGCGTCGAAGAGGTCGAACCTGTGCAGTACGAACCCGCCTCCCTCCTTTCATTCCTTACAAACGGCGCTCGTGCCGTACGCGCTTTCTGTCGCCCATGGCCAATAGCGGTGGTTGGTACTCCTACGAATATCCAGTTCGACATATCCAAAGCGACCTTCCATCTTACTATCAAGGTCAACGCAGACGATGTACCTGTTGACGATGATGATGACCTAGTACCAGGAAAGAAAGGATTGTGCAAGGATAGCTCCTTACCTACTGAAATTTTCTTACCTCTCGTCCATTTCGCCTCAGACGCTTGCTTAACTAAAGCACTCGGTTCTAACGCCCAGGACCAAGTCGATGATTCCATGGATGTCGAGCAAGAAGGGAGCAGCCGCAGTACATCAGGAACAACAACACCTCGCGTATATACATCATCCGCGCTCACCCTTCCCCTGACTTCTCAAGCGGCAATGTTGCCAGTCATATTCAAGGACGACTGGTACGACATCACTGTCACTGCATCCGAAGGCCGAGTAGAGCTTCTCGCGTCGGAGCAGAAACTTCTTTGGTTTTACACCACGCCAATGGACGAGAAGGAGGACAATGAGCTGACGATAGAGGTCCGCCGTTCACCGGGCGCCATCAAAGCCACCGCACTCGGACTTGGGTGTACCGGTGAGAGTAGAGCGAGAAACGGGTGCGCCGGATGGTTGGAGCAGGCGGGATTACTGAGCGAAGGATGGTGTGAGGGATGTTCGATCATGTGAATTGGAGGTCTATTGGACACTGACTATCATGTTCACCTATGTATAAACATAGTAGTATACATCATATAAATATGTGGAAAGTCAGACTAGTACGTTGCCTTTTGTTTTTCTGTATAACTTAATATTTCTCAAGCAGTCATGCACGCTCTCAAAATTCTCTGACTATGGTGGTGCGGTTATATTTTCTGAAGCGGTGGAAACACCATCGCTGTCGGATCCCCGGGCTAGAATAGACTTCGTCTGTTAGTCTGTCTTGTTACCAGTGTCTAGCTATAGTGATTATAATTATGCATATATCCTCAAAGCCATCCACGCTTCAGCAAAACTCCTCTGCCTACTGCTGGCAAGGATGTCGTCGTCCAGGGCACTGTGCGGAGCATTGCCGGAGATCGGTGCATTGTGATTGTCAAAGACATCGCATTAGGACCTTCTGACATGGTTATTGCTACTGACGACGCTTCCGAGACGGTTCCTCCCACTACGCTCAAGCAATTTGAACCGTGCTCGACTTGAGAACAGATCCTTTTGCTCACGGTGAATTGTGTACAGCGTTATCGACAGTCAGAACGTGAAGAGACACGTTGTGCTTATTATCAGAGACGAACGAAGAACAAGACTGTGCGAACATTGCATTGAATGGCATAGGCTTACACCTTCGTAACTCTATGAGCTGAAGGCGAGTGCTTGTATATATACAAACAACTTTACCGATTGGCTCTGAACTAGATATTGTACCATCAACCCTGATAATACCAAAGCGAAAACAGAAACATGACTCACTGTCGCGACGTGTCTCTCGGGCTGCCGGCTCAGTCCTCAATCGACTGCTAGTGGTAACTGGCAGATCTTGTCTGATCCCGGATACTAGGGTGCACAGGTGAGCAATGGATGCACAGCGACTTGCTCATACTCACATGATAGAAACAAATATAGCCATCGCAGCAATCTTTATTTGTCTGGCAAGTCGCCCAGGGTTCATTGCCAGGCAGACATGGAGTTGCTGCATTGACAGACATGGATGCTGTCAAAGCGACAACAATGGCGAGGAGGGAAAAATGCATTTGCTGTGTGAAGTGATGTGGAATCTTCTGAGGGGGTTCTCGAATGATATCGCTAAGGATGGGGGACTACCATAGGACAACGGCCAGCTTTTATATCATGCGTTAGCACGATTCTGATTGATTTGGCAGAATTGTTGTTGCTGTCGAATGGCACAAATTTAGACAGAACCTGCAAGAACCTATTTGAGTGGTTACGACCGTATGACCTTCGTATGAAAACCTAATCTCACTCATCACTTCTCCATTTGAACATGCAGCGACCCTGCCAGCGCAGCCACAACGTTTAGAAGTTGACTGCTCAGTGGACCACGAGCAAGAGTAGAGACAGCCTGTCATTTTCAGATACATTCATATTGCTCGAGCAGTACGAAATTTTTTCGAAAGCAACTGTACTGACGTCCCCGAACTAGGTGTTGCACCATCAGCCATGATGCCAAAGATATGACTCACTATTGCGACGTGTCCCTCGAGCTGCCAGCTCAATTTCGACCAACTACTGCTGGCAGATCCCGGACCCTAGTAAGGTGCGCAAGTGAGTTATGTGGTTAAATCCGATTATCCTGCACAGCGACGTGTTCATATTCACAGCAACATAGGCACACATATGGTAGCTCATCGCTGACTTCAAGCACTGATGAACACCTCCCGTCTCCCCGCCGCTGCATATAGAACATTGTTTTCAGGCTCCGCCCCAAGTCTACCTTATGGTCACGCCATGTTCGCTGTCCTCCTGCTCATCTTTCTCATCCGCCTCCTTCCTGTGTTGCCCGCCCGCCCCTCTTTCTGCACACCCGCATACCTATTGTCCTGCACGTTTGTGCCCGCCTCATCATGTCTTCACTGGCCCGGGAGCAAAGGATCTGGCGGGGTGTCTGTGATCCCGCTTTAGGATTCAAGGAAGCTTGGGATACGGTGACTATCGTCCTTTTATACACGAATAATTTACCCTTCCGTTGACGGAACAGAAGGCGGCGATATTGTGGTGACTCGGCGCCGGATGCTACCCTTATTCCTACCCTCGAATTAATTGCAGATCCTGATAGCGATTTTCGAAATACATGAATTAAGAGCCAGCGGAGTCCTTAAACTCCAGAAAGTCTCAGGATTCACTTATTCGAAACGCCCCTTCGACTTCTCGACCCATGCATGTGACTTGATCTCGCCCTCAATATTTTCTAGTTACTAGTGACTTACTGTAATATTTCTCCAGAAGTCATACGCGCTCTAAAATTCTGACTGTGATGGTGCTGTTACATTTTCTGAAGCGGTGGAAACACCAGTGCTGTCAGGTTCCCGGTGCAGAATGCATTTTGTCTGTCTTGTTACCAGTGTCTAGCTATAGTGATTGTAATTATGCATATAGTACCCGACGACAGCTCATCGCACTGATCGCGAAGGCGACCTCGGAACGGGCTGGAACGGACCGGATATATATAATATGAACTCTTGGCTAGATGAAGCTCTCTCCATCACGATCATGTCCACTGCAAATTATGGAGACATAATAGAAGTGACCGCCCCCGCCGATTTTCATGTTCACCTCAGGGATGGTGAATTATCAAGGCTCGTTACCCCCCACGTCTATAAGGGTGGTTTCTATCTTGCCTATGTCATGGTACGTGCTGATTACATCTCAGTTCATAGGACAACGATCAATTTGACGATCGCAGCCAAATCTCGTGCCTCCAATTACCACTACAGAGATGGCAATCGAATACAAGAAAAGGTTGAAGGATTACTCTGGATCATCTAAAGTGGAGTTCCTCATGACGCTCTATCTTTCCGACGCTCTCCATCCCAACGATGTCAAGAATTGGAAGGCTGCGGGTATTGTCGGCGTCAAATCGTATCCTCGTGGCGTAACCACGAACTCGGACGAAGGAATCGAGAGTTATGATAAATACGATGAGCTATTCAAAGCGATGGAGGTGCACGGCATCGTGCTTAACCTTCACGGAGAAATTCCATCCGACCACTCCAAAAACATCTGCGTCCTCAACGCTGAGGAACGTTTCCTTCCCGTTCTCGCAAACCTAGCGAACAAATATCCCAAGCTGCGTATCGTTCTCGAACATGCAACGACTGCAGCAGCCATCAATGCTGTCAAAGCCTGCGGTGACAATGTCGCATGCACAATCACAGCGCACCACCTCTCCCTCACAGTCGATGATTGGGCAGGCCAATCTTTCCACTTCTGCAAACCTGTCGCCAAGTTTCCAGATGATCGTCGCGCTCTTCAAGAAGCTATCAAATCCGGCAACAAGAAATTCTTCCTTGGCTCTGATTCTGCACCGCATCCGAGCCTCTCAAAATCGACAGCGACAGCGACAAGCGGGTGTGCAGCAGGGGTTTATACATCTCCTATCCTTCTCCCACTCGTCGCGCACCTCCTCGATTCGTTCGGTGCGATCGACAGGTTGGCTGATTTTACGAGTAATTTTGGGCGCAGATTTTATCAGATTCCGGCGGATTCAGATGCTCCGAAGGTTTTTGTTGAGAAGGTGCAAGGGGTGAGTGTGCAGGCTAAATATAGCAGTGAGGGGAAGACAGTCGTGCCTTTCTGGGCAAACAGACAGATCGAGTGGCAGATCGTGAATATCAAGGAATGATCGAGGGGCGAGATGTTCGAAGGCGAAAAAGAACGGCTGTCTTCGTTCGTGCATGGTCTGACTATGGGAGACTGGTTCTCGCCCACACTGTGATTCAACTTTGTACTTACATGGCATGTAAGCAGTCCACTCACCTTGTAACCTACATTTTGCAAATTTTAGCCGCATGCAGCTGCAGGTTGAGCATATTGTCATGGTCATGACGTGAACTTGGACCACTGCTCTCATAGCTACCATCCAGGCGAGACTCTCGCCGTGATCCTTGACATAGCCAGCTTGCATGGACACTTCCGATTCTTATTTTCACATTCTCTATGTTTGGCTTATAATCGCCCACAGATTCACCTGTAGGTCGTCGGTCCTTACATGTTATGTTTGTTGAGTACAAGAAATGAAATTCCGATACATAAGCGAGCATCTCCGGTAAAGGAGGCTCAAAAGGTACAAACCAGTGAAAAACGGGGAAATAAAGCTGATCCTTGTTTCAGCAGCTCGCTGCCACCAATAACGGATCGAAAGCAGAACATCATACATCATGACTTGATCAACCACGGCTTGTTGGCGATTGTCCAGTCATCAATGAGCTGCCAAAAATGCGCCACAACAGACTTGTCAATGTGTCGTCTGTGTGGGTCGATCTAGCGTGATGTTATAAGCCTAAATGAAAGGATGGAAAGGCCAAGGCACACCTTCAGTTCCGTAACATTCCAGTCTTTAATCTTTGTGTTGGGCGGATCATTTGCCCATGAAACATATACGCCTTTCACTAAAGCAGCCCAGGATCATCAGCGATTGGAATCAGTGAGAGGAGAACCGCGTACCGTGATGGAACAGAGCTCGGGGCTCACTCCACCGGTACGGACGGAACTGCCATGCTTGACCGGTGGTCATCACGCAGACAACACGTTCCCATGCATCCGCACCAAATTTCTGCAAAGCGTCAGTGCTATCAACAACAAAGTACCGTTGAATGTCCCCGCGAGACGTAGACGTAGGTTGTGAGGATGAAGAAGGCGGTACACGCCGCCTGTCAATATGAATGACATCCTCAGCGCGGGAATTGCCTGCAGCTGCAGCACGTTCACGCGCTGCCGAGGAAGACTCGAATCTACGAGAGCAAGACATCAATAACGAAAACTATTTGGTTTGTGGAGCAGAACGCACAGTGATTCTTGAAGGAAACGCTTGACATTATGCATAGTTATAAGAGCAGTCGGAGAAGAGGAAATCATGATGATAGGGTATAAATTTTCTGCAGCCAATCAGAGTTTTGAGTAAGATGTTTAAAACGAGAACCTACTAGCTTTGCGGGACTGCATGGGAAGACCAGCAGTTGGCGCAGAAACTGGGGTAGCCCCAGGTTTTGTCTCCTTAAGCTTCTTCAATCTTTCAGAGTATGTAGCTCGTAAGGCAGAGAAGTTCTGGAACGCCGTTGGTAAAACAGATACAAGATAGGATTCAGACTTACATTTGGTTTTGTTCCTCGTAGTACGGTATTCCTGTCGCGCAGCTCAACCTCATTCTGCTTGATCCGTTTTACAACTTCAACATCTTGTTGATCAGCAACGTAACGTCGCTTTGAGGGAGTGGTGGTGGTATCTGCAGTATGCGCTGTGCGCTTCGGAGTAATGAGGGGCATTGTGGCTGCGCCGGGGTGGGTAGGTGTGCCTGGAGGTGTTGTCGACTCTGCTGCTGCAGGAAGCTCGGTGACATCTCCAGGTAGGGTTTATATATCCACATACCTGCAAGCGGCACTATTCGTTTCAAATCATTTACCTTGCCTTCCAGCCATTCGACAATGCTCTTCCTCTCCGTAACGCTCACGAATCCCACTGCAAGACCGTTGTCCCGAGCCTGTTTCATGTATTCTGCAACAGGCGCATCACGGAGGAGCCATGCTAAATATACGGCTTCAAGGGTGAAGAAATCCGACGGCGAAGATGCAGAGGTTCCAGGTTTCGAATAGCGTGTTGTAGTTGATTTTGGAAGCGAAAGAGTCGGAGACAGAACGATGTGGGATGCAGCAAGAAGGGAAGTTGTAGGCTCAGAATTTGCGACATACGTTATTGGAGATTTGGTTTTGATCGCATGACGTAGAGCCAATAGCGGGTCTGAGTCCATCGTTGAGCTCATCGTAGTTAGTGAACAAGAAAGCGCTGTTAATAGCAAGTCAATAAGTACTAAAACCCACAAGACACAGCGCTAAGAGGGGCTTACATAATGAGATTGAGCGACCCCTCAATAAGCGGTCGACAGTGCGAAGGCTTTGGTTCAGCAACCCGGAGGTGCTGTGTCTTTCGAAAGGTATAAGTTGTGCCATCCCGCTCATTGAAGACGTCTCGTTCTACTTGTTTTACATTTCCTCTGGTAGTCTATTGACAACTCTTGGGTGTTCAAGTTAGTTCAGGTCCGACGGCTCTGAGCTGACGTGCGGATTCGGCATAGTGCTCTAAACTAGTATCTTTGACGTTGCTCTGCTCTGACTAGCAAGACTCCGGCCCCAACATACAGCGACATGGCTACCGTCAAACTTGCTACCCTTGTTATTCGAGTGAGTCGAGCCAAATTCCTGCATTACCTCGAGATCTCAGTCCAGATGTGACAGACACTTGCGAAGCCCATCTCCGCACAAATAAAGAACCAGGCAAAGCAGTATGTGCAGTGGTTCAACTTTTGTTGATTCTTATTCAGATTCTGAGATTTTTCTAGGCACGAAACCTTCCGTTCGATATGTATTTCCCTTGCTCAGAGGATGCATGTGGGCGAAATTAAGCTGAGGACGAATATCCTCGGTGAACCGGCCAGGCAACATGTCAAACCATTATCAGAAACGAGGTGTGCATTTCATCATTTTCATATCCGATTCTTTTTCATTCGCATCTCAGAGCAATCGAAAATGGTGCCAATGCATTAGCAGAAGGTTTCTTGTTTTCAGTCGCCGCACTGTTAATAATAGGCGAAACATGGCGATCGTCTCGAAGTCAGTCCAAACAGCGAGGCGACGTTAACGAACGAATTGAGGAGCTCTCTGCGAACGTCGCATCACTCACAGAGCGTCTGGAGAGAATCCAGGAAAGCTTGGGGGATGTCGAATCAGAACGTGCACGGAATAATGAGCTGGCGAGAATCGTCGAGCGGGTGGTGGAGATCGGGCTTCGAGGCGGATGGGCAGAGTTTGAAGATACGCCATTGAAAATTCCTAGGGTGGAGCTTGCGCCGACCACGTCGAGGGTATCACCTTGACATAGACCGCCCGTGAGTCTCAGTTAGAATACTTGCGCCCTCTCCATCTGTGTAGAGGTCGCTCGAGTTTTTCTCGGATTTTGACCACTTGCTTATGCTGCTAATTCTAGAGGATGTCTCTCCGCATAGTCCTCGCCATACCTCTTTGCTATCTACACTCGAATAATTAATGTCATGCAGCTCCTCTCTAAAATATCTGACGCAGGATACGAACTTGCCGCAGTACATGACGGTACCAGTTCAATACTGAAAGGCATAGGCATCATCTTTGGACCATGCGAGCTTTTCGAGAGAAACGATCACACATGAATTCACCTCCAAGAATGCGACTTTCGTCCCTCCTCCTGGCCGTGTACTCGAAGCAATAATATTATTCGGGGGTAGGCGCCTTACGCTGCTACGTTTCATCGCCCACCGTGGTCCTGCCCATGGCAAGAATCGAACTTGTCCGTTCAAGTGACAAAACTCTTGATTACTAGGAAAAACTGTTCGGGTGCACGAGATCCTACTGCCTAGTACAGCGCGACGAGCGCAGCAGCTCATGCGTGCCTAAGCGCTAACCGGAACCTTGCCACGGACGTGGGCTGTTCGCGCGCTAATTTCACTTCTGACTCGTCTTGGACTCACCCTATACTTATGGCCAATCCCTCCTTCAATCACCAATATCTATAAGAACCTTAAGTTACCAACATGCAGCTCGCGAGGATGATCCGGACCAGGGTTTCAAAGGCATGAAGAATGTCAGTTTTGCCTTGATTAGGGCCTACCAGAATCGTGGGCATGAACCCGCCAGGCCATCCAGTGGCACGGACCCACCAGACCACTATGGCATGATCCCACCAGGCCCAAAATGGGCACTGATCCACTAGTAGACCCTCGATCCACTAGACCTTGATCCACTAGACCCTCCATAGGCATAAGTCGACCACTGCCACGGTCATGGAGCTTAGATAAAAGCCTCCAACGTTTGTCTCTCATTCCCCGCTCTCGCAAAGACTTGCCATATTCTGCCACATTTGCACCATTTCCCTTGCTACTGGAATCTGCAAACGCAAAGTAAGCCTACTTATGCTTCATAGACGACGACATGAACTTACCATAAATTCATCCAGATCGTTGCTACAAAACCTGTTGTCTTCGCGTCTAAGAAAGATGTCTAAACTAGATTCAACGAGACCAGCCATACAATTATGTCTCGATCACCTTGACATGTTAGAAGGACGTGTCCGCGAGGAAATTCAGGAGACCCGCAGGCGCTTTTTCAAGCTTCTTGACAACTCCCTGTCAGATGTCGCGACGGGGCATCCGTGCGGATATAATAGTACCGTCGACCCTCAAGCAGAATTCTACGAGCTCGATGCTATTATCAACAGTGTGATTTCAACATCGTTCACGGCTTTTCGAGACCGCGTCTTCGTGCAACAACCAGCACCCCATAGTACATCTTTCGATGTCACAGGAGGGATCTCAGTGGGTACAAATCCTTCGCTTGGTCAACCTCTCCAAGGTAAGTTCGCCATATTTGTAGCCATTCCTTTCGACGCTTACCATCAGACGACCAGGCCCATTGCCCGGCAGCACCTACAATACCGCCAACTATTCGCCTGTTGCTCAGTCTTTTGTACCTCAGCCTCAATACACCACGTACTCTGAGGCCCCTTCAGTATACCATAACCCGCGTAACATGCAATCGTTGCTAGGGGGTGCGTATCCTGTCGGTGAGGATGCGGTACAGGTCCCAGCAGGTCCCACGGAGTCTGAGGTTGAGCAAGCCGGCTCCCTGGAGGGCAATACTAACATGCGTGATGCTAGTGGCTTTTCCAAGGTATGTTGACGTGAACCGTCGTGGATATCATATCCTTACTTAAGGTCTGCGTAGGATTTGTTAATGGACGACTTCTGCATCCCACCAGAAGACCGCCTTCCCATCGTACCCGACGTAGTCACTACAAGGATCCGCCCCCCACGTGATGGATTCTATCGTCAAATATTTGAGCAAAAGGACATTGCATGTCTCAATTCTCCTACGGCACGTCTCAATGACGGGGTCATCAATGGTTGCGCTGCAATCCTCTATTCCCAGTTCAAAATCCCAGCTGTGAACTGCGCTATATTATCCACCTTCGACCTTCCTCGCATCAGGGCCAAGGCAGCTGACGAGCGCATCTGGCGCAACACATGCTGGACTTCCTATTGGGAGAAAGATGTGTGGATCCTCCCAATCCATCGAACAAATGTCGTCGGCGGCCATTGGGTGATCTGTATAATCTATTTCAAGACTAAACAGTTCCATCTGTTTGACAGTCTTGCTGATGAGGAAGCTTGGGGACCGGATGTAGAGGTGTGTTCTTTTATTTTTTATACTAGGTAATAACCGCATGACCGAAATGTTTTTTACAGGACATCATGAAATTGATCCAACGGTACCTCACTATAGCACGTCGACTACACAGCGACGTTCAAATTGATCTCGAGGGCTGGCGAGGTCGGATGTTAAACGTAGGTTCTGTTGCTCACACTATGTAACGTTGCTTGCTGACCTGGTTGGATCAGGTTGCTCCATGCCAGACCAACGCTTACGATTGTGGGCTGTGGATATTGGCAGCCATGATTGCTGTGTTGCGCGGCAGACATTTTACAAACCTTGAGGAGACACAGATGAGCGACTTGCGGCATTATCTCCGTAGTCTAGTCCTTTCCGTACCCACTGCATGAACCTAACGCGATTGTATTACTGTTCTATTGTATATCGAATCTACTGTATATCTTGAGTCTTTGACCAATGAAATTACTTCCTCCTGTTGATTCAGCGTATGCCTCTCGACCCCTTGAATCTTACTCTTGCCGTAATTGGACTCGGAGGTACGATCGCACATTACATCCAGATGTTTACGTGACACTGTTGTATACGTCGTCAGCAGCCAGCCTGGGTGGCAGAATTCTTCACGGCACTATGATTCTAGGGAATGCAGGGATCTGTGCAATCGGGCCGTGCTTCTCGTGCATGTGATGCAGTCAAAAGGTTGCTAATCGATTACAACTCAAAGAGAAACGGCATTTTCTCGTGTATCTGCATCCAATACCCACCAGGATTAATGTTCATGCAAACGGGGCATAAGAACGTGAGTAACCGAAACACATCATGGTCACGTTAGTAGAACGATATAGTCACAGGAGGTTGTTACACTCATATTCCGAAGTCTCGTGGTTCAGGTCTGTGATGGCATCAGTGGCGAGGTGCTAATTGTAACATTCGTTTCCCTAAATAGATCACAGGTTGAGCATCCAGCGCTCATTCATTGAGTACCGTCGGTAAACCAGCTAACTTCATTTTGACTCCTATTTCCAACAAGTAATCCAGGCACTGATATGATTAAGCTTTTAACCTAAATCTAAAATGTGTTGTGACTGACCTCTGTCTGTGTTTTCGCTTTCTGCCAATCGTCGCCTGATGGAGGAAGTTAACACGTAGAAACCGAAGTGATCGGCCGATGACATACCCCATACATAGATACCGTGACGCAAAACGAGGATACCAGCGGCCCTGGGATACTGCTCCATGGCCTCTTTCATGCTGTCCTTTAAATCTTCTTCGTTAGGCGTATTGTTGATGATCGGGACCTCAAGGGTGTCAAGGTACGAAAGGGTCGGGCCATTTCCGCCAATTCGGACACCCTTGATCATCTCTCGAGAGATCAATGAAAGGAGAATACAAAGTAAAAGCTCAATACCTCCTGTAAAACAAGATCAGTATGAAATGCTCATAGCATACTAGCCCGACTCACTTGATGGGAAATTTTGAACATCTTCTCTTTCTCCCAGAGCAGTGTTGCCATCACCGCGTTCTGAGAATGAGTGTGTATACAGGAGCCAGCGTTACGGACCGTAAAAGCATTCCAGAAAAGCGGGGTACATGCAGACTCTTTCAAGTTCAACTTTGGGCGACGAAGGAAAATCCTATCGGTATGTGGAGACGGCTCTGCCTGGGGATAAGGCAGGACGAATATATGCAAAGGCTCGATGCGCTCCTTCTGTACGCCCGAGGGAGCGATGTACACCTTATCGCTACCGGAAACCGATCAGTGCGGGTAAGGTACAGCCGACAAGAAACGAACTCAGTGCGAATACTGATACCTCCGCCAGTACCGGTCACCCATCCCAATCTGTAGAAGGATGCACATAACTCTGATATAAGATTTGCGGGCTAATCATCGGCGATGAGATTCATGATTAGTATCACAAGTCGAGTCAACATTTGACAGATACGGCTCACATGGAGAGGATCGGTGGACGTTACAAGTGCATCTTCTTGATCTATGCTGGCAGACATTGTATCCGATAGTTAGATGGCAATATCAAAGTTCGATAGTGACTACCTGACCCTAACCCTACAATAGGTTAGTGTATAAGCTCGCCATAACCGGCGGCTCGGTGGCTATTAGGGCGTCGTCATACTACTGCGTTGCTACTGCGCGTTTTTTGCTGTTAGTACTTGCGTCTGTCTTCTAACCTCCTGTTCCGCATCTTTCTGTCTCCGCCATGGTGCATGAGCAGTATACCCAAGGGAAATTTGATCCAGCCTTCTAATCGCGATGTACCGGAAGGTCTGTATTATGTATACAGGATCTAGAAGCGCGGGCCTAACCGAGCCCAGAGGATCCACGAGCCATAGCCTGCTGAGGAAGCCCGGTAAGCATAAGCTGTGCTATAATCCACACTATGGGTGAGCCTGTATTCACAGCAGCACCAGAGATAAGAACAGCCACAGTCATGCCGGTAGCTTGCAAATCATGACAAATTGGGCGCACGAGATGTGTACCGCATACGCACGACGCGGCTCCCGGAGGCCATCTGGTGACGCAAGCAGCGAGACTATCAATACGAGCTCTGAGCTACGTGACGAAAGCTCTCATCTGTCGTTACACTATTTTCTACAACCGATGCAAGGTCCGTTTCTAGAAGACATTGCTCGAACCAATGGACAAGTGTTAATGATCAAAGTCTGATACAGCATACTTAGCACCGAATCACATGTACTGTCGTCGGCATTAGGTTAGCCTAAACGGGTAAAAAGAAGACATCGCAATCCGTGTTTCTTAGTACCTCTCGAGGGCGGGACCGCAGTGCCAGGCACGGTCACGGCGGTATCTCCCAACCTGTGCACACGAGATCTTTAGGCATGGTTCCTTACTGGTTCGTAGTTTATATCCAGGAACAGTTTAAGCTGTATCTGTGGGGCTGTATTACTCCATACCGCATCGTACCGCCTGACATATGACGTTTGAATGTCTTAGCTGCACAGCCTCAAAAGCTTGTATTCTATAAATTGGGTGTGTCACCCATGCGTCTAGTACAAAGCACACCCTACCTTCGCTCATCTTTCGCACAATGCAGGCAACAGCCTCAGCGGTGACAAAACCCGCCCCACCTAAATCATACAATTTCAGCCTAGAGAATATGAAAAACACAAAGATATTCAATAACCAACCGGCTTCTCCATTGTACTCGGTGGTCACCGACGCGAAGTCAGACAAGCGGACAGACATCTATGATGCTCGTGGCAATCATCTGTTGGCTCGGATCGACAGAAGAGATATCCTGCCAGACACCATCACGTTTCCTAACAGAAATGGTGGCTCTTCAATAAACCTTAGTAAATGGCTGCAGAAAAGCAAGCTTGAGAACGGACAGTACGTGGGCTAGTATAGGTGAGCGCAGTCCAGGTGACTGACAGTGTACCACAGTCATATCCACTCCATCGAGACTGCGCATGGAACTTATGTTTGGAAGTCGGACGCCGATTACCGGCTTGCTGTAAGTCAACACGCGATGCATCGCCTCTGTGCCACTCTGACGTTTGCTCCCGTGAATTACGTTCTGTCAGTTATATCGGAAGGATGACATGTCCAATCCTATTGCGCACCTCCAACAGGGAACACGAACTCAAAACTTCGCAGTGATCATGCAGGGAGAAGCGGAGCTTATTCGTGACGACGTCATCATATCCTTCTTGATTCTTGAACAACGCCTAAGAATATCTGAAAAGAACATCGTCGTCGGCGGGGGCAAGTTCGAGCAAAATCGAACGGTATTGGGATATCACGTTGATACACCGTGATTGCCTGGATGTGGATCCACGTCATGGATCTGAGATGCAGAGCGCTTGGTTTGGAAAGCCATAGATGTTCTTGAGGTGAACTGGTCCCCCAGCTAAAAGGGGGGTACCATTCTTTGGGATTGTATACGGGGACGCACGCGCGGACTTGAAGAAGACATGCATACCAGAAGTTGATACATTTACTTAGTGTAAATAAAATTATCGTCGATCGCCTAAGTTGAGCAGGCGAAAGCGTACACAGGTCCACCCTGTTCATCCCCTCCAATAATTTGGTTTCATGAAAGGCATCGGTGTAACGATGGCCTTCCTCATCCTGTTTCGGACATCGATATCAACCTCGGTACCTTTCTTATGGAAGCCAGACTTCACATAGCCCATCGCAATATTTTTCCCAAGCATGGGGGAAGGAATACCTGATGTGACCGCGCCAATCAATTCTTTTTGAGGCGATGAGTATATTTGGGCGCCCTCTGTGAAGTGTTAGCATCAAATTCACGAAATGAGGTAGCAACTGCTCTCACGTCGTGCGGGTGCACCATCCACTATGAATCCCACTCGGCGTCTTGGAGGGCCATCTTTCAAATGTTTACGTACCCCTTCCGCTCCAATAAAACCTCCAGTTTCTTTACGTTCCTTACCTGAACGTGCAGTCAGTTTCATTACATCATTCTCACGAGAAGTGATTCTCACCGATTACCCAAGACAAACCGGCCTCGACAGGTGTAGTATCCTCATCCAAGTCATTACCATATAAACACATGCCAGCTTCTACACGTAGAGAGTCCCGAGCACCCAGACCAGCCAGCTGCACTGGAGCGTTGCAAAGCAATTTAGTGACATCCAACGTTTGAGATGGTGGTATCGAGATCTAAAATTTTGTGAGAAAGCAAGCCTTAAAAATAGTCGATGTGTGTCCACCTCAAACCCGTCTTCGCCGGTATAGCCTCCCCGAGCGACGTGCAGGTTGAAACCTTCAATGGGCACAAAAGCAGACTTGCCAAACGTTAGCTCACGTAAATCAAAGGAGGTCAAGCGCTGCAAATACTGCGCAGCGGCAGGACCTGAAACACAGTCAGAATTTAGAGAAACCAGTTAGGTCACACTGACCCTGCAATGCAACAAGTCCCCAATCCTCCAAGATCTCGTGCTCTACCTTCCCACTTTTTGCGCTATCACTAGCATTCCACTCTTCAAGCTTCTCTTTGAACCACGCAAGATCCCTGTCCCGTCTTCCAGCATTTGTCACCACGTAATAGGCATCTTCTGAGTGCTTCGTGATGACGGTGTCATCGATAATGCCGCCTTTTTCATTCAGGAGAACCGATAAGGTAGAGGTATACGGGGCGAGGGACGTTAGCGACGAGGGCGTTAACCACTCTAAAAACGCTGTAACAGTGTGTCCCCGGAAACTTGTTTTGTTTCAGTTTGCAGTTTGGTAATGATGAATGCAGAACTCGACCGACTTGGATTGTACCATGTGCCCAACATCGAATAAACCAGCATCGGTACGGACGTGGGCGTGACTGGCACCTAGAAATAAATCATTATTGCGATGCTTCTCAAAGCCGACTGTGACCGCACCTTGGCCAACGTTCCCGTAGGCAACAGGCATTTGATATCCGGCGAATGGCACCATCTTCGCATCGTTCTTGATATGAAATTCGTACAGGCCTGTTTTCTTGAGGGTCTGAATAGAAGTGTGTGAGGATAATGCTTGGCCTAGCAGGTTCGCACCGACTTACTCCTTCTGTGGAGGTTGCCAATCCTCGAAGGTTGGTCCGACCTGGCAAGCTACGGTGAACTTGACATCTTGACCCGAATAGAACAAAATGTCGGGCTGTGTATGTGGCACGAACGGTCGACATATGGTCTAAATGGTAGTCTAAAGTTGGTCTAAGATATATAAGTAGCTGTGAACTTGCGGTCAGAAATCGGGTGGGAATTATATTTAGTTACTAATTGCTGATTTTGACTTGTACTACGTCTACATGCTCATCGTACGCACAATTTGGGACTGCGACTCCTCTGTATGCACCAAATGGCGAACATCAGGATGGCCATTAGCGTCGGGACAACCCCAGTCCCCAGAGTCCAGACAGCCCATTATAGAATGTTCAATGATCATTCCTATTAATTAAATCAAAACTTCAGTCACCCAGCGCTCAAAGTCCCCAAGAGGAAATTCGTGACACGGTTGCTTTCATCTAGATCGTAATGTGGGCTTTCGTCCTGATTCTGAAACTCGATATTGTTATGGATGTTTGAGTCCGACTGACAGGACTCTTACCGGATGATGGTTGATACGTGCCCAGATCATCATGCGAAAAGTTCTCGTGCCACATGTAGCGAACTGGCTTGGGTACAAGGTACGTACTCCTACTCAATCGAGGTGTAAACATTAGTGACACTTCGTCGCTTCTCATGTTCGGCCAGATTTAACGCTGACGCCATTGACATTTCCCAGACTCGTCTCAGACATCGATCCACCATGGACTCTACAACGACGCTCGTCAACCCCACTCCGCCTACACCCTACTTCCTAACCAGTACTGATTCAAAGAATGCCACATTCTACGCACACCCTGGTATCCCACTGTACACGATCACCGACGATGGGAAACAGATGATAGTCAACGACCGTCGTACTCCTGGTCGGATTGCTGCTATCTTCCACCAGCGAGAAATTCTCCCAAATACTATTTCGTTCCCAGAACGGAATGGTAACGCACCGATCAGCGTGCAAAAATGGCTCCGAAAAACTAGGCTTGCAGACGGAACGTAAGCCGTGCTTTACCTGCAGGACGACCTTTGGAGAATTCATGAGCTAGCTACTGTAGAACTGCTTTTGTCATGGGGACCGATTACGGGCCATACGTGTGGAAGATAATCTCGAGCCATCGTCAAAAGGTGAGTTCTCTTCTTCACCAAAGTACCTTTTCTCACCACTGCCTGTCTTGCAGGTTTACGCTCAATATGACTTGGACAGACCAATAGCATCATGTTCATTTCATGCCACAGTGTCAAATGGAAAGCCTGCGTTTTTACTGGAATATGACGCAGAGCCTTTACGGGAAGATATTCTACTGGCTTATCTGCTCCAGAGGCAACGAGTAATTTCAGAAGACAGGCTTATCGATGTCTTTGTAGGATCCAGCGGGGCGGACAAGACTTCATAAATGCTGTCATAGGGTTTAGGACATCTTCGCAGAAGTACAACTTACTTATCTCACTGGGACTTACTCATACATGTCGTACATAATTCGGTTTACTTGTTATCAGTGGTCAGGCGGAATGTTACTATCGATTCAGGCAATCGTGGGATCGACTTGTGTGCCTCTAAACTCACCACCAGAGTATCGATTTCCCAACGTGCCATGCCAGTAGACACTGTCAGGAACAAGCTCTCGCCAAATATTGATTAAATGTTAGGCCATGACAACACAACAAGAATTGAGATGTTTCAGATGCAGTCTGCAGCTCCCAGTGCCAGTATTCGCGTTAATGAGCCTCCCACAAGATTCTGTCAGTAACGTCAGACCTTGAATACGAACTGAGCCTCCAGTAATCCTACCAATTAAAGTCATACTTGTGTTATGGGATTGGGGATCAAGATAATTGTCATTTTTTCGCGGAACAACGTAAAAAAGCGCGCGGAGAGTACTTCCATGTCAATAATGTGTTCTATTACTCTCTTCATGCTGCGATCCAGCCTTGGAAAATATCAAGGCAAAGGAGTTTTACAGATATAAGCGAGAACTCGTTCATCCTCCATGAGCATGTGAGAAATTTGATCAGGAACCCTAACCCCATTTTTAGGTTTCCCTCCCTTTGCAAAAACATGAACATCCAACTTGAAACGGCCATCTAATACGACCATGTCATCCACAGCTCTGCGATCGATCAGCATCTCCTCCGAAGAAGGCCTCGATGGCGTCGACGGATCAGCTAGATTCTCCTTCCACCCTTCTTGCTCAGCTCTTGCTTCAGTCAGTGGTCCCATCACAGCCCGTCTAGCAGCTGAGCACCCCGCTCGCGCAACCGTCGAAGTGTACGTCCGTCCACTCTCATCGGTTCCAGGAACGGCAGAGAAATCACGTGGAATGGCAATACGAGAGATCGTAGAACGTTCCTGTCTTCTCGCACAACATCCTCGCACTCTCATCCAGGTCGTCGTTCAAGCCCTGACGAATCCGACCCCCGGTTATGCCCTTCTCGCAGCCGAAATAAATGCATGCACGCTTGCTCTTATCAACGCCGGTTCAATCGCGATGCGGGGTGTGGTTTGCGCAGTTCCTGTCGGTAGAGTGAAGAAGGGAAGCGCTATTTCCGTGGAGGTTGACGTAGCCGACGATGTTGTGCTTGAGGGAGGTGGATGTTTTGCTTTCTTGTTTGGATTCGCGCTGTCAGGGCCGATAAAAGGAAGTGCTCCACCCTGCGAGGATGTTTGGTCGACTTACAGCGCTCGCCCTGGGTCATCATTTGATCAGGCTGAACTTGTAAGGGCTAGAGAGGTGGCACGAGAAGCCGCGGCGGAAGTATGGCAATGCGTGAAAAATAGCATACGCCATCAAAAAACCATAGGAGAGACCCAATCACCGCACGAAGTCGATGTCAAGATGGAAATATAAGCGCGAGCTGTACATAGAAATTGTGCGTATCCTCTGGTTATTCACTCTGTTGCTGTTTAAGAAGTGAGTCCTTCTCTATCAGACCTATCAAATCGCTGGCGTTGACTTGAAATGCGTCTTCTCTTGTCAGTTTTGCACACATACACTTGTGATTGTGACATCTTCAGCCCGCGGTGTTTGTTGCAGAGGAAGAACATTAACGCCGTTTCCGTAAATACTTTCTCTGGGCGTGCCGTACTCCCGCTGCAATTTGATCATTCATCAACTGCATGTAGTCTGCCAGGTTCGGTGTATGTTCACTCAGATGGTCCGCCGATGATATCATGGTGGGCATCCTGTAGTACAGCAATACCTCGACCCTCGAGCACTGAAGTCACGTTTCTCCGAACTCGTCGCTGAATTGGTAGCAGTATTCGAATAAACCCCGAAATTCGCTAATCAATTGCATCACTCGAAGCGATGTCCTGTACGACTTTTGCCACGCATTATTTACAATGAGTCCTGCCTACCGTGTCCAAAAACAAGCACATTAGGTTCACCCTGAGGCCTGAGGCCTGACCCTCCAGGCACCAAGCGTTTAGATAACTAGAATGCGGCCGTTTCTTAGTACCCTATCTTGCTCATACGTCTGTATTTGAGATTGTCACGTCACCAGGATATTTTTGCACATTCAATGGCCCAGTCTTATGTACGAAACCACAGATACCTTCAATTCTATTTCAGGGTCTCGTTTCCTAAGCGAGGATGGCATGTAGGCGCAAGCTTGGGGAGATACATACCTGACTCTGCACTGTTTGAAACTCTCGCCATGACCTATCTCCATTTGTGAAGCAACTCGGATCATCATGAAATGAATCAAGTCAGGTGTATGGACAGCTGAGGATTTATGATTCATGGACACATTGATGCCCAAATCCCGCATGTGCATGACACACCGGTGATCAATAGGTACAATAGCTCGTCGCCACAAGTCGCCACTCAAGTCAGAACCCAAAGTCGGATATGAGTCACGTCATTTCCGATATCAGATACTTCAACACGCATACCCATCGTGCCCTCGACGGTGGCGAAACTGTGGGAGGCTGATGTCTTGAAAAACGTGCTGATGTGATGCTTAGGATCAGCGTCTCTTGAACAGTGTCGACAACAATGTGATACGTCAGCCTGCGCACGCTCAGTATTCGACATTGGGACATAGCACGGATATGAAACATTACAAGTGATTATGGAAAAATAACACGCGAACTCCAAGAACCCGAGCTTGGCGGTGGGTACCTATCAATAGTGCAAATCATCGCGGGTTCGTGCTGTGCTAGGACTATAGCACCTAGGGAGACAAGGTTCGTAAGGCCGTAACAAGGAAGCCTCATGAATCAGACCTCTAGTTCATTAACGAGATAGTGGAGTTTTTCCATAATGGGGCGTTGTCGTGGAGCCAACCAGCATTGCTGGATAACGCTCCATTGAGCGTCATTGACACAGGAGGTGTCTGGGTGCAATGGCTTGACGCCTGTAGATATCGCAAAGAAGACCTGTGTGTCACGCTGGAAGTAATGATATGGGATTTTGCCAGAAAGAACCTAGGGGCGATGCTGAGGACATATTCACTGACACGCAAAAATACGCACTTGAAGCATGATACATCCAAAGGAATATACATCACCTTGAGTACTAGGGAAGCCCACAGAATCGCTTGAGTCGTCCGGAACTTGGAAAAGCTCTGGTCCGATCCATCTCACCGCCCCTCCAATGGAAGAAGAGAAATATGACTCGCTAGAAAACTCCAATAGTAGAGCTGCCATCCCGAAGTCAGCCACACATGCTCGTCCGAGATCGTTGATGAAGACATTCGACTAAAACGATGAATTAATGTCGCCTAATAGGATCGAATAATCCATACCCCAGAAAGACTTCCGTGGATAACGCCATGATCATGCACTGTCACAAAAACTTAAATTGGCGGAAGTAGTAGAAGAAAGTTCAATGCGTACGATAAAGAACTGCGGAAATGATTTCCAAAAGCTATATCATCTCGTGAAATGGGACAGCAATTGTGATAATTGTGATGACTGCTTACCAGTGCCTTTCGGGCTGAGGCGGTAATTTGATGGTAGTTCTGCTCCAAGTAATGTGTCAGAGTGCCATTCTCCATCCATGGGCACACCAAGGCTGGTAATGGGCCAAATCCAAGTGCCATGCCGAAAATTGGCATCACATTATCGTGATCCAATTCCAGCCATCCTTCAATTGCCTTGCTCAATCTCTGTATTTCACATTGAGTACACCAGCAGGAAGGCCAACCCGAAGGACTCGCCTTGCTCTTCCGTTCTTTGTCTAAGTCACTTCCGTGTATCCTAACAGATTTAACTGCTACCTGTGATTCGTCAGTTAATGTACTCTCAAACACCAATGAGATATAAATACCCCAATGGTTCCGGAATCCTTCCTCCTCCAGCTGCACTTCCACACATCACAATACCCTCCGTATGTTGTAGGATAGGATCCCCTTCCTTCTAGTTGTCCCGTAAGAATACCACTGAATAACACGGTGTACGTTAGTGTTGAAGTGACTTCAAGTGAGTAGAAATGAATGATACCTTGTCTGACGGTTGGTGGAATGCGCCTAATTCGAATGCAATGCGCGTCAGCATACTGTGGAAAAGGTACACGAATGACTGAGGAGGTGCTGCTCGAGCTTGAGCATAGAAAAAAAGTGGAACTTACCTGATCTTGCCACCAGCCCGGACTCGGAAGAGGCAACTGTCGGAGGAATTCAATGACAGCTCCAACCCATGACTGGGCTGAAAAACGGTTGTCGTGTTCAGACTCAGACATCAGTTACAGTAAGTGCCAGCACTTCGGGGGCAAAGTTTGAGAGGAATGCAAATGTACGTTAACTTATAGTCGCTAAGGCGCTAGCAGTGTGAAATGATTCAAATTTTCACATAATTCATCGTCACTGCATTATGGCAAGCGTTTCTCCCGCTACAAGCTTCAATTCGCCTCTCTCCGTACACGCGTCATGAGATGTTGCGATATTGGGGGGTTGGAGCATGGAGCATTTCAACTTCGAAGTTTGGTTCAAGTTGCTGTTTGCGCTGGTTCTTCTCTGAGATACCTTTTCAAAGTTATCGCCGCGGCGGCCGCCGGCGAGACTAAACTAGCACAGATACAACACAGATACATATTATATATATAGTACTCGATAGAACGAGTCAAATGCAGTAAAGAATACTCAGTATATGTACTAGGCAACCACTTCAAGTTATAACCTTCCAAACTTCCGTGAATCATCCAGTTCCCTTCTGATGAAGTCGGCTATATCCTTGACTGTTACAGATCGTTCTTGCTTCTTACGCCAGCAGCGCCTCATGAATTCCCAATGACGGTCATCAATGGGAGGTTCGAGAATTCGTAGAGGTTCCTTGCCGTTGAACTTCGCGTTGATGACCATAAAATCGGTCCAAATATCGTAGGGCACGCGGCCAGAAAGTACCTGTCGTAGAACCAACATCATATCAGCAATATTCTACCACAACATGGCTGACTGACTTGCCTGCAGCATCACGCAGCCCACAGAGTAAATATCGCTCTTTACACACGCACGGCACGGAGATCCGTCTTGCAGGGGAATCAACAATTCTGGCGCAGCCCATCGTACATTCCCTGGTTTGCAGGATGTGAAGTATGAATTTCCCGTGAGCTCCACGTCCAGAGAGGAGAGGCCAAAATCTGATAAAAGTGGCTCCCCTCGTCCGTTAATCAGTATGTTCGACTGCAGATGAAAATGTCAAATCCCGAATGAATATCATGATTATAGTTCATGAACCCACTCCTGTGATGTCACCATGTACGACGTCCTTCGAATGAACTAGAAGTCCATAAATAAAAAATCGCCGTGTACTTGTTCGAGAGTACTCACGATATGAGATCGCTGATACCAATCCTAGGAGCTTGGAGTATCAACTACGTAAGTCGGCCTTGTTTGGTGAAATCAGAGGATCGAACAGGTACTTACAATGTGGAATCTCCACTCCAAAGAGAGATCCCTATTCTTCAATTCCAGATAAGATTGCAGTGAACCGTTCTCAACCCATGGACAAACTAGGGCTGGAAGAGGACCAAACCCCCATGTAAGTCCGATGAGCGGCAAAATGTGTGCATCTTCCAGGGTGGCCCATATCTTTGCCTCCTTGCACAATCGCTAAAACGGAATGAGATCGTGGGATCACAGAGGATGTAGACAGCTTACCCTACTCTTCTTCTCTCTATCATTAACATCAGGTTGAACTCTGATTGTTTTGACAGCAACCTAGAGGACAGTCAGTGCGGGGTTGACGGGCGTAATTCAGACCAACCTTTAGATTCATATTCTTCCCAATCCATGTACATTTCCATACATCGCTGAATCCGCCAATGCTGTCAGGGAAGGCACCCTTGTCCCTGATCTGTCCACTGAGATCAGGAAGGCCGTCTATTGGGTGAAGGTTTCTGATTTGCCATGATATGATTTAGAGTGAAATGCTAGAATCGCTGAGCCACCAACATTGGTTCACTAGCTTCATGGCTTGTGACTCGCTGTAATGCCTCTATGTGATGCAACATGTCGATCCAAGGTTGATCCTGCAGTAAATGGTTCGACAGTTACTCTTGACAAAGGAAGTAGAATTACACACTAGGACAACTGGATCGGAACAGCCGTTCACAGGTGGCTTCAAGGAGGGCAGAATACGGAGGACTGCTTCCCAAATTGGATTTGTGGACCAGCCACGAGTTGGGCTAACTGGTGACTCGGCGTTCTGTTCCGACATCAGAAAGTAACAGTAAGGTAGGAAGAGAATAAGTACAGTACCACACAAGTCATTATACCACCTTTTATGCAAGAAAACAGGCCCTAGATCTGGTAGATCACTATGGTTGGCACGTTGACCTGTCAGGTTCAGCCTGAGATACCGGTGCCGGAGAAACTCAAAGAATAAGATTCAGACGCAAAGAGCGCTCACTGTAATTACCATCCCGAGCGAGACATCAAGTCATCCTTGACGCTCTAGCAATGAGGTGATCAGCACTGAGATGATTTGGGTAAGACGAACGACAGTGCTTGTGAGCAGTGTTAGATAGTGGATGATCGCCATCAGAGCGATCTATGACATATATGCAAGGTGTTGTGACACTGGCTTCTTCACGACAGATTTGGGTGCTCCAACAACATTCAGGAGCTATTCATGGAGAGCGTGGCCTCGTTGTATGAGATAATAGCCTGTGACGGATTACTGATGTGAGTGGCCCACTTCTTAGTTATACCGAATGAAGAGTTGCAGCCATGATTGTTATACGGTGCTTACTATATAGAGGAACATCCGAGAATACAGGACTTGGTTCAAATAGGTTTTGTTGCACGAGTAAGAAGTAAGGTCCGTACAGACAGTCATGATGGTAAGCCAGACTCAAGAGATTAGTCGAGAGATGATGTGTCATGCTGTAAGAAGTGAAGCTGGCCTTTGATGTATTCATCTACCTGCTGAGAAGATGGTCTACAGTCCTCGATAGTAGACCAGCAATTCAGAATAAAACTCCAATGGCTATCAATGATCGTGGGAAACTCGGGACGCAACGGTTTTGTTCCGAGAGAAATTGCGACCACAACTTGTGCGTCTCGCTTGAACTCGGAGTAAGGTGCTTTTCCCGTCAATACCTGGCGCAAGGGTGAGGCTCAGTGTTGAAGGAATGTAATATTGGGCAAACCTGGAAAAAAATACATCCAAACGAATATACGTCGCTGTTTGATGTCGGGATCGTGATTGCGCCTTCTTCTTCAGGAATTGCAAGAAGTTCGGGTGCTATCCATCGCACAGTGCCATTCAAGGCAGACGTGAAATATGACGTGCCCGCGAACTCCGCAACTATAACGGAGAGACCAAAGTCGGATAGATGAGCCCTCCCATCGGATGAGATGAGGACATTGGACTGCAGATGTGAATATCACCAGTAACAAATTCAGGAAACCCTCTTCTCACCCCAGTAAGGTCGCCATGAACAACAGAGCACGAGTGAACTGGGCAAAAGAACCATTATCAACTATGTTGCAAAACTAAGCTAGTCACTCACGATATTGAAGACCCGCGGAAATGTCACTGAGCTACGAAGGTATGAGTACGCTTTCAGACAGATCATTGCATACAAGACAGACCAGTTGGAAACGATTGATTATGGACAAATTTTCGCCGTGGGATTCCAGATAACTTGAAAGCGATCCGTTGTCATACCAGGGGCAAACCAAGGCAACGAATTGGCCAAAGCCTGATACAGTGCCGTACAGTGGAACGATGTTATCATGTCTAAGTCTCAACCAAACTTTGAGCTCGCGGCGAAGCCTCTATAACAACCAATAAGCAACACCGAATTGTACGGAGTACACTTACGCACCCTGCTCTTTTTCTTCGCATCATCTTCATCTAGTGCTTGACTCCTGATTGACTTCACAGCTACCTGTATGTCTTCGTCAGACTCGAACATGAACATCGGGACGCACTCACTGCGATAATGCTACCACTTCTGTCCCATGTACATCGCCAGATGTCACTCAGGCCTCCGAAAGAAGTAGCATAAGCACTTGTGCGGTTTAGTTGGCCAGTTAGATCAGGCAGGCTATCCATTCTGAATCATTGAAGTCAGCCTCGATGCCGTAATGTTTGGCTGAGGTCTCACTGGTTTCTTTGATCATTAAGATTCGGGTGGGGAATTGACTGTGGAGAACTGATGGGAGATACTCCAAGTGACGTCACCCGAAATTGGAATGTCTGAAGCATTTTGGAGAAAACTTGGAGCTTGTATGTTCGTTTCACTGGTTTATGGTGTGGATCTGTGGTGTAAAGTTGAGTTGGCATTCTAGAAAGTAAACTTGCTGTACCAGACGAGAATCTAGCACGTAAAACATCGCCAGCTGAGTCTTGACTTCTGGGCGAGACCAAAGTTTCAGTAGTCTGCCGTAGTATAAATCAGTTCTTCCATAAATCGGTATGAAGATGCACCACAGCGGAAGGATCTTCAAGAATCACTTACAGACTTGCGCTCTAAAAGCTCATGTTCTTGACAACAAGCACGAGATGGTCCATTGACAGCATCGTTTGGAACATCATCATGGTCCGCATTCGGATCTTTACTACCAATGCATGGATCTGATCCGGCCAGTCCTCTTGAGAATTGAAAACAAAGAATGGACCAACACCACGAAATAATACTGATGAAGGATGAAGAGACCATGCTCTACTACTGCACATGGGGAAAGACACAGTAAGAAAGGTTGGTGCACATAAATGATTTTCCTTCATGGATACAGACGAGCGCTAGGCGACTCACCACGCTGCAATTGAACCATATTTAACGCAGAGCTAATCCACCACATGCATCAAAAGCAATCGACAGACTGCCAGTGATAGGAGTTTGCGGGATATAGTGAAGTAGTTGCCTGTGATTGATGGCCAAAAACATATTTGTCCACGGATCAAGGGTCTGGGAACGTGCAAGTAATAAACCCTGACCTTCCATCAAGACCTTGCATCTGGAGTTCTTCACCGCAGCTCGCCACTTCGATATGAACTTGCAACTTCTCCGCCTCCCCTAGGCATACTATCGTCATGGAAGACAGCTGTTCTATACTGCGTGACTTCTCCAAGTCAACCAAACTAAGATGGTTATTTATGACATGAAAATAAATGATATGGATATTAACGGACCTATCCACTTGAACTCTCAAAACACTTTCCATGGGATTGAGATTGAATAGAGGGCACCCTCTTATGTATATGTAGACACAGCCTTGCACATATTGAAGCTGTAACTCATACCAAGCTTGATTGAGTCTGCTGCATAGTCACAGCAGGTATAGTTTCCCGCAACGAAGAGTCTTTTCTACATTACCAAGGCCCGCATATTAAATTCAGCGCGTCCAATGTGACAAAGTGGCAAGTGGAAATTTTCAGAAATAAAGCTGGTTGGATGGGCGCTTGTTGAGCAAGCCCAATAAATTGTGGTTGCCCTTAGTCTAGGGTTAAGGTTACTAATACCCTATACGATCGACAGATCTTCCCACCTATTCTTTAATGTCGCCCACCACCCCATACGTGCAGTCCGGGGAGCCCCTCAATGATTTCCTTCGTTCATTTTGGCAGCGGCAAGTGGATGCAGCAGAGCAAGAGACACCAGACTACAGGCATCCTCCACTCCCTCTCGCTCGCATTAAGAAAGTCATGAAGAGCGATCCAGACGTAAAGGTATGTCACTCCGTCATAGAACAATGCAGAGTTCTCGCTTACTACGTTCACAGATGATCGCAGCAGACGCACCCATCTTATTTTGCAAAGCGTGTGAAAGTGCGTCCGGTGTTATCCTTTTCGTCACAAAAACTTGATGTTCACATTCTCTTCCCCACTTTGTCACATAAAATTTCACGCAACTTCCCTATCAAAGTCTTTATTTCGGAAATAACTGCTCGTGCATTTATTATTGCTGACTCAAATAAGCGTCGAACACTGTCGCGCGCTGATATTGCCAAGGCGCTTGCGAAGTCAGACCAGTTCGACTTCCTCATAGATATTGTCCCGAGAGAGGAGGGACTTACGGGATTGACTCAGAGTGGTACAGGGACTGGTGCTGCGGGAGGATCTGGGTCGAGTATGACGAACTTAGTCGCAGGTGTACGTGTTACCAATAAAACCTGTCGTACTTCTCAATGAACTTCCATCTAGCCGAGTCAAGCTGCTACTCATCAGGATTCTGAACACCATACAGGCGATGAATCTGGCAATTTGCCCTCGGCAGTGGTACTGGATCAGGTAAGAATTGTAATACACTTTGTGGTGGTAGACCCTATTCTATCTCCTGGGACCCTGTTTTCTCCCACTCCTGAGAACTGCGCTGGATGTATGACGTTCTTACAATCGCTTTTCACAGCTGCAGTCCCTATTAGCGCCATCGAATGCAATACATGCACCGTGACCCATCCAAACATCCGCCGATGTATAGTAGTTCACATCATAGATTTGACATAGGGTTGCGCCAGGTTGCGCAGGAAGGTCTCCATTTTAACAGCATCACAGCACTTTGCGGTAGGACGTTCGGCATCTATTGTCATACCTACACCGATTAGATTTGTTACACCGTGCTCTACCCCTAGTGAGCCAAGGGCCTCCTTAGAACCATAGTCAGCAATCGAAAGGTCATTCCTGTGGCATACTTCATTGTCGTTAGTCAACATGCACTGCAAGCGTGAGAAATATCTTAGAGGAACATACTACGGCTGGCTATGTAGACTCGAGACACTTATGGCTGCGTCTTAACATTTCATCTTTTATTCCAGAAAGTCAGTATATAAATCCATGAACATTCTGTCAGCGTGACTTGCATCGGTTCAAGTAAAGATTAGTATTCCAGATGAGTCACATAATAGTACTTCTAATCCACTGCTTCAAGATTTGTTTGCCAGGACCATTGGCAGTGGTCTAAAGCCTTACAACTTGTAATTACGGTTTACTTACTACCACACCATGATTGATTTTGTGAACATCATAATTTTTTCCGCTGATCACGCGCACGGTCTGCCACAGCGCATATGTTCTGACGTTTATCAAGTATTAGATCTATTCAATATCGACTGAATCAGCCTATCAGCGGGTTGGATTGTGCTACGGAATGTTACAGAGCGCTCTGTAGCATTCTGTAGTGAATTACGTTTCCCTGATGCATGGCTATAATCTGAATCCGTCACCAACCGCCTTGTGACAGTCTCAAAGGTGAGACTGGTCAATTGATCGCCTCATGCGTACTCTGTATCATGATCGTCGCCTCATAGCTACATAGGATATCGATGGCTATGAACTAGCGACATACGCCGCGAGTCAAGATTCAGAGACCCCACAAATATACCAGGCGGCAGCGCGAGATCCGGATACGCACTATGATATGGTGATGATCTCTCTCAATTATAGTTCAGGATGAGTTTACGTGAGTCTTCAACATTTCAAGTTTCGATCTTGGGTCCGACACGATCCCTTCCATCTTAAGGCTGCTCCCTGTGTTACTATACTATGTCTTGAGACCAGCATATCGCTACGAGCAGACAAATCTCAGTTGGGACCCGAGCTTGAAGCTTGAAGCTCTTTCGGCATCACAAGGTAATTATATAATTAGCTAGTAGCTCTGCATGCAGCTTTGAATGTTGGTGCTGTACGCCATTCTTCTTACTCCATCTGAACTGTTGGTCACTCATGAGTTACGATACAGTGAACTCAAATTCTGCGATGCCTTAGCGAGATCATATAGCGAATCTACGTGAGTGGCATTCGGCCGAATAAGAGTAATACCCACTTTCTTGGCTTACTTGTCAACGTGCTCGTGCATAACACGGAGTCTTAGGCGACTACGTCTTTTTTCAGCTAGCTACATAGTAATCAAAGAAAGTGTGGTTTTCGATGAGGTGCTTCTTCTGCAGTTAACGTTAATGTTTGTCAATATGATGTGATATCACGTATGGACAATTATACTTCAAGTACGTGTATTGCTTCCTGTAAATATTATCAAGAATTTACCTCTTCGATTTCCAAGACTCCCGAGGAACGAGAGTTCCATTGCATTCGGATGATTAGTAGGCACTGAAATTTTATACATCCAACGTTACTGCGCGAACATCGGCCCGAGAACACCGAAAAAAATGCGTAGTGTTCGCCTTATCTTAAGCATTTGGTCAAGAGATCCTCAATTTATTGGGAGCATAGCCGAGAGCATGGAATTCCAGAGTCTCTGGGACTTGTTCATTCTGATACTGTACAGGATACAGCTAAGACTTGAACAGTTCAAGTTGACCTTTGCCAAATTTACACAAGTGACGGCTGTCCAACCGTTTTTACGTTGATGCGACGGGGCATTGCGGTGGTCGTGGCAAATTCCCATAAGTCTAGCGCCGCTACACTCAGCCTCTTGAACGTCGATATAAAGAGGGATTTCGCAAAGCCTAGTATTTATTCTCATTCTGTGGTTACCCCAACTGCCCCGGGCCTATAAGATTTTGACCTCATTACGTTGCCAGGGTGACAGATGAATACTCTTTCCGCGTGGATTTTCAGCCTGAGTGTGCTGCCTAAGAAATGGCGGAAAGTCCAACTGGAAACAGAAACGTCGGGCGCGACACACCTGGATGTAGGCTCCAATGATAATGAGTGAGTAGACGGGCTTTACCTTGAATGAAGCTGACTTATGTACCAAAATTATTTTCAGACGCCCGGTCGATCTTACTGCGAAGGTCGTGAAGGAATTGGCATATGCTACTGCCCAGGGCAGTTTCGGTGACGTATGGAAATGCATGTTCTCAGACAAAGATAGCAATGTGGAGGTTGGTTCGGGTTTCGTAGTAAATTCTGACATCTGATGATGAGTCTTAAGGTGGCGGTTAAATGTGTCAGGATCGAAATTCAGGATGACAGTTTCAAGAAAATTGTCAACGAGGTGCGCCGACATGATGTAGAACACTCGCTCGAATATTGATATGAGAATATTTGCAGAGGTTAATGGATGACTTCCGCAAGTGGAAACTACTGCGTCATGATAACATTCTTTCATTGTACGGGATTACCTACGGATTTGGTCCAGTACCAGCCATCGTATTTCCATGGATGACCAACGGATCCTTGAGCACGTATCTTGGTAAAAACTATGACAGTCTCTCTGGGGCTCACAAGTTCACTTTGGTAAGTCTTCCTCAATGATAATTAGCTGCACCACGACTCAAGAGCGCCTTAACAGCTTGCTGATGTAGCTGCTGGTCTTCAATATCGTATGCCATGTCATTTTGCATTGCATTAAGATAAGCTGACAGTATATTGTGCCTAGTCCACTCTAAGGGGGTGGTTCATGCGGATCTCACAGGTGTAAGCAACTGTGGTATGCAGATATATGACACTGCTCACGTCTCCGTTTCCTCTTAGAGCAATGTACTCATCAATAAAGACGGAAGGGCTCTTGTAGCAGACTATGGGCTCTTGACTACATGTTCCGACCTGAACGGGACCTCTTACATCAGGAGTAACGTACGATGGTCTGCGCCTGAGCTCTTCGAAGTTCCAGACACCGAGGATGCATCTAGCTCACCAAGACTAGAAAGTGACATTTACTCATTTGGATGCATCGCATACCAGGTCTGTCGACAACGTGTATTTACAGCGCTCTTGTTCTCATTTGCGTCAGGTCTTATCAGGCAAGCAGCCGTACTGTAACATTCGCAGTGATCACCAGGTGGTTGTGGCCATCCTCAAAGGTGTCAAGCCTAAGCGTCCAGACATCCCTGCTATTGAAGATTGTCACTGGAACTTTATCGAGCAATGTTGGGTTGAGTCATCACAGCGACCTCCTATTGCTGATGTCCGAGATTTGATGTCTCACTATAGAGATGCTATGTGTTAACCCAGGGCTTACGGTCTTCGCATGTAATCGACGCCGCGATTGAACACCACACGGTATTGACGAATGTTTGGTTACTCATACTGCGTTACTCATACGTTGCGGATCTTATCTCTTACCTCACCGTTAAATTCCATTTGCTCATCCACGTTATTCGTTGTCTGATCGTCCGCTAGTGTTTGCCGTTTACGGCGACGGCCTTCAAATCATGTTTTTGTATCAGACAAGCATGGCCATCGACTTCTTGGGGTTCCGTGCACATAAAATGAGGGTTCGTCGATTTAGGAGAATCAATCTTGGTAATGCATAATTCGACCGTCACACTCCAAGGCTTGCTATCATGATATTCAAGTTGCCTGGTAGTCTTGGTCACGAATGAGTGTAAATATATTTTATTTGGCCATTTACACAAGCTGAAACGTGATATACGGATCATGCAGGCTACTTTGTTTCATCAACGTGTATCATGTCTCAAAACGAAACACCGCCCATATCAATATGGCTATGGCTATGCCATTGTAGTCACCGTTGTGACGTGATGGTCAACGGAGAATGAAATTCCACAATCCATTAACGGAGAACATGGAATTGGTCGTCTATATAGACTTAACACGGACCTGCATGCGGAGTCTGTGATAAGTCTATATAGACCGGCCAATTTCCAGATTTTCTGCATTAACGCGCATTTCAACGGGAATTGAAGCGTTCTGTTTGCAATTGGGCTACAACGTTACACACCAGAATTAAAGTCGATTCATTTACTACCAGTGTACACCACAGTGGTGGAACGCCCAGAGAAGGTGGTTCAAGCAGTAAGAGAGTGACTATTGTTGCAGGTAGTGCTACTGTGAGGACCGCAAGATCTTGTTCCAGTGAAATGAAGCGTAATATTCGCGTTGATCGGGTGCAGGTCTCGCAGGTCTATCGGGTAAAATCAACCGGCCGTTGGTTCTAGTACATATTGCGGATTCAATGGAAGGGTGTCTAGCGTGGCTTAACGTGACTTTTGATTCACGAGACTGCGGGTGGAATGGAAAATGACAATTAATGAATTGACTATTGTTTCTGCTATTGTGCAGTACTAGTATGTAGTGCAGGCCTGCTTCGTTAAAAGAGCACAATGCATATGCATGAGTCTACCAACCTACATGATTCTACCTTTCCTGTCCCACTGCAAGTCTTTATTAGAGAACATCGGGAGGAAATTGTTGTGGTGGAGAAGCCGTCCGTCTGTTATGATAGCTACCATCGGTGGTAGTGAGATCATCGATACCGACAACCAGCAAGTGCATGATCATTGTACCCTGTAACAAGTTCTGACAATGCACTTCCTCGTGTAATTTCTAATGCAGCCTGCCCGACCTGACAGGATTCGTATCCAAGGAGTCGCCTCATCCAGTGGCACACGGTAGTTTCGGGGATGTGTGGAAATGCACCTACATCGCATCCAACCGCCTGGAGGCAAGCATGCTACACGTATGGCTGTCCAACAATCTGAATTCGTGACAGGTAGCAGTCAAATCCATAAGGATTGATGTCGCAGGCGACGATTCCAGGGACAGAGTGACTCAAGTACGTTATCGGCTTCCCCTTTGTATGTGATACGCTTGCTCAAAACTCATGTCTTCAGAGACTCTTGAGCGATTTTCGTGCACGCAAGCAGCTGCATCACGAAAATCTTTTGCCTTTGCTCGGTTTCAGTCACGAATTCGGGCTACTTCCAGCGATGATTTCTCCCTGGACACACAACGGCTCGCTCACTACATATCTTGAACACCATTTCACAGCATTGACCATCAAACAAAAGCTCCTGATCGTGAGTTGTTTCTCAGAAGTGCAGTTACATCATGGTATTCATTGGAACCTTAGTTACGGCAAGTCGCTGCAGCCATCAGCTACCGTATGTGAATCTGCAATAGTTTGTGAAAACAATAAGTAACAGCATTCCAGTCCACTCGAAGGGCGTTGTCCACGGTGACCTTACCGCCGTATGTACTAGTCGTCTGATACTTGCCTTCTAGTTCTGACATGGAGCGCCAGAACAACATTTTGATAGATTCGGACCGCAATGCCCACGTAGCAGACCACGGAATTCTTACAATGTGCTCTGAGCTCTCAGGGACTTCATACATCAGAAGCAACGTGCGGTGGGCTGCGCCAGAGCTCTTCGAGGTCCCCGAGAGCGAAGAGTCATTGACTCCACAACCTGCAAGCGATATTTATTCCTTTGGATGCATCATGCTTCAGGTTCGAGGCGTTCCCTAGTGGTTGTGTTGGTTTGCGACTAAAGATTCCATAGGTTATGACAGGCAGACCACCCTATGCAGATGTGCGAAGCGATCATCAAGTCATTGTCCTGATACTGAAGGGTAAGAAGCCTACAAGACCATCGAGTCCGCACGACGCAGATTCTTTCTGGGATTTCATCGAAAAATGCTGGGGTGATATAGGACGTCGCCCCTCTGCCGTCGATGTTCTGGACTTCTTAGGATCAACCCGTGTCACTGCGCTAGTCAAACAAACAGAGAGCTGATCGATTTTATTTTATTTGTTTATGTATATATCATTGACGGTTTATTATTTAGTACATAATTACATAATCGGTTTTGGCCGGCGGATATTTCAACTTTTCAGGAAGTCACCGCAGTCCACTCAGCGTACGCGCCTTGCCAATCGCGATGCGTGGCTCAGTGAGCGTGTCTTGTTTTTTTTATAAAAAAAAATCACATTTATTGTCATTTTGGCTCGAAGATCCTATGTCAAACATAGCGGGGGCTAACTCCTGCTTATCTATTGTAAGTGTCCCTGTGTATGTAGTCTGATATATGTCGAACAGATAAACGCGTACTCCGTCAGCATGATATCGGGCAAAGATGCAGAGGGAATATTGTGGTGCGAGGTGCGTGGAGAGAAACACTTGAATATTTAGGAGTCGTGCATCGTTCTTGCCAGCGTCGCGCTGCGGGTGATCCTGGTCCCTAGTTAATTTTTCCCTCGCTTCTTGTCCTGGGGCAGGGCCTTATGGTGGAGACTGCATACTGTATTGTGCTTCGAGGTGTGTGGCTATTCTATGTTTTAATCGATGCTGTACAATGGTCCATGCGGCTGCAGGGACGTTGACGCCGCCTTAAGGCGTGAAGGTCCCTAGGTTCAGTCTGTATGTGTGCGTGTCGATAAGCATAGGAGGTTTATCTGTCAATGCTGATTTTGTTTGACTGGTTTCCAAAGGGAAGAATAGGTGCATCTCTGTGCCGCGGCGAGGAAGGCAGGCAAACGTCTTTTCAGCCACCCCTTGCCACCACAGTGGATCTTGCGCCCCAGCCCATCACTTTATCCATTCGTTGCGTGGTACTATTAGTAACCAGTGCCTGACAATGATTCCGAACTTCCCTTGGAGCGGAAATCATGAAGGTATATACAAATAAGTATCGAATTACATGCCGCAAACGTTCGATTTAGGTCTGCTTACGAAGCTTTAGGGTTTTCGAGTTGTGCAGGTGACTTGTGTCACTCATGAGCTGAAAATCGGTGTCTACACGATAATCAGGAGATGCGGGTCTTGTTATGCAAGCCCAAGACATCTAGCTGCAAATATTGGTGATTTGAACGAAGGAAAACATTCATGATTGATCAAGGTGGAGGACTGACTTCCTCATGGGTTCGGTTGCAGACACCTGAGCATCAACGCTGGATGATCGAATTACAAAAGAAGCAGAGCTACGGAACCTTACCCCCACCCTCCGCCACATGCCACCTTACATCCCCGATTTGTTCCGTATCTTGGGCCATGAGTCATATTGCATAAAAACCTCGCGACTAAAGCGCTGTTTCAATGTGGCCCAGTTGCCAATTTCCTTGGTGATCGGTCGAACGACAGCACAGGTCGTTGCGGCGTATCTTCATCTTAGAACTTGTCACCCGTGGGCATGTTTTTTCCAGGTCCTGTGCAAGCGTCAAAGACACCCTGCATGCCCTATTACTATATGAACAAGTGATTCGAAAATTATTGGCGCAGGCAGAATGGGATGGGTCAATTCATTGCAGTCAGTCATCAGCTGCTTTTCTCAGTCAGAGAAGGCTGATGGCACAAGCCGTCAATTTCTTCGATTTGGCTGAAGCCTTCAAGAATAAAATCTGACCCTCACTGAACGACTGGCTCGTATTAACAACGTTTTGTATCCGGCGAAGTTAGAACTATCATGACATCTTTCTCGAAGCGCTATCTCTTTGCCACAAGGATTATCTATTGCTAACAAAGCCGCCGAGAGTAGGTGTTTCCTTGCACAATCACTACTCTTTCCGGTGCTGCCAGTGCTCTTCACATCCCTGACAACATGTTTCATTGTCTGCCACAGATCAGAAGTGAGTTTTTGACGCCTGCTGATACGAGCGTCTGTAGTGGAAGGGTGTTCATCATTGATCGAATTCAACCACAGCGTTGCTTCGACCAGTATCAGTCGTGGTGTCCTCAGTTCGACCCTAGGCAGCCTCCTTCCACCGTAATTATCGGTAGGATAACTTTGCGATATTGCCGCACTAGTGTTTCCTGCATAAAAGGCTGTAGTTCATCGGTTTTAGGGAACAGCACTGTTTCCCACTAATTTCCCGTCAGCATGCTCGAACGTTTGCAACAGTTATTTCATGATCTTGTATGTTTGTTGACATCGTCCGTGGAGCCATCCATCCATCTCACTTCAACAGGTTAGCCGTGCGCCAAATGGCCAGGCATCTTCTATTCAGCATTCCGCTGATGACAGTACCGCAAGCCGGACCCCGAGTGTCGACACTCCCAATAGAACTTCCGACGATCATGTTTCAAGTGGGCGCCTCTCTACGGAAGACTCGTATGTCATTTCTTTTCCTCAGCAGGACTTTATAAACATGGAACTGTAGTAGTGTTCCCTGTATCAAACCAGGTGATATCAACAGGCAAACCGGTTACCCAACTGCCTCGGGTGGTCTTGGAGATGTTTACAAGTGTACATGGAACCGCGGCGAAAGCTCGGATGAGGTATTTCAATAGACTTTCTTTTTCTGCATATCCTGATTATGACTTCAGGTGGCGGTCAAATCCCCACGATTCCCAAGTCTAAGTGATCTTGACAAAGCCAAAATCAACAAGGTATGTTGTGGCCCAGTCTGACGGCCGCATATCTGAACTTTTGAAACGCAGAACTTTGACCGCGAGATCCGTATATGGGCCAAGTTGAAGCATCAATATGTATTACCCTTGCACGGCACTGTAGAGCAGTTCGGCCCATTTCGCGCATTTGTTTCCCCCTGGATGCCCAACGGGACTTTGGAATCTTACCTTAAGCATGCACATGAGACCCTCTCGATGATAGATAGGCTTCGGCTGGTAAGTCTTATCCATGAAGCCGAGTACGGGAACTTACTACGTTTTCAATAGCTTAAACAGATTGCAGAGGGACTCCAATACCGTGAGTGATGGATTGACTATGGATGTGACAAATATAACTTTGTTTTCTGCAGTCCACGATAACGACGTAATCCACGGTGACCTCACCAACGTAAGTTTACACATACCATACCGTACAACCAGAATCATCTTATGGTGATTGTAGGGCAATGTTCTGGTTGCTGCCGATGGATCCCCTCGTCTTGCAGATTTTGGTATCTCCAATATCATGGTACAATCCAACCCTGCCTTTTCCTACCACACCGGTTCAGTACGTTGGGCCGCTCCAGAGCTTCTTGACCCCCCAGAAGAGCAACCCATACAATGCGCCACGAAATCTACCGATATATACGCTCTCGGCGGTATCATGCTTCAGGTTCGTGGTCTCGTGTGGGCTGGCTAGAGAGACTAACATCGCCTGTGTGCAGGTCCTACATGCGAAACAGCCTTACTGGTGGCTGAAGTCTGCCATACACGTTATTTCTGCCAAGTTCAAACGTACAGAGCCCATTGACTCCTCCGTTGAGATCGAGCCTGATCACCTGGATTTCATGCGGCGGTGCTGGTCAACGAAGAGCGAGCTTCGTCCATCAGTAGAAGAGGTGATAAATTATCTTCAAGAAGCACTGTCAAACGAGACTTCACCTGTATAAGGTCTCGGTTTTGAAGTGATCCTCTTTCTTGTCCTTATGTTGACTCCGAGTGTCTCCTATCATATATCGTGTCCGTTCTCACTTCTTGGTGTCGTATAATACACTGGCTGTATTTGTATTTATGTAGGAGCAATACTAATGCGCTAGTAGACTACATGCAATACCAGTCCTCATAGTGTATGTAACAAGGCAGTAATAAATTGGGAAACACATAAATGTTGTTCCAAGTACACAGCATCCTAGGCTAGTTCATCGTATTGTTGTTACTCTGCTCCTAAGGACTTTACAGTCGCAGAAGCCACTGGTCGATCTCCGGATCTGACAGATATGCATTTCAACGAATACTCCTTGTGTACCGCTTCGATATCAGTGAATTGACGGAAGGGTTCTGTTCCTGCGAATAATGTGGTTCGCTTGCGTTAGCCAGAGGTAAGGCGCACGTCCACAAAACAGCTGCACATTATCAGCACAGTAACTCACATGGAATCGAATGGAAAACAACACACCTGAAGCATGATGCAACCATATGAGTAAACATCGGCGGCTTTGGTTGATTTCGCCACCTCCCCTTGCTCAGGTATAGCAAGTATCTCAGGCGCCATCCACCGCACATTCCCTGGATGGCACGGACTGAAGGAGTTTTGTGCTTCCGAAAGGATCATCGAGAGACCGAAGTCTGCAAGATGAAGCTTCCCATCGGCACTCATTAGAACATTGGTCTGTAAATCGAGTTATCATAACGAGACATCGTAGCTACGACTTTGAACACGTACACATGTTTAATTGCCATGGACTACTTCTTTGTCATGTACTAACAAGTCGGTGAGCATGTCTGATCAGATACAGAAAAAAATTAGATGCACAATACTTGAGGCCGGCCGCCATGGCCCATTTGTCTCAACTAACGACATGTCAGAACTCGCGTACTTTGTCGGCCTTGGAAGGAACACGTTCCCTTTTCAGATAATCATCGAGCGATCCATTGTCCATCCATGGAGAAACTAGGGCAGGGAGTGGCCCAAAGCCATCAACAACACCATTGAAAGTAAGAATATTGTCATGCTCTAGGGTAATCCAAACATAAGCCTCGCGACGAATCCTCTGTGAGTTGAAATGGATGAACACGATGACTTTCAGTTCGTTCTTGCTCCTACCTTGCTCGTCCTATTCACCAGTTCCGTGTCGTTTGCTTGAGGAACCCTAACTAATTGGACCGCAACCTAAAAGGTAATGAATATTGTGAATTTTCGATCGAGTGCACAGTGACCTCAGAATCCTGAGATCGTCGAGACCATGAACACTTCCAGACATCACCGAGTGCTCTCGTACCACTTGGAAACAACCCAAGTTTTGTGATTTCTGTCGCGGGAATATTATACGGCTCGATTTTGAAATCAACTCGGTGAGGGGGTTTGGGACTGCCATTTCCCCTCTGTCGAGGTCCGAGGGTAATCTGTGACTGTTATTCACATTTGATACAAGGGCACGAACTTACCTCATTTTGAGAACAGCAATTACCCATTGCAGGATAACAAGGCTAGGTCGCAGCGTTCAACTTGAAGGTGGCGAAAGGCAAGCGTAGATGATGTCGGTGTTAAGCGGTTGGTCTGGACTCTGCAGGTATATAATTGAGAATACAGACGCTCGACGGACGCCGCGTAGTGGGGCAGTGAATTGTCATCATTACAATATCAATGCCAGTCTGACTGAAACGCTGATAGCAAATTCAAAAACTGCCGCAATGATGTACAGGCCGCACTGTGGCAGTGCAAAATTCTCTCGGCAGCTGCCGTTAGCCTAGACTCTATTTGAACTCAGCGCTCATCAAATATTCTGTCACGCGATGGATGAAATCTTTGTGAAAAAAAATAATACTATTACTAGGTCTTCTATCAGATTATCACGAAGGTTTTTACTAATTATGCACTGGCTGGCAGTGCCTACTATCAAACCGAATTCTTGAGCGTCGAGATTTGCTGCGGGATCATGGCCCACAGGAACACATCGTTTCTCTTATTGCTCTCCACCAGATCTGAGATGACTCGCTCTTCAACACTGGGGATTCAAGAAAGAACGCAGTTCAAGGAGCCTCATGTTTTTTCCTCAGTCGCACCTTTTTGTCACACTAGATTTCTTTAACCTCGAATGAGGCGTATGCTGAGGAAAATCAAGCCCAAGCGTTCGTTTCAAAAATTGCACTCGTCCGGCTTTATCCGCGGTTCAAATTCCTGCATAGATTCTGGAACGTCTGATGTCGGGACTGTATGGTTTCCCGAGTTAAGCGCGCGCCTATCACGGTTAGAATGCATCCAAGGTATGTGCTTAGTGTCTGAGAAGTAGTACTTGGCGCTTCGGTTCTGACACTCTAGGTGTTCGACGGTCGACCAGTGGGATGAGCTCGCTCATCGAAGACAAAAGAATTCTCACCATCCCGGTCTAGGCCACGCAGGACTCAGATCATGTTGTTACAACTGGTGTTCCGGTATTGATCATATTTGCCAATGATAGGTGAGAGCTTTACGATCGGCGCTACACAATCACTGGCGTAACCCTTTAACGACACGATAGGCGCTATGATCTAGCCACATAAAGGCCATATAGCTTGATGTACACAGGAATGTTGATCCCGTGCAGGACTATATACACGAGATCCTCGGCCTTACCCAATACCGTTTCCGCAGTCATCGCACTGGGTGATACAGTCTTTGCCTCGGTTCGAATCTGTCTCCGATAGATAACTGGAACAAAAAACGATCAAGCGGCACACGTGTATTGCATAATGAATTTGGATATGCTACTTCCATCGTAGCTTTGGATGGGGAAGTCGCGAGAAAGGTATGCAACTAGGAATGTAATGCTTGAGTGTTAATCTTGTACGTGTGTAAAATGCACCCTAGGGATCCATGTAATCAAACATGTATATCGCAGGATATCTTCCGCCGAGTCTGATGAAAGATGTACAGTATATCAATCATTGATGGACAAGACCATCGATGACACAGCCCATCAGAATTTTCTATCATACTTGCTATCAAGACGCTAGGTTTCAGGCTCAAACAGGCCATAGATCTTATGGTCGTAGTATTTTTGGGTTGACGGCATTGTTAATTTGTCTCTTCAGCAGTGGTATATAAGGATGCTCGCTTCGTCCCCTACATCGCAGTTGCCTAGCACCTGTCATTTTGAACTCTGAGTTTTAGCTTGACTTCACAATGGGTGGTCTCCGCCCCGTAAGTCAATATTGCTTCCACGTTGATGATATACTAATATCGTTGGCAGGAGTCAGTTCAATTCAAAATCGAACCAGAGCTTATTCCTGGGGAAAACATCACAAGAGATAGCAGCTGTCCTACCTGTAGAGGAGGGCTCGGTGACATCTGGAAATGCTCAATGACTACACCATCTGGAACCCAACGCGACGTGAGTTTAGACATGGGTAGAAGACTTGCCATTTATCATAATCAAGGTTGCTGTCAAATCTATTAGGGTCCCCGGATTAACAGATGCGACGATATTGAAAGCGATAGGCAAGGTTAGGGCAGAAATTGATATGCAGTTCCACTCGCTGATACATCTTCTCCAGAAAATTCGTCGTGAGGCCTATGTTTGGATGCAGTTGGAACACGATCACATTCTCCCTCTCGAGGGCGTGACTTTCGCTGAAGAATTCGGGCTACTTCCAGCATTAGTGTCTCCATGGATGGAAGAAGGATCGCTGGACGATTACTTGAAGCATAAGTTTTCGGAATTGTCTGACCCTGAAAAACGAGAGCTTGTAAGTGTCAAATGACTACTGCACTAGCTTATACTTAGCCATGATTTCAGGTATGGCAGGTAACTGCTGGTATTAGTTACTGTGAGTTCCGTTGTTGACAGATGTAGTGATCGCACCGTATACTAAAGACTATCCACTTAGTGCATGGCAAGGGTATCGTGCACGGCGACTTGACAGCGGTAGGTCTTATCCCAATCCACATGTAGTGTGTAGCTGAATTCAATGACAGACCAACGTTTTGGTTGACAGCTCCGGTCGCCTCCGTCTCGCAGACTTTGGTCTATCGATGATCCTTGCCGAGGCAGAAAACGCCACCTTCAATTCCTGTCGTCCAGGAAACGCACGTTGGATGCCCCCCGAGGCTCTCCGAAGTGGAGATGAAGACGAAGACGAAGCTAAAGACGAGAAGCCGACTAAAGCTTGGGATGTCTATTCGTATGGCTGCATCGTATTTCAGGTCTGTCGGATTGTCAATACACGAACACAGTCTTCTAACAATAGTCCAAGATCTTTTTTGGGAATAAGCCCTACGCATGGATAACAAGTGTTTCACATGTTACGGGCGCGATATACAAGGGACGTGCCCCTTTCAAGGACATAGAGAGCCATGCGGTGTATCAACAATTCTCACCGTGCTTGCATAAGATGTCAGCCAATCGCCCGACGATGGACGATGTCATGAGACGTCTGGGGTCACGATAAGCGTTGTCATGTAGTGAGATCCCATGATAGTGTGTACCAATTATAGTGACAAGGTTGGAGGGTATTGCTACACGATTAAGTGTTTACAACTCGCTTTTGTAGGATAAAGTTCTATAGTCCTGTAAGATGCTGCACGGTGACCATGATGTTATATCTGTTCCTTGTTACCTGTAGAGTGCGTACTATCGGAATTCAAACTATTATTGTGCAACGGTTAGCGTAGACTCGGAACTATTCTCAAAACACCATGCCCTTTCAAACTGGGCGCTAGCAGGCTGCTGAATCAACTTCACTCAGTTGTCGAGACATACCGGCAACACACATACTGAATAATGACGCGCTGCGGCGGTTTTTCGTGTCATCCGTCTCGTCCGTGTCAGTAACATTTTCTCTGTTGGAATCCAAGTCAACTGCTGTCAGCCTGCAGTTAGCACGAGAGTGGCCATCTTGTGAGCTCTCGGAGGAACAGACTTTACTTTACAGCTGCATGTGATATCGACCGCTTATGTTTTGTCATGATTTGGTGAGTTTTGTCTACGACGTCGAGTACGGGAACTTTCTACGTTTTCAATAGCTCAAACAAATTGCCGAGGGGCTCTAATATCGTGGGTGGTGGGTTGACTATGCGAAACAGCCTTACTGGTGGCTGAAGTCTGTCGTACACGTTATTTCTGCCAAGTTCAAGCGCACAGAGCCCATTGACACCGTCGAGATCGAGCCTAATCACCTGGATTTCATGCGGCGGTGCTGGTCAACGAAGAGCGAGCTTCGTCCATTGATCAGTAGAAGGGGTGATAAATTAACTTCAAGTGTCTCCTATCATATATCATATTGCTCCGTGTCTGCTCTCACTTCTCGGTGTCGTATGTGTATGATACACTAGCTGTATTTGTATTTATGTAGGAGCAATACTAAATCTAATGCGTTAGCAGACTACATGCAATGCCGGTCCTCATAGTGTATGTAAACAAGGCAGTGATAAATCGGGAAGCACATAGATGTCGTTCCGAGTACATAGTATCCTAGGCTAGTTCATTCATATTGTTGTCACTCTGTTGGTAAGAACCCTACAATCTCAGAAGCTACTGGTCGGCCTCCGGAATCGACAGTTATGCATCTCAACGAAAACTCCTTGTGTACGTCCTCGATGTCACGGAAATGACGGAAGGGTGCTGTTCCTGTGAGTCTTGCCGCAATAACGCGGAACGCATCCGGTAGCCAGAGGTAAGGTGCACATCCACAAAACACCTGCACATTATCAGCACAGTAACTTACGTAGAATCGAATGGGGAACAACACACCTGAAGCATGATGCAACCATACGAGTAAACATCGGCAGCTTTGGTTGGCATGACCACTCCCCCTTCCTCAGGTAAAGCAAGCAACTCGGGCGCCATCCACCGCACATTTCCTGGGTGGCACGAATTGAAGGTGGAGTTTTGTGACTCTGAAAGAACCACTGAGAGACCAAAGTCCGCAAGATGGAGCGTCTGATTGGCACTCATTAGAACATTGGTCTGTAGATCGAGTTGTCATAACGAGACATCTTGGGCACGACTTTTAACACATACACATGTTAAATCGCCATGGACCACTCCTTTGTCGTGTACTAACAAGTCGATGAGCATGTCTGATCCAGATACAGAAAAAAAAATAGATGCACAATACTTGAGGCCGGCCGCTATCTGTCTCAACTGAAAACATGTCAGAACGCGTCCCACGGTGATGCAAGATATGGTGCGTACCATTCTCAGTTTCTCGGCCTTGGAAAGAACAGGTCCCTGTTTTAGATAACTATCGAGTGATCCATTTTCCATCCATGGAGAGACCAAGGCAGGTAGTGGCCCCAAACCATCAACGATACCATTGAAAGTAAGAATATGATCATGCTCTAGGTCAATCCAAACATGAACCTCGCGACGAATCCTCTGTGAGTTGAAATCGATGAATACAACTACTTTCAGTTCATTCATGCTCACACCTTGCTTGTCCTATTCACCAGTTCCGTATCATCTGCTTGAGGAACCCTGATTAATTTGACCGCAACCTAAAAAGTAGTTAATATTGTGAATTTTTGATCGAGTGCACAATTACCTTGGACGTTCCAACTGGATGTCGTCGCCGAGACCAAGAATACAGCCAGACATCACCGAACCCTCCTGCACAATTGGCATACAGCTGGAGTTTTTTGAGTTCTGTCGCAGGAATATTGTATGGCTCAGTTTTGAAATTAACTGGGGGAGAATGCTGGCGGTTTCCCTGTGACTGCTATTCACATTGAATACAAGGGCAGAACATACCACAGAATTTGTAGAAAAGAGATTGCCCATTGCAGGATAATAACCGTGCTAGGCCACAGTGTTCAAGGTGACAAAAGGAAAAGGCAGCCGTGCGATTCCATTGTTGAAGCGGTTGGTTTGCAGGTATATAACAGAGGATACAGACGCTCAACAGACGCCGCGTAGTGGGGTTCAACGTTCAGACCGTATCATCAATGCCAGTTTGGGTGAAAATTTGTTTCGGAAACTCGACAACTCCGTGACGGGGAGTATTAGCAGTGCAAAGTTGTTATCAAGCTCCTTCCGGAAGATCCCCGCGTGCAGGTGCACCGAACACACGAGACTCTGTCGGGACTCGGGAGTGTTCTTCCCGCAGTCGCCTCGATGCAAGATGCCGCATACTTTCATGTCACGCGATGCATGAAATCTTTGTGGAAAAATGCAAGTCTTCTATCAGAATCTTACGAAGGATTCTACTAACGCTGCACCGGTTGCAAGTATCACCTATTGTAAAACAGAATTCTTCAGCGCTCTGGAAGTTCTCAAAGGTATCTACTAGTAAGGCATGTCCGTGGCCGGCGGATCCTGCGTACTAATATACACAGTTGGCCGCTCCCTGATCAGATTTTTGAGCGTCAAGACTTGCTGCGGGATAACCTGCAGGAATATACCCTTTCTCTTATCACTTTCTACCAGATCTGAGACATCAGTGAATTGATGAGACCTTGATATTGTACCCGTGCGAACTGTAGCAGGATATAATTCTGCTCTTGCAAAATATCATTATTCATACTGTTAAAATTTTGAATTGTGGATATGCCATCATGTATTACATACTTGGACACTATATACTATGCCAATGAGGTAGCTATAACAAAAAAAGATGAGAATGAACCAGCTCCGAGCAGCAACGTTATGTAGATGGGTCCCCGTTAGAGATAGCTCTCTCGAGAAAGTCCAGTACCCCCTCCACTGATGGACGATTCTTACTGTCGATTAACCAGCACTGCTGCATGAAATCCAGATGATGTTTTTGAATTTGTATGGTGTTTTCTTTCAAAATGGGCTCTTGGCCTCTGCACTTTGATGCTATGACTTGGTGGGCTTGCTTGATCCACCAGTAGGGTGTTTTGGTGTATAATACCTGCGAATACCGTGTCAGCGTCATAAAAAAAACGCAAATGAGACACTGACCTCGAGCATGATACACCCAAGAGCATATATATCACTGGATTTGGTGGCACATGGCACGGTTTCACCTTCCGGGAAGAGGAGTTCTGGAGCTGCCCAACAAACTGCGCCATTGTGGAAGGAGAATGCCGGGTCAGATTGAACCATGATATTCGAAACACCGAAGTCTGCAAGACGCGGGGACCCATCAACAGCAATTAGGACATTTTTCTATAAAAATCATCAGTGGGTCACGAAAGGTATAATGTAGGTAAACCTACACTGGTCAGATCGCCGTGAATCACGTCATTGTCGTGGACTGCCCGCAGTATACAGTAAAGCCAGTCGTCTCCGAGCCAATATGTTACTTACGATATTTGAGCCCCTCGGTAATCTGTTTAAGCTTTGAGAAACAGTAAGCTCCAGTAATCGGCATCGAAAGAGAAACTTACAATGTGAAGCCTGTCCATCCCCGCAAGGGTTTTATTCTTATGAGTAAGATAGAAGTTCAACGTCCCGTTCGGCATCCAGGGGGAAACCAATGCTCGAAATATACCGAAACCTGTTGCGGTGCCACGCAAGCACAATACATACTGATGATTTAATCTGGTCCAGATCTTGATTTCGCGTTCAAGATTCTGTGTTCCAAAGAAATTCAGACGAGCGGAGCTTTCGGAGGCTACCCAAACATACATGATTTATCTTGTCAATTACGGCGTCTGTAAGACTTGAATACCGTGGGTATTTCACTGCAACCTCAGCGTAGGTGAGCGTAAGCATGGAGAAGATCAATGCGTGGCATACTTCTTCCAGACTCGCGTCGCCGAGCAATATGCATCTGTAGACATCTGCAAGTCCACCCGAAGCAGTCGGAATTATGGTTTGGCTGGTTTTAATGCCTGCGTCCACAATGAACGAACCGTACGTTGACTCGGATGTCTGAGTAGTGGAGATAGTGAGCTGGATCGATGAAGGTAAAGAGGGACTTGACGTGCAATAGTCTTCAGAGTGAGAGCCGGCATATCGATAGGATAAGTACAGGCACAAGAGGATGCGGATGTACTTTCTTAGCAACAGTGGTTTTTCGTCTTATACCCAAGAACTATAACAGTTACGTCTGATATCGCGATCCATCGATAGCTCCGGTAAGTAGAATTTCCAGAGGGCACACAGGAAGCCACAATTAGTATGGATCGAATTCATGCTAGATACTGACTCCATCCACTACATAAACGCCCATCTCTAAACGCATCAAATGGAGAAAGTCTTGAGGCGTGGTCAACTATCAATTAAAACTTTGGCCTAAACAGCTTGCGAAGCACCGGCCAACCCTGCGATGGAATGTGAATCTTGATAACCAATTCTTTGTTAGCAAATGCTGCCTGTCGTCTGATCATGTGAGCGCTGAGAAGTATGCGCTCATGAAATGGTTCCGAGTCTATCCCATCTATGATAACAACTCGAGGCGGCGCCTATACGACTCGTGTTGTTCTATCCACTGTAAGACCACTCATACGATAAGGGGAACTTGCGTCCTGAATCCTGATCATGATCTATCATATTGAGCTTCATCCACGGAAATTTGAGTGATGAGCGTGCGTATTCAAGTATAAAGTTCATAAGTTCCTACCGTTCTGTTGACAAAGATGAAAAAAAAAAACTTGACCTCACCGATTGTGGATTCTCGATTGTGGTTCGATTAGTATTGGCGGTATTTTCCCCAAGAAGTTTGATCTCGGAAGGACCATGATTTAGGTGCGTGTTGATCAGCAATACTGATTCACTGATCTCCATAGTCTCGAGATCTCAAGGACAAAGTCTCATTGTTGAATGGACATGGAACAACGGCCAAACTAGGGATTTCGCTTCAAGTTTGAAGGGTCAGGAGACATGGAACGTCTGTCGGCTGAAGAAGAATTCATGGAAGGACGAGTAATCAATGTGTGGAGAAATCTGCAAATACCCCATCGCTTGTGGATCAACCCGAGCTTATGAACGACATTGATTTGATAACTTATTATTGAATACCATAACAGATGCAGATCATGTGGTAGAAGTATGGCACGGCGCAATACCGGTTATCGTCCAACCGAGTCATATTTAGCACCCCCTTGCCAAATCCAGCCGCAACCGCTTTAAACCCATTATCTTGTACATCCGCGAGGAAGAGCTCGTGTTTGATCTCGTGATTCCCCCGAATCTCCTGGATGATTCCATGTTGGCGTACGCAAAGCGGGCATTCGATTTCATGGTCTAGCAGGGACCTATAATGTATGTTAGCACTGCCATCACGAGATAGCCAGAAAAGGTTTCGAGGAAAAACATAGTTCAGTCAATTAATAAGTAAGCGAAACGCATACCGCTAATGATGTAAGCGGTTGCACATGAAATGGACACTGGAAAGATTGAGCTGCCCGCTGCACTGAGAACAGCGCGTCACACTAAACCCCTTTGCATGCATGGGGCCCTCTAGTTCAGCCACTTGCTTCAACTTCGCATTCGCTTCCAGCCGGTAGGAGCTGATCAGTTGCTGGTCCTATCACGCGAAAAATCATCAGCGCGAAAATGAGAAAGAAATGTAAAGAAATCACAGTTTGCACTTCTTCCTTTGCCTCCTTGATGTGTCCCATCAGCCAGTCCTTAACGAGGCCTACGCTCGCTACCCCATTCCTACTCAGTATCTGGACTACACCAAGCGGAGGTATTATCCGCTCCTTCTCAATGTGTTCCGGAATCTTCTCCACGTCCGCCTGGTGCCGCGTGAGCAGCTCCGGCGTGCTTGTCAAGAAGCGCAGCAGCAGCTCATAGAGGTGAGGGTGTGTTTCGCCATATTTGTACAAGGGCCTGCACGACCTCTGTTGACGCGGAAGATTCGCATTGTGCTTGTCCATCCAAAACCGTAAAATGTCCTCAACATGCCCAGCTTTTCCCAAAGTGTGACCAGACCTCGGGTATAGCTGTAGCTGCTCTAAAGAATCAATGCGTGTGCTTTGTCGCACGGTAAGGTGTTGCTCGTCAGAACTTTGAGTGCCTTTTCCTGTTGTTCTGGAGAGCCCCCGTCAAGGTAGAGCTCAAGCAACGTGTTCCAAACTGCTGCCTGACTGTGCTTCCCCAGGTCTTCGTTTTTGTCCGAACTAGTGTTTGAAAGAAAGAGGAGTGACTGTCCCCACCAACGTGCAGCTACGCTTTCTAGGAAACGGACAAAATATGACGGGTGATCAACAAAATGCGCGAAATAGAGTGTAGGGGAAGGCAGTTTCTCTTTGGATGGTGTTGGTGCGCTTGGCTGCGTTGTTTGAGGCCCTGTGAGGTCCTCTTTGTCCGCTTTGGATTCCTCAACTTTATCTTCAGGTGCGGGTGCACGGGAGAGGGCAAGGTACGATGGAGCGTTTGCTGGTGTGCTCGACTGTTATGGAATGGTATCCTCTGGTTCGGGGATGGTGAGGGGTCCAGAAATGGTGCAAACATCAATAAGGAGCTGCGTCGTCTCCTCTGGAATATTATCTAGCATAGCGCGTCCGTACCTAGCGAGGTTACTTTCCGCCTATATAAATGTATTAGCCTCATACAGGAAAAAAGATAAAAATAAAAATAACGAAGATTGAACTTACCGCGGCTGCTCCCAAGTGTCTCAAATATGTTAATGCTTCCTCATACTCCCCAGCATCCTCAACCATAACCCTCAAGTATTCTTCGTGTCGCTTATAGCGCTTCGCAAGGTAGCTGGCATGAGTAAAGTATACTGCCTGCCTACAGTCCAGGTCAAATGGAAGGTCGCCGTTCGACTCTGCCGCACCAGAACGTCGAGACTCTGTTTTAATGAAACTGTCTAAGCGTGCAACGTCTCTGGGTTTGGTGTAGGTATTAAGCAGAAGAGTGGTGGAAGAGTGCTATGATCAGCGTTTGTGAGGCCAAGGGCATGTAGGTCTTGCAGATAGGTAACAAGGTTGTGAATGCGCTAAGCGTCCAGGAACTGCACCACCATCGTCAGACCTATTGTGTTGAAAAAAACACTGACTTTTCTAACGACGTAGCTCGGTTTCAACCAATCTATCGCCTTCAGATAGTACGTCATCGCGCCATCACAATCTCCTTTCGTGTAGAGGTTGTCACCGTGCTGACGGTGAATATCACGTAGCTCTCGCCAAGGTGTTGTGTCTGCGCGAGACTCAGTGCAAGTGGGTATAGAGCCTTTGCGTACAGCATGGAGAGTTTGCAAGGGCAGTGACGTCGGATTAAAAAGCAATGCACAATTCTGAACATTGTTAGGACGCACCTGCCCATTATTTGTGAGAATGCAAATATTTCCCCACTCCGAGATCACCTCTCTGATATCCTTCGCAAACACCCTGGTATATCAACCTACCTTATTCTCCATGTCAAATGCAGTCACCCTCGACGCATCACCGTCACCACCTGCCACTCGTGCTGCAAGCTTTCGCGTAGCAGGTGACCAAAACAACTATATCACATAGTTAAGGTGGGTGTGGATCGACGACTTGTAGCCTGTGAAAGACGTAACATCACCTCCCAGGACTTAAATTTGTACCAATCCATTCACCTTCATAACCATATGGCAGCTCCCTCCCCTGCAAACCATACGTGTATACTTCCTCATCTCTCACAAGCACGATGTTCTCGGCGCGCCAATCCATCACCACATATCCCAGTCCACATCCAATATCGTCTAGTAACACGCTGGATACTCTGCCCCCTTTGCCGGACACGTGGTACAAGTATACCGAGTTCGTAGTCACAATGAAAAGGTGCAAGTTGTTATCCTTAGCATCGGCATTAGTGGGACCCGAAAATTCTCGGAAACCAAGGCCAGTGATAGATTCAGGGGATGATTCATGGATGATGCGTGTATTAGGGAGTGTAGTCAGGGACGTTGTGGAAGACATTGGCTGGTCCAGATGCCTGTAAAGTAGCACCATCCCGTCAGCCAAGCCGATGGCAAGGAAAGACAGCGCAGAAGAAAGTGCAAAGCAAGAGACCTGAATTACGAACTCACCGAGCGAAAGCTGAATGTAGTGAGTCACTCACTGGATGAGGCTTGTTGCTAGGCTGGACCTTGGAAGATTTCAGTAACACTGGTGCTTGGTTTCTCTTGTCCGTCTTCCCAAGATCCCAAATCTTCAGCAAACTACCTCATACTGCGCTCTCCTCCCCAATTGTCACTAATACATCATTCCTCTCTGCCATGTGCATTACTCGCCCTCCCACATGTTGTGAATAGGAATATGAGCGAGAGAGATTAGGTGAACGTTTCGTCTTATTAACTCACAATAGAGGTGCGTTACATTTTTGGCTTATTCCGTTGTGTTGTATACACTTATATTGTTCTAAACTCAAATAAGTCCGAAATCCCGCCACTTCGTTAACTCATGGATCATCTTTACGGTATGTGTGCTGATTGTCGAGTCGTACCCGCTATAACAACACCACAGCTCGTTGTCGATACCTTTATATAGTAGCTCTGCATGATGTAACTTTGAATGTTGATGCTGTACGCCATTCTTCTTTATCTGAACTGTTATTAGTCACTCATGAGTTACGATATAGTGAACTCAGATTCTGCGATGGTTTAGCGAGATATAACAAATCTACATTTGGACTGCAATGCATGCAGGATGTACGTGAGTGGTATTCGGCCGAATAACACTGATACCCATTTTCTTGGTTTGTCAACGTGCTCATGTATAACACAGAGTCTTAAGCGACTACGTCTTTTACAACTAGCCAGTAATCAAAGAAGGTGTGGCTATTGACAAAGTGCGTCTTCTGCAGTGGTAATAATTCTCCGAGTTATGATCAAGGCGATGTGGTATCAAATTTTATGTAGAAATTATGCTTCAAGTATGTGTATTGCTTCCTGTATCATTAGGAACTTACCTCGATTTTATGGACTGCTAAGGAACGAGGATTCCATTTGCACTCGCATAATTAGCTGTATGGCATATCGCTGATCGGCACCGAAATTTTGTGATATAATCAACGTTACTGCGCGAGCATCGGAGCATTGAATTCCATTTGGTCGGGAGATCCTCTATTCGTTGACCATAGCCAAGGGTATGGAAGTCCTGTCGGAGTCTCTGGGCATTGTGCATTCTGATACACTACAGGACATAACTGAGACCAAGGAACCTTGAGCAGTTCAAGCATTTCGAATTCTGATTGGTAGCCTATGGGAAGCACTACAGAAGACAGTTACGTTCCTGCCACGGCATATTCCTGTGGTCGTGGTAAATACTCTCATCAATGTAGCGCCTTGGTTTCTAGTATCTACTACAGCCAGCAGCCTCTCAAACGTCGATATAAGGGCAGGAATCTCGCAAAGTTTAGTATTTATCCTCGTTCTGTGGTTACCCCAACTGCCCCGGGCCTATAAGATTTCGACCTCATTGCGTTGCCAGGGCGACAGATGAATACTCTTTCCGCGTGGATCTTCAGCCTGAGTGTGCTGCCTAAGAAATGGCGGAAAGTCCAACCGGAAACAGAAACGTCGGGCGCGACACACCTGGATGTAAACTCCAATGATAACGAGTGAGTGGACGTAGGGCTGTACCTTGAACAAAGCTGACTCATTTGCTAAAAATTTCAACTGATTTAGACGCCCGGTCGACCTCACCATGAAGGTCATGAAGGAATTGGCATATGCTACTGCCCAGGGCAGTTTCGGTGATGTATGGAAGTGCGTGTTCTCAGATAAAGATAGCAATGTGGAGGTTGGTATGAGTTTCGTGGTAAATTCTGACGTCTGATGATAAGTTTTAAGGTGGCGGTTAAATGTGTCAGGATCGAAATTCAGGATGACAGTTTCAAGAAAATCGTCAGCGAGGTGGGCCGATATGATGTAGAACACTCGCTTTAATGATATGAATATATTTGCAGAGGTTAATGGATGACTTCTGCAAGTGGAAACTACTGCGTCATGATAACATTCTTTCCTTGTACGGGATTGCCTACGGATTTGGTCCAGTACCAGCCATCGTATTTCCATGGATGACCAATGGATCCTTGAGCACGTATCTTGGTAAAAATTATGACAGCCTCTCTGGGGCTCACAAGTTCAGTTTGGTAAGTCTTCCTCGATGATCATTAGCTGCACCACAACTCACGAGCGCCATAACAGCTCGCTGATGTAGCTGCTGGTCTTCAATATCGTATGCCATGTCATTTTTGCATTGCATTAAGATAAGCTGACAGTATATTGTGCCTAGTCCACTCTAAGGGGGTGGTTCATGCGGATCTCACAGGTGTAAGCAACTGTGGTATGCAGATATGTGACACTGCTCACGTCCCCGTTTCCTCTTAGAGCAATGTGTGTTGAGAGCCGATGTGTCCGAGGGAAGTAAGGCCGAGAGAGAGAGAGCTGAGAAAGGAAAGGACGATACGGCCGAAGAATAGAGCACATCGAGTGCGAGCGTCTCCAAACGGAGAACGTCGACGACGTGTCAACGTCGGCAATCTTTTCGTTCTTTAAGTATATATTTTTCATCAAAGCTATTGCTGGCAGACTCACCGTATAAGAGGACGCTGTTTTCGTCGAAACGTCTCAGATTCGAAACGAATACTGAGACGTAAGTACAAGTCCCACTGTAACGTTCGAGCGCAAGCGCTGACGTACATCTAGTCGTACCTTTGTTCTAGGTACAAACAATTGTTAATAGAGATTCGAAACGAATACTGAGACTCGTACCTTTGTTCTAGCGTGTCGTAAAACCTCCCGCGTGTATCGTTCCTCCACAGGTTATGAGCCCTGTCTCCTCCATGGACTTGTCGACTCCCAGCACCAATTCAAACCTTTTTAACATCCCGAAGCTCGCCGAAGATGGCTCGAACTGGATAACCTACAAGGAAAGGACGTTAACGGCTATAGGTGCACGAGGACTTACGAGATATACCGATGGACGAGCTAAAGAGCCTACGCCTTTCGTAAAGAGCTCTACGGGGGCCGTTACGAAGCCGGATGGTACAACACCTACGCAGAAAGAAATCGATGAGCTCGACGCAAAGACCGATGAGTATCAACAAAAGAACTCACTCGTAAAACAGCAAATATTTTGCACGATCACAGATCGGCTGCTGTTACGTGTCCAAAAGTTAGCATCCGCGTCCGAAATCTGGAAGGAAATATGCCACATACATGAAGGCAAAACCGAACTCGTCCAGATAGATCTGAGACGGAGGCTCCAGGAGACGAGGTGCGAAGAAGGTGGTGACGTCAAGGCTCATTTTTCAGAGCTTTTGCGCCTGAGGGAGTCGTTAGCTGGAATGGGGGTAGCCGTCATTGATACGGACTTTCATGCCATCATCCTAGGGTCCTTACCTGAATCCTACCGGCCGCTACTGTCGTCGATGAACGCAGCGGCCAAGATAACGAAAACTCCCCTCTCGCCCTACGAACTCATCACCATCATCACAGAGGAATACGAGCACCGGTTACTCACCGAACGACGTCCCAACAAACGCGGGACCAACAGTGCGCTCTCCGCGAGAACAAATGCAGGGAGGAGCACAAGCTCGCAGAGCTCGGCTCCAAAATCCAACCCCGACGCAGTCTGTACGAACTGCGATCGTAAGGGCCACTGGAAGAGTGACTGTTGGCGAAAAGGTGGAGGAAAAGAAGGTCAGGGGCCGAATCAACGGCAGAGACAAGGAGGACGCACCCAAAAACAAAGTGCCAATGTAGCCAAAGAGCCGGAGCCAAAGGACAACTACGCTTTCGCTACGTCAGACCTCGCAGTCATAGCAAAATCGATGGACGTACCTCCAGAGCGCCGAGGAGCAATAGTAGACTCCGGCGCGACCTCTCATTTCTGCCCGGATAGGGCAAAATTTGTATCCTTCGTTGAGATCGCCCCGCAGAAGATATACACTGCGAATGGAGCTACTGTCAATGCGACAGGACGAGGAGACGTGAGGATGGACTTACCGTTGGGCTCGAAACGAACGACCGTGACGCTAAAAGACGTCCTATATGCCCCCTCCATGGCATTTACCCTTATCTCCACCAATAAGATCGCCTCCGCCGGTTTGGCCGTGCTGTTCGAAGGAGGAATGTGCAGGATACTGTCTGCTCCCCCCGAACGAAGGACGATCGCAGAAATACCCCAAGTCCAGGGACTTTACGCTGTAACGTCCGACCGTAAGCATCGTGCCAACGTCGCCAGGACAAAGCTTACCATCAATGATGTCCATCGTGCCCTAGGGCACGTATCACATGCGGCCCTTCTTGACGCAGTCAAGAAGGGCCTAATCCTGGGCATAGACATAGATCCGGCGCCCGCCATCCAGTTCTGTGAAGTCTGCGTGAAAGCTAAGTCAGCTCAGCAGTCCTTCCCAAGAGAAACGAAGATGCGCGCACTTACATACGGAGAACTAGTCCATACGGACCTCTGGGGACCGGCGCAGACGACGAGTTTGGGAGGCTGTAAATATTATGTCAGTTTCACGGACGACTTTAGCCGGCAGACGCGACTCGAGTTCCTCAAACAAAAGAGTGACGCACTTACCGCGTTCAAGTCCTATGAGGCATGGGTGGCCCGTCAATCACCAGGTGTGCGCGTGCGCAAAATCCGTTCGGACAGAGGAGGAGAGTATCTGAGCGCCGAGTTCGATCAATACTTGCGTCAGCAAGGTATAGAGCGGCAGCTAACAGTGCACGACTCACCCCAACAGAATGGTGTCGCCGAACGACTCAACCGGACACTCGTCGAGCATGCGAGAGCAATGCTCCTAGGCAGAGATATGCCAAAGTACCTGTGGGCCGAGGCCGTTAGTTACGCCACTTGGCTCAAGAATCGCCTACCTTCAAGGGCGATCCCAGGTAGCACGCCCTACGAGTTGGTGCGCAAGTCCAAGCCGGACTTGTCGCAGGCCCATGAATTTGGGGCCAGGGTCTTCGTCCATATGCTGGAGGCTGGTAAGCTGGAGGCGAGGGCGGAGGAGGCAGTTTTTGTGGGGGTAGACGCTGAAAGTAAAGGATACCGGGTGTATTGGCCCGGCAGACGGCGTGTCTCGGTGGAGAGGAATGTGACCTTCACGCCGATCCTGGCAGCCGATGGTATGCCGGACGAGGGGGAGTCTGCTGTAGTCAACGAACATAACAGCGGCAACGGTAATAATAACTCACCTAGTAGCGTCCAGCCCATCACCATGCCACAGCAACCTCAACCTTCTACTCCTAAGCAACCCCAACCATCTACTCCTCAGCAACCTCAACCTTCTACTCCTCAGCAACCTCAACCGTCTACTGCCCAGCAACCTCAACCATCTACTCCTGAAGCGAGGTCGACGAGGGTAAGACCACCCCCAGGGTACTATGCGGCGCTGAATGAGGGCCAAACGGCAGCCCTAACCATGGAAAGCCTGTTGGAAGCGTCAGAACTCGACCTCTTGGATGAAGAGGCGCATATTCACCTAGCATTGGCCGCCGTCCAACCAGAACCGACCCTCCAACAAGCCTTGAAGGGCCCAGACGCTGCAGAGTGGCAAGAAGCCATCAATTACGAAGTCAGTCAACTCGAGAAGCTAGGTACGTGGGAAATCGTAGACGCACCTCGAGGCGTAAACCTTATCCCATGCCATTACGTCCTGGCCACAAAGCGCGGGCCGGACGGCGAGAAGCTGAAGCTTCGCGCGCGCCTAGTTGCAAATGGGCAGCGCCAGAAGTACGGGGTCGATTTCTTCGAAACCTTCGCCCCCACGGCCAATATGAGCACAATACGTGCAGTCCTAACGATGGCTGCTCAGCACGACTGGGAAATACACCAAGTCGATATTAAAAGTGCGTACCTATATGCGAGTCTGCAGGAGGACATATATATGCGAGCGCCCCCTGGATACTTGAAGGATGGTCAGGAAGGGAAGGTACTGAAGCTGAAAAGAAGCTTACCTGGACTCAAACAAGCAGGATATGAGTGGGCGCAGGAGCTAGCTGGAGCCTTCAATGAAATGGGCTTCAGCAGGTCAAAAGTAGATCAAGCCGTTTTCTACAAACGCACCTCGCGCGAACACGTCGTCATCACCGTCTCTGTCGACGACATGGCCGTCACCGCCAACCATATATCCCATATCCATCGGTTTAAGTCCGAGCTGCGCGCGCACTTCGAGATTAGCGACCTAGGGGAGTTGAGCTGGTTATTGGGGCTGAAGGTGACGAGGGACCGCGTAGCACGCACCTTGACACTTTCACAGAAGGCATACGTCGAGACGATCCTCGAAAGGTTCCACCTGGAGGACGCGAAGGTCCTGCACACGCCCATGGAACCAGGTACTGTCCTTTCCATAGATCAGTCCCCTGCAACACACGCCGAACTCCAAGCTATGCGAGACATACCATATCAACGCGCGATCGGTTCGTTAATGTACGCAGCTACGAGTACCCGGCCAGATATCGCTTTTGCGGTGGCAACACTGTCGCAATTTATGAGGAATCCGGGGAGACCCCATTGGGAGGCCACCAAACGCGCCCTGCGGTACCTGAAAGGCACCGCAGACTATGAGCTGACGTTGGGATCCAGCGAGGGAGGAATTGAGGCGTTTGTCGATGCCGATTGGGCATCGCAGCCACATAGGCACTCCATGAGCGGGTACATCGTACTGCTCCATGGAGGCCCCGTTTCGTGGAGCGCGCGCAAACAGCCTATCATAGCCCTGTCAACAGCTGAAGCTGAGTACATAGCGTTGACCAGCGTGGCAAGGGAAGTACTTTACCTGCAACTCCTCATCCGCGAGCTCTACGACGTCCAAGACCTCCCCACACCCATCTTCTGCGACAACCAAGCTGCTATAGCGTTAGTCTCGACGGGAAAATTCCAATCGCGCACCAAGCACATAGACCTGCGATACCACTTCGTACGCGGCCACGTGAAGGACGGTACCTTCAAGATAATCTACTGCCCCAGTGACGACAATGTCGCGGACGCGTTCACGAAGCCATTGGCACGTCCCCGACTCCAGAGGTTGAGGACATTGATGTGTTTGGATAACGCTCGAGGGGGAGTGTTGAGAGCCGATGTGTCCGAGGGAAGTAAGGCCGAGAGAGAGAGAGCTGAGAAAGGAAAGGACGATACGGCCGAAGAATAGAGCACATCGAGTGCGAGCGTCTCCAAACGGAGAACGTCGACGACGTGTCAACGTCGGCAATCTTTTCGTTCTTTAAGTATATATTTTTCATCAAAGCTATTGCTGGCAGACTCACCGTATAAGAGGACGCTGTTTTCGTCGAAACGTCTCAGATTCGAAACGAATACTGAGACGTAAGTACAAGTCCCACTGTAACGTTCGAGCGCAAGCGCTGACGTACATCTAGTCGTACCTTTGTTCTAGGTACAAACAATTGTTAATAGAGATTCGAAACGAATACTGAGACTCGTACCTTTGTTCTAGCGTGTCGTAAAACCTCCCGCGTGTATCGTTCCTCCACAATGTGCTCATCAATAAAGACGGAAGAGCTATTGTAGCAGACTATGGGCTCTTGACTACATGTTCCGACCTGAACGGGACCTCTTACATCAGGAGTAATGTACGATGGTCTGCGCCTGAGCTCTTCGAAGTTCCGGACACCGAGGATGCATCTAGCTCACCAAGACTAGAAAGTGACATTTATTCATTTGGATGCATCGCATACCAGGTCTGTCGACAACGTGTATTTGCAGCGCTCTTGTCCTCATTTATGTCAGGTTTTATCGGGCAAGCAGCCATACTGTAACATTCGCAGTGATCACCAGGTGGTTGTGGCCATCCTCAAAGGTGTGAAGCCTAAGCGTCCAGACATCCCTGCCATCGAAGATTGTCACTGGAACTTTATCGAGCAATGTTGGGTTGAGTCATCACAACGACCTCCTATTGTTGATGTCCGAGATTTAATGTATCGCTATAGAGATGCTATGTGTTAACTCATGTTTTTGTATCAGACAAGTTTGGTAATCGATTCCGTGCACATTAAACATATGGGGGTTCATCGATTTTAGGAGAGCCAGCTTGGGAGATCCACGATTCGATCCGCACACTCCAAGGCTTGCTATATTGCCAACCCCTACCTGGTTGTGTTGGAATCATGCGCCTAAACTGTGGCAGTACGGCCGTTCTATCTGTCTCCTGCGAATGAATGAAATGATATAGTATCATGCAGGCTGTTCTGTTCTAGCAATGTGTATGTCTCAAGGCAAAACACCGCAGGACTCGACTGGTTCATATCAATATGTCCATGTTGTAGTCACCCTGGCGGAGAACGAAAATTTACGATTATTAACGCCCATTCAAACGGGAAGTTCCGTCTACTTGAAGTCGATTCATTCACTCTGCACGACGAGGCGGAAGGCAAGGAAGTGACTATTGTCGCGGGTAGTGCTGCTATAAGGGAGCCCATTGGGGAAAGTCAGCCGGTTATTGGTTGATCCAATGGAAGAAACGGAGGACGTCTAGCGCGACTTTTGATTCACTAGACTGTTGGCCAAATAATCTCCAACTATTCATATTGTAAAAGAAGGTACTAATATACTATTGTCTTATTGTTTCTGCGCTCAACCTGCCTCGTTAAAAGAGCACACCTATGAGTCTACTAAACTAAATGATTCTACCTTTCTTGTCCCACTGCAGGTCTTGGTTAGAGAATGTCAGGAGGAAGCTGTTGTGGTGGAGAAGCAGCCCGTCTGTCACCAGTGATAGTGGGATAGACCCCGACAACCAGTAAGTCCATAATACCTTGTGGCCATGCACTTCTTCATGCGACTTTTCATGCAGCTTGCTCGACCTTACGGGATTTGTATCCAAGGACTCGCCTCACCCAATAGCGCACGGTAGTTTCGGGGATGTGTGGAAATGCACCTATATCGCATCCAACCGTCCAGGCCTGGAGGCAAGCATGCTACACGTATGACTGTCCTGCAATCTGAATCCATGACAGGTGGCAGTCAAATCTATAAGGATCGATGTCGCAGGTGACGAATTCAGGGCCCGAGTTACTCAAGTACGTTATCGGTTTCCCCTTTGTATGTGATGCGCTTGTTCAAACCTCATGTCTTCATAGAGACTCTTGGGCGATTTTCGTGCACGCAAGCAACTGCATCATGAAAATCTTTTGCCTCTGCTCGGTTTCAGTCATGAGTTCGGGCTACTTCCAGCGATGGTTTCTCCCTGGATACACAACGGCTCGCTCACTACATATCTTGAACATCATTTCACAGAAATGACCATCAAACAAAAGCTCCTGATCGTGAGTTGCTTCTCAGAAGTGCTGTTACATCATGGTATTCATTGGAACCTTAGTTACGGCAAGTCGCTGCAGCCATCAGCTACCGTGTGTGGAATCTTCAATAGTTTGTGAAAACAATAAGTAACAGCATTACAGTCCACTCGAAGGGCGTTGTCCACGGTGACCTTACCGCCGTATGTACTTGTTGTCTGATACATGCCTTCTAGTTCTGATCTGAAACGCCAGAACAACATTCTGATAGACTCAGACCGCAATGTCCACGTAGCAGACCATGGAATTCTTACCATGTGTTCTGAGCTCTCAGGGACTTCATACATCAGGAGCAACGTGCGGTGGGCTGGACCAGAACTCTTCGAGGTCCCCGAGAGCGAAGAATCATTGACTCCACAACCAGCCAGCGATATCTATTCCTTCGGATGCATCATGCTTCAGGTTCGAGGCGTTCCCTAGTGGTTGCGTTAGTTTGCGACTAAAGATTCCATAGGTTATGACAGGCAGACCACCTTACGCAGATGTGCGAAGCGATCACCAAGTCATTGTCCTGATACTGAAGGGTAAGAAGCCTACAAGGCCATCGAGTCCGCACGACGCAGATTCTTTCTGGGATTTCATCGAAAAATGCTGGGGTGATATAGGACGTCGCCCCTCTGCCGTTGATGTTCTGAACTTCTTAGGATCAGATCATATTACTGCGCTAGTTAAACAAACACAGAGCTGATCGATCGCCAATCGATTTATGATATCATTTTTACGTTGAGGTTTCACGGTGGTGAGGTGCATTCCTACTATTATGTAAGCTCGAATTTTTCAGCAAGTCGCCTCTACTTATCTCATGTTGGACTTGTATAGATTAGTCACTGCAGTTGTGTCCACTCAGCATTCCAACGCATGATTCAGTGGGCATTTTTCTTTTAAAGAAAAAATTTGTTGTCCTTTCGAGTTGAAGACCCATGCCGGATGTAGCCTATGATATATTCACGGGGGCCGCTTATCTATCGTAAGTGTGTATGTAGTATGACGTGTTGAATATACGGTAAACGTGCACTCCGTGGACCCCCCATCAGCACGATGTCGGGGAAAGGCCGACACTGATTCCGTACGGGAGGAGATCTATGGTACGATGTTCTCGGAGAGATAGAGTTGAATATTTGGGAGTCGCGCTTCTTGCCAGTGTTGCGTTATGTCGCTAGGTTCCAACTTCGGAGTCTGTATGCATGAGCGTTGATGCGCATTGGTAAGTTTATTTTCCAATACTTATTTTGTTTGGCTGGTTGCCCGAGAGATCAATAGGTGCCTCTCTGTACCACGGGACTAACTAACCCTGACTAACTTCTTGCCACCACAGTGGATCTTGTGCGCCAGCCGATCACTACCACTTTATTCAACATGGTACTATTAGCAACTAGTGTCCGGCAATGTCCTGAAACTTCCCTTGGAGCGATGATCATGAAGGTATGTACAAATTAGTATTGGTTTACATGCTGCAAACGTTCATTTTAGGTCTGCGTGCAAAACCTTCAAGGTTTTTCCCTGTGCAGGTGACTCATACCATACATGAGCTAAAAGCCAGTGTCTACATGATAGTCAGGGGATGCGAGTCTTGTTATGCAAGCCCCAAACCTCTAGGTGCAGATATTGGTGATTTGAAACGAAGGAAATTATTCATGATTGATCAAGGCAGAGGACTGACCTGTTCAAGGGTTCGGTGGCAGAAACCCGCGAATCAACGCTGGATGATCGAATTAAACAAGAATCAGAACTACGGAACCTTACCCTCGCCTGTCACGACATGTCACCTTACATCACCGATCTGTTCCATATCTTGGAGCATGAGTCATATTGCATGAAAACCTCACGATCAAGGTGCGGTTTCAATATGGCCCAGTTGCCAATAGAACTTGTCATACGTGGGAATGTTTCTTTGAGGTCCTATGCAGTGCGAGCGTTAAAGACGCCTTGCATGCCTTATTACTATATGAACGAGTGGTTCGAAAATCATTGGTGCAGGTAGAATGGGACGGGCCAATTCAGTGCATTCAGTCATCAGTTGCTTTTCTCAGTCAAGACTGACTCAGACAAGGCCAACGCACAAGCCATTAATTGCTTCGATTTGGCTCAAGCCTTCAATAACAAACATTGACCCTCGCAGAACGACTGACTTGCTTTAACATCGTTTTGTAGCAGGCGATGTTAGAACTAACATGACATATTTTTCGAACCTCTTATCTCTTTTCCATGAGGATTATCTTAGCCGCCGAGAGTGAATATGGCTTTGCGACTGCTCTTTTCAGTATTGCCAGTGCTGTTCACTTGCTGTTCACATCCCTGACAACACGTTTCAAGATGTCTCATTGTCCGCCATAGATCGGAAGTGGAATTTCCCCTCGACGCCTAATAACGTGAGCGTCTGTAGTGGAAGGCCAGCGTTCATCATCGATCTAATTCATCTACAGCGCTGCTTCGACCAATACTAGTCGTGGTGTCCTCGGTTGAACCCTACGCAGCCTCTTTCCACCGTAATTATCGGTAGGATAACTTTGCGATATCGTCGCACTAGTGTTTTTTGCATATAAGACTGTAGTTCATCGATGCTAGGGAACAGGACCATCTTCCACTGTGATTTCTCGTCGACATGCTCGATCGCGTTCAACAATTCCTGCATGGTCTTGTACGTTTGTTGACATTGTCCATGGAGCCATCCATTCATCTCACTTTAACAGGTTGGCCATGCACCAGGTGGCCAAACATCTCCTGTTCAGCCTTCCGACGATACAGAGGACTTGTATGTCATTTCTTTGCCTCAGCAGGACTTTATAAACATGGAACAGTAATAGTGTCCCCTGTATCAATCCAAGTGATATCCACCGGGAAACCAGCTACCCAACCGCCTCGAGTGGTTTGGGAGATGTTTACAAGTGTAAATGGAACCGTGGCGCAAGCTCTGATGAGGTATTTCATGAACTTGCTTTTTCTGCATATCCTGATTATGACTTCAGGTGGCGGTCAAATCCCCACGATTCCCAAGTCTAAGTGATCTTGAAATTGTCAAAATCAACAAGGTATGTTGGGTGCCGGTCTGATGGCGGCACATATGAACTTGTGAGACGCAGAACCTTGACCGCGAGATCCGTATATGGGCCGCGTTAAAGCATCAATATGTATTGCCCTTACATGGCACTGTAGAGCAGTTCGGCCCATTTCGCGCATTGGTTTCCCCCTGGATGCCCAACGGGACTTTGGACTCTTACCTTAAGCATGTACATGAGACCCTCTCGATGATAAATAGGCTTCGGCTGGTGAGTCATATCCACGACGACGAGTACGGGAACTTATTACGTTTTCAAACAGCTTGAACAAATTACTGAGGGGCTCCGGTATCGTGAGTGATGGATCAACTTTGGATGTCACAAATATAACTTTGTTTTCTGCAGTCCACGACCACAACGTCATACACGGCGACCTCACCAACGTAAGTTCACAGATGCCATGCAACCGGAATCATCTTATGATAATCGTAGAGTAATGTTCTGGTTGCTGCCGACGGGTCCCCTCGTCTTGCAGATTTTGGTATCTCCAATATCATGGTGCAATCCAACCCTGCCTTTTCCTACCACACCGGTGCAGTACGTTGGGTCGCTCCAGAGCTTCTTGACCCCCCAGAAGAGCAACCCATACAATGCGCAACGATATCCACTGACATATACGCTCTCGGCGGTATCATGCTTCAGGTTCGTGGTCTCGCGTTGGCTGACTGGTGATACTAACTTCGCCTGCGTGCAGGTCCTATATGGGAAAAAGCCTTACTGGTGGCTGAAGTCTGCCATGCACGTTACTTCTGCTAAGCTCAAACGCACAGAGCCCGTTGACTCCTCCATCGAAATCCAGCGTAATCACCTGAAATTCATGCGGCGGTGCTGGTCAACGGAGAGTGAGCTTCGGCCGTCAGTAGAAGAGGTAATAAATCATCTTCAAGAAGCACTGTTGAATGAGGCTTCGTTTGTATAAAGTCTTGGTTTTGAAGTGATCCTCTTTCTTGTTGTTATGTTAACTCCGGGCGTGTCCTACCATATATCAGATTGCTCCGTGTCCGCTCTCACTTCTCAGTGTCGTATGATTCACTAGCTGTATTTGTATTTATGTAGGAGCAATACTAATGCGCTAGCAGACTACATGCAATTACCAATCTTCATAGTGTATGTAAACAAGGATAAATTAGGAAACACATGAATGTTGTTCCGAGTACACAGCATCCTAAGCTAGTTCATCGTATTGTTGTTACTCTGCTCCTAAGAACTTCGCAATCGCGGAAGCCACTGGTCGATCTCCGGATCTGACAGATATGCATTTCAACGAATACTCCTTGTGTACGTCTTCAATGTCAGTGAATTGACGGAAGGGTTCTGTTCCTGAGACTCTTGCAGTAATGATGTGATATGCTTGCGTTAGCCAGAGGTAAGGTGCACGTCCACAAAACAGCTGCACATGATCAGCACAGTAACTGACATGCAATCGAATGGTGGGGAACACACCTGAAGCATGATGCAACCATATGAATATATATCGGCAGCTTTGGTTGGTACGACCACTCCCCCTTGCTCAGGTAAAGCAAGCATCTCAGGTGCCATCCACCGCACATTTCCTTGGTGGCACGAATTGAAGGTAGAGTTTTGTGATTCTGAAAGGATTACTGAGAGACCGAAGTCCGCAAGATGGAGCTTCCCATCGGCGCTGAGTAGAACATTGGTCTGTAGATCGAGTTGTCATACTAAGACATCAGAGATACGACTTTTAACACGTACACATGTTAAATCGCCATGAACCACTTCGTTGTCGTGTACTGACAAGTCGGTGAGCATGTCTGATCCAGATACAGAAAAAATATAGATGCACAATACTTGAGGCCAGCCGCCATCTGTTTTAACTAAAGACATGTTAGAGCTCGTCCGAATGTTGTGATACGGTGCATACCATTCTCAGTTTGTCGGTCTTGGAAGGAACACATCCCTTTTTCAAATAACTATCAAGCGATCCATTTTCCATCCACGGAGAAACTAGGGCAGGGAGTGGCCCGAAGCCATCAATAACACCATTGAAAGTAAGAATATTTTCATGCTCTAGGGTGATCCAAACATAAGCCTCGCGACGAATTCTCTGTGAGTTAAAATGGGTGAACACGACGACTTTCAGTTGGTTCTTGCTCCTACCTTGCTTGTCCTATTCACCAGTTCTGTATCATCTGCTTGAGGAACCCTGACTGATTTGACTGCAACCTAAAAGGTAGCTGATATTGTGAATTTTCGATCGAGTGCAGAATTACCTTGAATGTTCCAACCTGAGGTCGAGACCAAGAACACTTCCAGACATCACCGAGCCCTCCTGTACCACTGGGAAACGACTCAAGTTTTGTGACTTCTGTCGTAGGAATGTTATCTGGCTTAATTTTGAAATCAACTCGGTGAAGGGGCTGGGGACTGCCATTTCCCTTCTATCGAGGCCCGAGGTAATCTGTGATTGTTATTCACATTGAATACAAGGGCATGAACTTACCACAGATTTTTGAGAGCAGCAATTACCCATTACAGGATAACAGCAATGCTAGGCCACAGCGTTCGAGGTGGCGAAAGGCAGCCGTAGAGACGATATCGTTGTTAACTTGAAGCGGTTGGTCTGCAGGTATATAATTGAGAATACTACAGACGCTCAACAGACACCGCGTGGTGGGGCAGTGAATTGTCACACCATCACTAATGCCGGTCTGTGTAGAACTTTGATACTACAAACTGCAAGATGTAAGCTTGATGTACCAACACGAGGCCGCACTGTGGCAGTGTTCACTAACAAAAAGTTCTTTCGTTATGTAAATGACGTCATCAAGTTCCTTCCACCTTCAATGTGTCCACGACTTTAAAAGCGCTCGTCGTCACCGGTCACCACTGCAGCACACGCCTTTATTTCGTGATTATTACGCCCACATTGTTATTAGAAGACACCAGATCTGGGCGCGGGTACACAATTCTGTTGGGACTCAGGGAGTAGTCGCCTCATCCAATCGTGAATGCTTTCATGATACATATAGCAGCAGTCCAGATATTCTGTCACGCGATGGATGAAATCTTCTTAGAAACATATAGGTCTTCTATCAGACCATCACGAAGGACTCCACTAACGCACTGGTTGGCAGTGCCTACAGTCAAACCGAAATCTTCAGCGCTCTGGAAGTTCTTAAAGGTATGTAAGGGATGTCCGTAAACGGCAGTAAAAACAGTGATCCTGTAGACTCATCTACACACTTGACCGCTCCCTGACCAATTTTGAGCGTGGAGAATTGCCGCGGGATGACCCGCCAGGAACATACCGTTTCTCTTATTGCTTTCCACCAGATTTGAGATGGCTCGCTCTTCAACTGGGGATTCAGAAAAGGCTCACGCGTGAACGCAGTCCAAGGAGCCTCATGGTTATGCTCAGTCACATCTCTTTGTCGCACTATGGCCTCAGATGAGACATGCTGAGGAAAATCCACCCCAAGTGTTCGTTTCATTCACTTGTCCAGCTTTATCGGGGGTTCGCATTTCTACATAGAACGTTTGATGTCGGGACTGGGTAGTTTCCCGAGTTAACCGCACACTTATCATGGTTAGACTATGTGATCCCTCATTCAAGGTACGTGCTTAGTGTCTGAAAAGTGATGTTTGACGCCTCGGTCCTGACACTCTAGGTGTTCGACAGTCGGCCAGTGGGACGAGCTCGCTCATTGGGGGGAAAAAAAATCTTACCATCTCCCTTAGCTAATTTCTCTCCAGGTCACGCAGCACTCAAATAATCATTCATGGCGTTATTACTACTAGTGTTCTGATATTGATCGTATCTGCCAATGACAGGTGAAAGCTTTATGATCTGGCGCTACACAATAACTGGCTGGCGCAACCCTTTAATAACAAGACAAGCGTCATGATCTAGGCCACATAAAGCCATATAACTTGCTTCACACACAGGAAGCTTGATCCCGTGCAGCTTTACTACACATTCCCTCGGCCTTACCCAAAATCGTTTCCGGCTCGAAGTGTTCTGATCTTCGATATCGCGAAATGCCATTACTCTTCAATCATCGCACAGGGTGATACAGTCCTTGGCCCGGTTCGAGTCTGCCTCCGATCGATAACTGGGAAAAAATTGTCAAGCGCCACGCATGTACTTGCATAATGAATTTTGAAGCATAACATTTCGATCGAAGGTTTGATTTGAATAGGTGAGCGTTAATCTTGTATGTGTGTGAATGCATGGTAGGGATTCATATAATCAAACATGTGCATCGCAAACTATCTTCCGCCGAGTCTGATGGAAAATGTGGAGTATACCAATCACCGATGTATACGACCATTGAATAATACAGCCTCTCAGGGTTTTTCATTACATTCGCTATCAAGGCGCTAGGTTTCGGGCTCAACCAGGTCGCATGGCCTCATGGCCGTGGTATTTTTGGGTTGACGGCATGGTTGATTTATCTCTTCAGTAGTGGTATATAGAGATGCCCGTTTCGTCTCCTACATCCCAGTTGTCTCATTTTGAACTCTGATATCTAGCTTTACTTCGCAATGGGCGATCTCCCACCCGTAAGTCAATATGGCTTCCATGTTTTCACGTTGACGATATACTAATATCATTGGCAGGAGTCAGTTCAATTCAAAATTGAACCAGACCTTATTCCTGCGACAAACATCGTAAGAGATGGCAACTTTCCTACCTGTACAGGAGGGCTTGGTGACATCTGGAAATGTTTAATGACTACACGATCTGGAACTCAACGCCCTGTGAGTTTAGACATGGGTAGAAGACTCATCATTCATTATAATCAAGGTCGCCGTCAAATCTATCAGGGTCCTTTCAGTAACAGATGCGAAAATATTGAAAGCGATAGGCAAGGTTAGGGCGGATATTGATACGCAGTTCCACTCGCTGATACATCTACTCCCCAGAAAGTTCGTCGTGAGGCCTATGTTTGGATACAGTTGGAACACGATCACATTCTCCCTCTCGAGGGCGTGACTTTCGCTGAAGAATTCGGGCTACTTCCAGCATTAGTGTCGCCATGGATGGAAGAAGGATCGCTGGACGATTACTTGAAGCGCAAGTTCCCCAGACTGTCCGAACCTGGAAAACGAGAGCTTGTAAGTGTCAAATGACTACTGCACTAGCTTATACTTAGCCATGATTTCAGGTATGGCAGGTAACTGCTGGTATTAGTTACCGTGAGTTTCGTTGTTAACAGATGTAGCGATCGCGCTGTTTACTAAAGACTATCCACTTAGTGCACGGCAAGGGTATCGTGCACGGCGACTTGACAGCGGTAGGTCTTATCCCAATCCACATGTAGTGTGTAGCTGAATTCAATGACAGACCAACGTTTTGGTTGACAGCACCGGTCGACTCCGTCTCGCAGACTTTGGTCTATCGATGGTTCTTGCCGAGGCAGGGAACGCTACATTCAACTCCTGTCACGCAGGAAACGTACGTTGGATGCCCCCAGAGGCTCTCCGAGACGGAGATGAAGATGATGATGAAGCTAAAGACGAGAAGCCAACTAAAGCTTGGGATGTCTATTCGTATGGCTGCATAGTGTTTCAGGTCTGTCGGATTGTCAATACACGAAAACAGTCTTCTTACAATAATCCAAGATCTTTGTGGGAAAGCAACCCTACGCGTGGATAACAAGTGTTCTACAAGTTATGGGCGCTATGCAGAAGGGACGTGCACCTTTCAGGGGCATAGAGAGTCATGGGGTGTATCAACAATTCTCACCATGCTTGAATGAGATATCAGCCCATCGTCCGACGATAGACGATATCATGAGATTTCTGGGGCCACGGTAAGTGTCGTCGTGTAATGAAATATCACGATAGTGTATACCAATTATAGTGACAAGGTTGGAGGATATTGCCACACGATTTAGTACTCAAAACCCGCTTTTATGGGATAGGGTTCTGTAGTCCCGTAAGATGCTGCACAATGAAGACGATGTTATGTCTGTTCCTTTTTTACCTGTAGATTGCGCACTGCGCAGAGCAGAAGTCAACTCAACAAGATCTGACCAAAGACACCACCATTGTTGCTCACCCAAGTGCTTGCCACATCGAAAGATAAATTATTATCATACAACAGTTTTGCAACCTAGATTAGCGTAGACCCGGGACTATTCTCAAAATACCACGCCCTTTCAAACTGAACACCAGCAAGCTGCTGAATCAATATTCAGTTCTCAAGATATACTGACAATACACATACTGAATAATGACGCGCTGCGGCGGCTTTTTCGTGTCACCCGTCTCGTCTGTGTCAGTAACATTTTCTCTGTTGAAATCCAAGTCAACTGAGCTAGCACAAGAGGGGCCATCTTCTTGCAGGCCCTGGGAGGAACATATTTTGCAGCTGCATGCGATGTTGGCCGCTTATGTTTTATCATGGTTTGGGCAAGCGATCTATAGGCAGTAAACCACCAAGTGCGTCGTACTAGTACTATCCCTTCCACTGCAATCGGCACCCCACAGAAGTCGGCACTTTCACAAAACTCGTATTTCTAGCTACTTAAACACAAAATTCTTAACATCTGTATCATTCTCTCTCTAATACAACTCATTACGAGGTTGAACGACCACGATTAAAGCAGAATTGAGTGAGATAGTCGAAAGTGCCGAAGTCACGCAGAAATGTCACCTGCCGATACATGCCATGACGGAGTTTCAAATTGCACCCCCACTTTGGAAGTGCCGACTGGTGCAGCGCTGCGCGTCCGCATTCACAAGTTTAAGTTAGCAGCGGTAGACGAGGAAAGCTGCGAGCTTCGTCAGACCCGACATATGAGCCACGCATTCAGGTTTCAATTCAGAGAATTGCAAATGGGTTATACTGCAGCAAAAGAACAGAATGTGAGTCGTGTTTCGTCATGTCACAATGCACATGGTCTCCCTATATATCCACCTCGATTTTACAACTACGGCACTAATAACAGTCGCCCTCGTACTTAGGTATATCTACTATTCAATACTATACTTGCTCATTCGAACGAATACTAATTGACCTTGCCCACTTGCTTGACTGCCGAACTGACTTTAAAATTGGCCTACGTGACATATCATGACTCACAGTGACATTTGCGTGACTGCCGACTTCTGTGGGATAGTACCGTATTACTCAATTTTCACGTTGCGCATGTTTCAGAGTCCGACTCATCCTGCCGAATGCTGCCGCTTGACCGTCCTAAAGCTGTTTTCGTTTTCGAAAAAATGAATGTGAACTCCCGGACTCAGGTCTTTCATATCATTGTACTATAGCCATAGTTATAGATTCTGATTCTACGATAGACTAGTATGCATGAGTCGTACGATTCTATGGACAATAACATTGCCATGAGGTACCGAGCCAGCGGATATGCGATCCTATATTATACTTGAACACTGCACTATGCCAGTGAGGTGTGGAGGAACGATACACGCGGGAGGTTTTACGACACGCTAGAACAAAGGTACGAGTCTCAGTATTCGTTTCGAATCTCTATTAACAATTGTTTGTACCTAGAACAAAGGTACGACTAGATGTACGTCAGCGCTTGCGCTCGAACGTTACAGTGGGACTTGTACTTACGTCTCAGTATTCGTTTCGAATCTGAGACGTTTCGACGAAAACAGCGTCCTCTTATACGGTGAGTCTGCCAGCAATAGCTTTGATGAAAAATATATACTTAAAGAACGAAAAGATTGCCGACGTTGACACGTCGTCGACGTTCTCCGTTTGGAGACGCTCGCACTCGATGTGCTCTATTCTTCGGCCGTATCGTCCTTTCCTTTCTCAGCTCTCTCTCTCTCGGCCTTACTTCCCTCGGACACATCGGCTCTCAACACTCCCCCTCGAGCGTTATCCAAACACATCAATGTCCTCAACCTCTGGAGTCGGGGACGTGCCAATGGCTTCGTGAACGCGTCCGCGACATTGTCGTCACTGGGGCAGTAGATTATCTTGAAGGTACCGTCCTTCACGTGGCCGCGTACGAAGTGGTATCGCAGGTCTATGTGCTTGGTGCGCGATTGGAATTTTCCCGTCGAGACTAACGCTATAGCAGCTTGGTTGTCGCAGAAGATGGGTGTGGGGAGGTCTTGGACGTCGTAGAGCTCGCGGATGAGGAGTTGCAGGTAAAGTACTTCCCTTGCCACGCTGGTCAACGCTATGTACTCAGCTTCAGCTGTTGACAGGGCTATGATAGGCTGTTTGCGCGCGCTCCACGAAACGGGGCCTCCATGGAGCAGTACGATGTACCCGCTCATGGAGTGCCTATGTGGCTGCGATGCCCAATCGGCATCGACAAACGCCTCAATTCCTCCCTCGCTGGATCCCAACGTCAGCTCATAGTCTGCGGTGCCTTTCAGGTACCGCAGGGCGCGTTTGGTGGCCTCCCAATGGGGTCTCCCCGGATTCCTCATAAATTGCGACAGTGTTGCCACCGCAAAAGCGATATCTGGCCGGGTACTCGTAGCTGCGTACATTAACGAACCGATCGCGCGTTGATATGGTATGTCTCGCATAGCTTGGAGTTCGGCGTGTGTTGCAGGGGACTGATCTATGGAAAGGACAGTACCTGGTTCCATGGGCGTGTGCAGGACCTTCGCGTCCTCCAGGTGGAACCTTTCGAGGATCGTCTCGACGTATGCCTTCTGTGAAAGTGTCAAGGTGCGTGCTACGCGGTCCCTCGTCACCTTCAGCCCCAATAACCAGCTCAACTCCCCTAGGTCGCTAATCTCGAAGTGCGCGCGCAGCTCGGACTTAAACCGATGGATATGGGATATATGGTTGGCGGTGACGGCCATGTCGTCGACAGAGACGGTGATGACGACGTGTTCGCGCGAGGTGCGTTTGTAGAAAACGGCTTGATCTACTTTTGACCTGCTGAAGCCCATTTCATTGAAGGCTCCAGCTAGCTCCTGCGCCCACTCATATCCTGCTTGTTTGAGTCCAGGTAAGCTTCTTTTCAGCTTCAGTACCTTCCCTTCCTGACCATCCTTCAAGTATCCAGGGGGCGCTCGCATATATATGTCCTCCTGCAGACTCGCATATAGGTACGCACTTTTAATATCGACTTGGTGTATTTCCCAGTCGTGCTGAGCAGCCATCGTTAGGACTGCACGTATTGTGCTCATATTGGCCGTGGGGGCGAAGGTTTCGAAGAAATCGACCCCGTACTTCTGGCGCTGCCCATTTGCAACTAGGCGCGCGCGAAGCTTCAGCTTCTCGCCGTCCGGCCCGCGCTTTGTGGCCAGGACGTAATGGCATGGGATAAGGTTTACGCCTCGAGGTGCGTCTACGATTTCCCACGTACCTAGCTTCTCGAGTTGACTGACTTCGTAATTGATGGCTTCTTGCCACTCTGCAGCGTCTGGGCCCTTCAAGGCTTGTTGGAGGGTCGGTTCTGGTTGGACGGCGGCCAATGCTAGGTGAATATGCGCCTCTTCATCCAAGAGGTCGAGTTCTGACGCTTCCAACAGGCTTTCCATGGTTAGGGCTGCCGTTTGGCCCTCATTCAGCGCCGCATAGTACCCTGGGGGTGGTCTTACCCTCGTCGACCTCGCTTCAGGAGTAGATGGTTGAGGTTGCTGGGCAGTAGACGGTTGAGGTTGCTGAGGAGTAGATGGTTGAGGTTGCTGTGGCATGGTGATGGGCTGGACGCTACTAGGTGAGTTATTATTACCCTTGCCGCTGTTATGTTCGTTGACTACAGCAGACTCCCCCTCGTCCGGCATACCATCGGCTGCCAGGATCGGCGTGAAGGTCACATTCCTCTCCACCGAGACACGCCGTCTGCCGGGCCAATACACCCGGTATCCTTTACTTTCAGCGTCTACCCCCACAAAAACTGCCTCCTCCGCCCTCGCCTCCAGCTTACCAGCCTCCAGCATATGGACGAAGACCCTGGCCCCAAATTCATGGGCCTGCGACAAGTCCGGCTTGGACTTGCGCACCAACTCGTAGGGCGTGCTACCTGGGATCGCCCTTGAAGGTAGGCGATTCTTGAGCCAAGTGGCGTAACTAACGGCCTCGGCCCACAGGTACTTTGGCATATCTCTGCCTAGGAGCATTGCTCTCGCATGCTCGACGAGTGTCCGGTTGAGTCGTTCGGCGACACCATTCTGTTGGGGTGAGTCGTGCACTGTTAGCTGCCGCTCTATACCTTGCTGACGCAAGTATTGATCGAACTCGGCGCTCAGATACTCTCCTCCTCTGTCCGAACGGATTTTGCGCACGCGCACACCTGGTGATTGACGGGCCACCCATGCCTCATAGGACTTGAACGCGGTAAGTGCGTCACTCTTTTGTTTGAGGAACTCGAGTCGCGTCTGCCGGCTAAAGTCGTCCGTGAAACTGACATAATATTTACAGCCTCCCAAACTCGTCGTCTGCGCCGGTCCCCAGAGGTCCGTATGGACTAGTTCTCCGTATGTAAGTGCGCGCATCTTCGTTTCTCTTGGGAAGGACTGCTGAGCTGACTTAGCTTTCACGCAGACTTCACAGAACTGGATGGCGGGCGCCGGATCTATGTCTATGCCCAGGATTAGGCCCTTCTTGACTGCGTCAAGAAGGGCCGCATGTGATACGTGCCCTAGGGCACGATGGACATCATTGATGGTAAGCTTTGTCCTGGCGACGTTGGCACGATGCTTACGGTCGGACGTTACAGCGTAAAGTCCCTGGACTTGGGGTATTTCTGCGATCGTCCTTCGTTCGGGGGGAGCAGACAGTATCCTGCACATTCCTCCTTCGAACAGCACGGCCAAACCGGCGGAGGCGATCTTATTGGTGGAGATAAGGGTAAATGCCATGGAGGGGGCATATAGGACGTCTTTTAGCGTCACGGTCGTTCGTTTCGAGCCCAACGGTAAGTCCATCCTCACGTCTCCTCGTCCTGTCGCATTGACAGTAGCTCCATTCGCAGTGTATATCTTCTGCGGGGCGATCTCAACGAAGGATACAAATTTTGCCCTATCCGGGCAGAAATGAGAGGTCGCGCCGGAGTCTACTATTGCTCCTCGGCGCTCTGGAGGTACGTCCATCGATTTTGCTATGACTGCGAGGTCTGACGTAGCGAAAGCGTAGTTGTCCTTTGGCTCCGGCTCTTTGGCTACATTGGCACTTTGTTTTTGGGTGCGTCCTCCTTGTCTCTGCCGTTGATTCGGCCCCTGACCTTCTTTTCCTCCACCTTTTCGCCAACAGTCACTCTTCCAGTGGCCCTTACGATCGCAGTTCGTACAGACTGCGTCGGGGTTGGATTTTGGAGCCGAGCTCTGCGAGCTTGTGCTCCTCCCTGCATTTGTTCTCGCGGAGAGCGCACTGTTGGTCCCGCGTTTGTTGGGACGTCGTTCGGTGAGTAACCGGTGCTCGTATTCCTCTGTGATGATGGTGATGAGTTCGTAGGGCGAGAGGGGAGTTTTCGTTATCTTGGCCGCTGCGTTCATCGACGACAGTAGCGGCCGGTAGGATTCAGGTAAGGACCCTAGGATGATGGCATGAAAGTCCGTATCAATGACGGCTACCCCCATTCCAGCTAACGACTCCCTCAGGCGCAAAAGCTCTGAAAAATGAGCCTTGACGTCACCACCTTCTTCGCACCTCGTCTCCTGGAGCCTCCGTCTCAGATCTATCTGGACGAGTTCGGTTTTGCCTTCATGTATGTGGCATATTTCCTTCCAGATTTCGGACGCGGATGCTAACTTTTGGACACGTAACAGCAGCCGATCTGTGATCGTGCAAAATATTTGCTGTTTTACGAGTGAGTTCTTTTGTTGATACTCATCGGTCTTTGCGTCGAGCTCATCGATTTCTTTCTGCGTAGGTGTTGTACCATCCGGCTTCGTAACGGCCCCCGTAGAGCTCTTTACGAAAGGCGTAGGCTCTTTAGCTCGTCCATCGGTATATCTCGTAAGTCCTCGTGCACCTATAGCCGTTAACGTCCTTTCCTTGTAGGTTATCCAGTTCGAGCCATCTTCGGCGAGCTTCGGGATGTTAAAAAGGTTTGAATTGGTGCTGGGAGTCGACAAGTCCATGGAGGAGACAGGGCTCATAACCTGTGGAGGAACGATACACGCGGGAGGTTTTACGACACGCTAGAACAAAGGTACGAGTCTCAGTATTCGTTTCGAATCTCTATTAACAATTGTTTGTACCTAGAACAAAGGTACGACTAGATGTACGTCAGCGCTTGCGCTCGAACGTTACAGTGGGACTTGTACTTACGTCTCAGTATTCGTTTCGAATCTGAGACGTTTCGACGAAAACAGCGTCCTCTTATACGGTGAGTCTGCCAGCAATAGCTTTGATGAAAAATATATACTTAAAGAACGAAAAGATTGCCGACGTTGACACGTCGTCGACGTTCTCCGTTTGGAGACGCTCGCACTCGATGTGCTCTATTCTTCGGCCGTATCGTCCTTTCCTTTCTCAGCTCTCTCTCTCTCGGCCTTACTTCCCTCGGACACATCGGCTCTCAACATGAGGCAGCTAGAATAAAAAAGACGAGAATGAACCAGTTCCGAACAGCGATATTATGTAGATGAGACCCAGTCAGACATAGCTTTCTCAGCGAGAAAGCCCAGTACCTCCTCCACTGATGGACGACTCTCACTATTGATTGACCAGCACCGCCGCAAGAAATCCAGATGACGTGCTTGAATTTGCATGGTGTTATTTATGGGCTCTTGGCCTTTGTACTTTGATGACACAACTTGCACGGCATTCTGGCTAATCCACCAGTAGGGTGTTTTGCTGTATAATACCTGCGAATACCGTGTTAGCGTCATAAAAAAACGTAAATGAGGCACTGACCTCAAGCATGATACACCCAAGAGCATATATATCACTGGATTTGGTGGCACATGGCACGGTTTCACCTTCCGGGAAGAGGAGTTCTGGAGCTGCCCAACAAACTGCGCCATTGTGGAAGGAGAATGCCGGATTAGATTCTACCATGATATTCGAAACACCGAAGTCTGCAAGGCGCGGGGATCCATCAACAGCGATTAGGACATTTTTCTATACTAATGATCAGTGGGTCACGAAAGGTATAATGTAGGTAAACCTACACTGGTCAGATCGCCGTGAATCACGTCATTGTCGTGGACTGCCCGCAGTATACAGTCAAGCCGGTCGTCTCCAAGCCAATATGTTACTTACGATATTTGAGCCCCTCGGTAATCTGTTTAAGCTTTGAGAAACAGTAAGCTCCGGTAATCGGCGTCGAAAGAGAAACTTACAATGCGAAGCCTGTCCAACCTCGCAAGGGTTGTATTTTCACGAAGATAGGAGTTCAATGTCCCGTTCGGCATCCAGGGGGAAACCAATGCTCGAAATGGACCAAAACCTGTTGCGATGCCAAGCAGGCACAATATATACTGATGTTTCAATCCGGTCCAGATCTTGATTTCGCGTTCAAGTTTCTGTGTTCCAAAGAAGTTCAGACACGCGGAGGTTTCAGATACTACCCAAACATACATGATTTATTCTGGCAATTGCCACGGCGTCTGTAAGACTTGGATACCGTGGAGATTTGGCTGCAACCTGAGCTTAGGTGAGCGTAAGCATGGATGATCGACGTGTGGCATACTTCTTCCGGACTCGCGCCCCTGTTCAATATGCATCTGTAGACATCTGCAAGTCCACCCGAAGCAGTCGGAAATTTGGTTTTCCCGGTAGCAATGCTTGTGTCCACAGTGAACAAACTGCACGTTGATGTCTGAGTAGTTGCGGTCGGAATTAAATGAATAAGTTGCGAGCCCCCTTCAGAGATGGAATCGCGCCCGCTTTCCCCGTCTTCGGAGGTATATTCAAAGGAGGTCTGGCCTAAATAAGGTTGCCGCTCACCAGAAGAGAACCGAGTAACGTCAGATGGAGAGGGTGAGCTGGGTCGATCATGGTAAAGAGGGACTTGACGTGCAAGAGCCCTCAGAGGAGTGAAAATCGACATATCGATAGGAAAACACAGGCACAAAAGGATGTCGATGTGCTTTCTCAGCAACAATTGTTTTTCGTCTTATACACAAGGATTACAACGGTTCCCGTTGATATCGCGATCAACTGATAGCTCCCGGGAATAGAAATTGCAGAAGGCGCACCAGGAAAGCCGCAACTGGGATTGAATGAAATCTACGCTGGAGCTGACCTTCCACCACATAAACGCCTATCCTATTCATAAACGCATCAAGTAAAGGCAGACACCGAGTTCATCAGATTTCCTGAGGCGTGGTCAGGGATATAGAACTACCAATCGAAATTTTAGCCCAAGCTATGCGCGATGCATCGACTTCGGCGACAACCCTGTGGTGGATGTGAATCTTGATAACCAATTCAATGTTAGCAAACGCTGCCTGTCGTCTGATCATGACTTCGAGCGCTGAGAAGTATGCGCTCATCCTAAAATAAATGGATCTATCTCTTCTATGATAATAACTCGAGGCGGCGCCTATATGACTCGTGTTGTTCTTCTGACCACTGTAAGACCACGCTTTAGACCACCCATCCGATAAGGGTGACTTACTAATGTATGCATCATATTGAGCTTTACGGTCCACCATCTACGGAAACTTGAGTGATGTGCGTGCGCGTCTAAGTATAGAGTTCATAAGCTCCCAATTAAAAAACTGCTCTGTTGACGGTGATGTCAAGGATCTCGACCTCGCCGATTGTGGATTCTCTGCTATTAGTTCGAGCCGAGAGACACGGCACCCTAGATGCGAAGGATAGTGGTTCGGTGATGTGTTGGCGGTATTCTCTTCCAGAAGTTTAATCTCGGAAGGACCATGCTTTAGGTGCGTGTGATCAATTCACTGATCCCCATGCAGATCTCAAGGACCGAGTCCTATCGTCGGATGGACATGGAAACGGGCCAAACTACATCCACATACTTGACTGGGATTTCGCTTTAAGTTCAAAGGATCAGGAGACATGGAATGTCTGCCGGCTGAAGACGAAACCACTGCATGTATAAAAGGACGAGCAATCGATGGTTGGGTCGGACCGAACTAATCTGCAAATGCCCATCGCTTGTGGATCAACCCGAACTTATTAACGAAATGTATTTGATAACTTACTATTTGATACCGTAACAGATGCAGATCATGTGGCAGAGGTATAGCACGGCGCAATACAGGTTATACAGCAACATCGTCCAATCGAGTCATATTTAGCACCCCCTTACCAAATCCACCCGCAAGCACTTTAAACCCGTTATCTTGCACATCTGCGAGGAATAGCTCGTGTTGATCTGCCATCCTCTCGTTATTCCTCCGAATCTCCTGGATGATCCCATGTTGGCGTAAGCAAAGCGGGCATTCTGTCTCGTGGTCCAGAAGACATCTATATGAAATGTACATTAGAACTGACATCACGAGATAGCCAGAAGAGGTGAAAGGAATAATTCGGACAGTTAATAAGTAAGCAAAATACGTACCGCTGGTGATACGAGTGGTTGCACATGAAATGGACGCTGGGGAGATCGAGCTGCCCGCTGCACTGAGAACAGCGCGTCACACTAAACACCTTTGCATGCATGGGGTCCTCTAGTTCAGCCACTTGCTTCAACTTCGCATTCGTTTCTAGCTGGTATGAGTTGATCAGTTGCTGGTCCTATCACACGAAAAATCATCAGCGTGAAAATGAGAAAGAAATGTAAAGAAATCACAGTTTGCACTTCTTCCCTTGCTTCCTTGATGCGTCCCATGAGCCAGTCCTTAACAAGGCCTACGCTCGCTACTCCATTCCTACTCAGTATCTGGACTACACCAAGCGGAGGTATTATCCGCTCCTTCTCGATGTGTTCCAAAATCTTCTCTACGTCCGCCTGGTGCCGCGTGAGCAGCTCCGGCGTGCTTGTTAAGAAGCGCAGCACCAGCTCATAGAGGTGCGGGTGTGTTGGGCCATATCGTAGGAGGGCCTGCACGACCTCTGCTGATGCAGAAGACTCGGATGGCGATGTGTTGTGCTTGTCCATCCAAAACCGTAAAATGTCTTCATACATACCCAGCTTCTCCCAAAGTATGACCAGACCTCGGGTATAGCTGTAGCTGCTGCAAAGAATCAATGCATGTGTTTTATCGCACGGTAAAGTGTCGCTCGTCAGAACTTTGAGTGCCTTTTCCTGTTGTTCTGGAGAGCCTCCGTCAAGGTAGAGCTCAAGCAACGTGTTCCAAACTGCTGCCTGATTGTACTTCTCTAGGTCTTCGTCTTTGTCCAGACTGGTATCTAGAAGAGAAGATGGGAGAGAGGAAAGTGATTGTCCCCACCGACGTGCGGCTACGCTTTCTAGGAAACGGACAAAATATGACGGATGATCAACAAAATGTGCGAAATAGAGTGTAGGTGAAGGTCGTTTCTCTTTGGATAGTGTTGGTGCGCTGGGCTGCGTTGTTTGAGGTTCCGTAAGGTCCTCCTCTTTGTCCAGATTGGATTCCTCAACTTTGTCTTCAGGCGCGGGTGTACGGGAGAGGGCAAGGTACGAGAGGTAAGATGGGGCGTTTGCTGGTGCGCTCGACTGTTGTGGAGTAGTGTCCTCTGCTTCAGGGATGATGAGGGGCCCAGAGATGGTGCAAAGGTCAATAAGAAGCTGTGTCGTCTCCTCCGGAAGATTATCTAGCATAGCGCGTCCATACCTAGCGAGGTTGCTTTCCGCCTATATAAATGTATTAGCCTCATACAGGAAAAAAAAACCAAAACCGAATAACGAAGATAAGGCTTACCGCGACTGCTCCCAAGTGTCTCAAATACATCAATGCTTCCCCATACTTCCCAGCGTCTTCAATCATGACCCTCAAATATTCTTCGTGTCGCTTATAGCGCTTCGCAAGGTAGCTGGCATGATCAAAGTATCCTGCCTGCCTACACACCCGGATAGCAGTGTCTAGGTCAAATGGAAGGTCGCCGTTCGACTCTGCCGCACCAGAGCGTCGAGACTCTGTTTTAATGAAGCTGTCTAAGCGTGCAACATCTTTGAGTTTGGTGTAGGTATTAAGCAGAAGAGTGGTATGATCAGCGTTTGCCAGACCAAGGGCATGTAGCTCTTGCAGATAGGTAACGAGGTTGTGAATGCGCTGAGCGTCCAGGAACTGCGCCACCATCGTCAGATCTATTTTGTTGGAAAAAAACACAAATAACTGACTTTTCTAACGACATAGCTTGGTTTCACCCAACCTGTCGTCTTCAGATAGCACGTCATCGCGCCATCCCAATCTCCTTTCGTGTAGAGGTGGTCACCGTGCTGACGATGAATATCAGCCACGTAGCTCTCGTCGAGGTGTTGTGTCTGCGCGAGACTCAGTGCAAGTGGGTACAGAGCCTTTGCGTACAGCATGGAGAGTTTTGCAGAGGTGGATTTCTCGGCAAGGCGAGTCAGCTGAACAAGGGCAGTGACGTCAGATTGAAAGTCAAGCCACAGTTCTGAGCATCGTTAGGACGCACCTGCCCATTATTTGTGAGGATGTAGATATTTCCCCACTCCGAGATCACCTCTCTGATACCCTCCGCAAACACCCCGGTATATCCAACTACCTTATTCTCCATGTCAAACACAGTCACCCTCGACGCATCACCGTCTCCACCTGCCACTTGCGCTGCAAGCTTTCGCGTAGCAGATGACGTCGTTGTAGCTGTTGTGGGTGGTGAAACGACTATCACATAGTTAAGGTGGGTGTGGATCGACGACTTGTAGCCTGTGAAAGACGTAACATCACCTCTCAGTACTTGAGTTCGTACCGATCCGCTCACCTTCATAAGCATATGGCGGCTCCCTCCCATGTAAACCATACGCATATACTGCCTCATCTCTCGCAAGCACGATCTTCTCGGCGCGCCAATCCATCACCGCACATCCTAATCCACATCCAATATCGTCTAATAACACGCTAGATCCCCCACTCCCTTTGCCAGACACGTGGTACAAGTGTACCGTGTTCGTGGTCACAATGAAAAGGTGCAAGTTGTTATCCTTAGCATCGGCATTAGTGGGACTCGGAAGTTCTCGGAAACCAAGGCCAGTGATAGGTTCAGGGGATGATTCATGAATGATCCGTGTCTTAGGCAGTGCAGTCAGGGACGTTGTGGAAGACAGCGACTGGTCCAGATGCCTGTAAAGTAGCACCGTCCCGTCGGCCAAGCCGATGGCAAGGAAAGACAGTGCAGAAGAAAGTGCAAAGCAAGAGACCTGAATTACAAGCTCACCGAGTGAAAGCTGAACGTAGTGAGTTACTCACTGGATGAGGCTTGTTGCTAGGCTGGACCTTGGCAGATTTCAGTAACACTGGTGCTTGGTTTCTCTTGTCCGTCTTCCCAAGATCCCAAATCTTGAGCAAACTACCTCGTACTGCGCTCTCCTCCCCAATTGTCACCAACACACCACTCCTCTCTGCCATGTGCATTACTCGTCCTCCCACATGTGCGACCCAGCTCGTTGTCGATACGAACTCCTTGTTTAGAGTGTGTATACTGCCGTGAATATCCGCAACGAGCAACCCAGCACTGGATGAGGTGACAGTTGAGATTTCCGAGGCGTTTTTGAAAATATCGGGTGGGTTAGCAAGGTCATGGACGTCCTTCACAGGGTGAGCATCGAAAAATGCAAATTGGCGAAGCTGAAGGGGTCTAGTAACTGAGGGCGACTACGACATCCGACAGTGGCCAACATACCGCAGTAGCAGCTACAACTTGGACTGTCGTATTTACCATCGAACTTGACACGAAAGTTGACTACTAGTCAAGGGGAATTGAACCAGCGCTGGAACGTATCCTGCTAATTTGAGTAATCATGTTGTAATCAGGAACCATAGGTTTCTGCAGTGCAGACGGCGCTCATAATGACTAAGTACTAGTATGTACCCTAGTAGGATTAAATACTAGTAATGTGCATAAGTCAAAGCTGGTGTAGCATATCGTGTATCTACTATTCTACATTCGTTGTGAAAAATAGCTGGTGCGATGTCGAGGACATCTGTGAGCATGTTAACATGATAGCTGTACGCTTAAATCGCAGCTGTGAGAGATATCAAGGTATGGAATCTCGCGAACATGATGTCGGACAGAGCACAAGATAGAGCATATGACATACAAAGCTAGGAAACTGCCGTGGCATCACGAGTCGCATGAGAACAGGAGCTTTCTTCTAGCTGTCCCTGTATAAATGTCAGGACTTCGTTGGCTGAAGGCCTTTGTTCCAGTTTATCAAGCCAGCACTTCTGCATGAAATCCCATAAAGCATCAGCGATGGATGGAGTCATTGGTCGGGCAGGCTTTCGGCCTCTGAGTATCTGTACGGTAACTTGATGGTCACTCCGAAATTCAGAATACGGAACCTTTCCTGTGAAGACCTACAAAGAGATCGATAATTACATCGCATGATGTCAAGATCCACCGACAAACCTGCAACATGATGCACGCGAAAGAATAGATGTCTGATGCCAATTGGGGCGAGCTTATTGACTCGTCATCTTCCGGAACTTGAAAGTTTTCAGGTGCAGCCCATCGCACATTGCTTCTGATGTATGACGTGCCATGGAGCTCGGCACAAAAAATGAGAATTCCATGGTCAGCCACGAAGGCTTTGCCGTTCTCATCGATGAGAATGTTGTTCTGGATCGCGTCAATAATTGTTTTGAAGGAGATCTCTGTGGTACTCACGCCGGTGAGATCACCGTGTACTATGTTTTCGGAGTGCACTAATATTCACATTAGCTTTGCGTCGAATACTGAGGTTTGCCGCATACAGTACTCAATAGCTGAAGCGACATCTTTGAGCTGTAGTGTCAAAGATTAAGATACGAGCCATACCACGAAGAAGGACCCACAATTTGAAGCATTCGAGTGAGAGTGAGTTGTTGGAAATCACGTTCCAGAAGTATGGTAAGTGAGCCTTTGTTCATCCATGGGGAGACGATAGCAGGCAGTGGACCAAATCCTTGAGTTATGCCCAACAAAGGTAACAGATTGGCGTGTTTCAGCTTAGTATTCCGCTGCAAGTCGTGTTCGAGCCTCTGAAGTGTCACGCATTAGCAAATAAGCACGTGGTATTACTGGTGCGTGGTGCCATTCGAACCTCGGTAATTTTTGTCTTGCAGTTATCGTTCGGAATTTCAAGTCGCAGACACTTTACTGCAACCTGGTAAAGGGAGACAGTATGAGTGCATATTTACAGGTCCAAACCTGAAGGAGGCTACCGTGATTCGAGGGTGCTTACGTATGCACTTCCAGACGTCCCCAAAACTGCCTTGAGCGACAGGGTATCGGGATGACTCCTTGCTTATTTGCTCAGTGAGGTCAAGCAGACTATTGATCCGTAGACACTTGGTCAAAATTACACGAAACATAAATTTGCATAAAAAAACAAACTCATTATTTATTTGTGCCGACTTCCAGCTAAGCCCAAGGCTGGCAAGCAACGAGTATATATTCCTTGCCCACTTGTTCAGCCAGGCTTGAAACCGAGCGGATACCAGGATCAACATATGAAGAGGTGGCTAGTGAGTGAGTCTAATTCGGACAGCTGGGATAGCATCCCCATAGCCGCCCTACAGTAGGGACTCTTATGATAATTTAAAACAGTATATCCCAGGACCCTGTACATGTAAGGGGAACTGGAATCCCCGTCACACCGATGCTTTGGACCTTTTATTCCTATTGTGTTGGTGACCCGGGACCCTGCTGTTCTTCTATCTAATGGCCCCTGAGTATATGGGCGCGAGGCGCTTGCCCGAAACGAGATTTCAATCCCAGATCCGGCGGCTATACGAACGTCACCCACGCCCGAGGCTGGCGCAAATGTTATTACATATGTACGTTCATTTATGTAATTTGTAAGACAAGACCATCATCATCTTCGATTCTCATCATATCATAGGCCGCCCTCAATCGGACGCCCGTGGCTGGCGCAAATGTTATCACATATGTAATGATGTAACATCCATCTTGGCAGGTATGCACCTATTAATTGTGGTAAGCGCCTTGAATCACATCTTTCTCAGCATCGCTGCATCATGGTGCATACAGACTTACATGCAGCTGCCTCATGCTAGTCGGACGACCAATTTCCTGGCGTTAGTGTGAATTCAGGGGTCGAGGCAGTGAACACCTGAACCCTGGGATGCGGGTCTATGTACCACATGAGTTGTGCCAAGTCCCGAACGAACGGTAAATTATTAGTCTATCAAGCGCTTTCAGATTTTGCAGGACTTCAAGCCTCAAGCATGCAAACATGTGCTGATACGAACTCGCTACTACTTTTTTTTCTCCCATCATCATTCCCCCCTTACCCGTTATCTCATTGACTCGGAGGAAATGTCAGAGAATACCCCTGCCATAGTCGCTTCCTCTGTTCATCTCCACATCACCAGTAGGAATTTTCAACTTGTTGTGTATTTGTCCCTTAATTTTTTTTTCCCAGGTATTGTCATCCGCTTTGATGACACCTCAAAGAAGAAAATCGATTTTGCCGAGTTGAAGTTGGACTCACAGCGACAGGAGATTCGCCACAGTTCGGAACAAGACAAAGACCTCAGTGCGAAGTTCGATCCCGCCATGTGAGCCTACTTATTTTTGTAGAAACTGGTTTAGAACATTGTAACACAGTGCGGTGACCACTGACCGGGTTTCCTTGTCTGTACACTATCAATACTATACTATAGGCACGTTTCTGAGGAAGACCACCAAGAAGTTTTCATTAGACAGAAAAGATATCTTGTCTAATGCAGTGAGTCACGACGGCCAACGAGGTGAACCAATTTTCCTCCAGCTGTACTGCATAACACTTATAGTTCGATGTGATAGAGTATAGGATGACTGAGGGGAAGATGTCTGTTGTTGTCACAACGTCGTCAGTATAGTGGTCTCTTATCTCAGAAGAAACCTGACCCGATCATGATTGATGATATCAGACAGCTGCAGTCGACTAGCAGCAGTATTCTAGAGATTTGCCCAAGATTTCGGCTACTTGTGATAGGGAAGGTCCGTCTCTGTCATTATCTTCAAGCATAGACGATTCACGCATCCACTTCGTAGACCGGCGTCGGAAAGTCATCACTGATCCAGCAGGCATTCAGAATAAATGAAGTAGTTGAGTCCATGGATTACTGTCGCGTGGGGACCGTTGCTGACGTTCGCATGTCCTTTACAGCATATTTCTGAACACAAACGTGGTGAAGCGGATATCGAAAGGGAATTCATCGCGGAAGAAAATGAACGATTTGTCCTCCACGATAGTCAAGGGTTTGAAGCTGGCGATAGCATGATTTTTAAGACCGCAAAAGACTTCATTGACCGCCGACGCAAGGAGCCCAAATTACAGAACAAAATCCATGCGGTATGGTACGGTCTTCTGGCTTCCGCTGCCACTCTGCCATACTGACACTGTTTGAAGGCTCTGCCTTTCGATACCTCATGCCGATGGACGCTTGCTTGAGAGCGGAGTAGAGGAATTTCTCAAATTGAGGAAGGAAATACTAGGCAATAGTGCGCAGCGTTTGCATTTTGTTTTTCATAACTCATATTTTAAATCTAGTTCCGCTCATTGCTGTCTTCACCAAGCATGACATCTTTGTCGACAAATTGGAGTACGACGCTGGTGAATCATGCGATGAAGTCACGCTCGAAGACCTTAAAGTTAATACATTGGATAAACTGTGTATCCAGCCGCTTAAGGAAGCAGCTGGGAGCGACATCCTGCACGCAACTGTTTCAAGTAAAGGGGTTTAAATTATCTAGTCCCCGATGCTGACATACCATTATAGCGAACGAAGAGTACGAGAGGACCATAAGACAACTGGTCGATCTTACAACCACGAACGTCGAAAAATATGTTGCCTCAGAAGCGGCATTAGCAATGATGATAGCCCAGCGAGTAGACATCGGTCTTAAACTTAAAGCATCAATTGCGTACGCACGACCACTGCTATTTTGGTAAAAGCCTTAACTTCATGTTTTTGCTCTCCACAGCATCGGCGAGAAAAGTTAGTCTTGCCATAGTCTTCGGTGCCTTGTCCACTTCCAATTTTCTAGGATATTGGAGAGGTCTCGCTTCGAGCATGAACTTCACCGGCTTTACCATGTTGGACTGCTTGTCTGTGATTCACAAGGACATCATTGACGTTTGGAACTTCAACGACCCTCATTGTGTGAGATATATATTCCATTTCATGTCACAGGCCGCTGACACGTTTCTGCGAAGCACTTGTCCAGTGACCAGTTCAAAGCACTGATCCTAAAAGATCTAGACAAGGTCGACCTTCCACACACAGCACAGGCCTTGTGAGTTGTTAGTTATTGTACTCCGAGACGCTTTCAATTTACAGAAATCTTGACAGTGAATTCGGCCTCTCCGTGGTCGCGACAATTGCATCGATTTTGTCATCGCTATCCGGCCCGCTTCTACCAATCGTCGTACCCATTGCCGCAGGGGTGGTCTTGACTAAATGGGTTTATGATACCTATCAACGGACGTGAGTGAATGCGTTCTGTTTCTATCTGAAAGGTGGTTATAAGGTGACCGATCTAGAAACATTGTTTTGCGGCGGATCATGACATACATCGTGGATTTAACATGTATCATGCAAATCTTGTTCCTGCTAGCACCGACAGGGCCTATCTCTCGTCACGTCATAAAAATTGCCATCAAAGGTTATGAGGGGACGTGCAAAAGCGATGTTCACTCAGCAATTCAATCGCACTGTGTATCTGTCACCCGTGGCGGAGGGGACGATGCATTGGAGAAGATAGTTAGATTGATCAAGGATCATTCTATCAAGGCTGAAGACGTTCAGAACCTGAGGACGAAGATTGGGCACGTGGATTTGCAAGTAGAGGAAGAGTGGTAGACGGTCACCGGGCTTTCATACATGACAATGGTTTGTAGTTTCCAAAACGTACCTAGTTCACTAATACGTGTACATATGTGCACAGTGCTCATCTAAGTATACATTTGACTAAGCTTTGAACTCGAGCTACATAAGTGTAACTTAGTAGTGGGTTGCAGGTTCAGTGGGACAGGAATCTGTTATACTTGGTGATGAATATTCATGACAAAAACATTGTAATGCACCCTTGGCAGCACTTTTTAGTGCTTCCCATGGTCTGTCAGACCCGGTTTTATAGTAGGACATAACACATCTCTGAGACAACCCTCTCCTAGGAGGGTCTCCCTCAAATCCTCCAGAGTCGCCACAGTACCCTCATAGGCCTCGTTGAGAGAGTCTCCCTAAATCCTCTGGAGTACCCTTGTAGGCCTCGTTGAAGGGTTGGCTCTGGTTGTCCGTGGCACACCGTGCTCCTAGAAGAGCCCTCAAGCATGTTATCGTGCCAGTGGATCCCACTGCCCTCAAGATAATATGCAGCCTCTGGTGCTCCTCGCACATGCATTATGTTTTCCTCTTTGTCATATCCGCTGTGTTTCTACTTACGCCTATGTCGTCTTATCTCATCGCATGTTTTTCTTCGTTGAAATTATATTCATTGTTTGTACTTATGTTATTCTAATAAAACATATCGCACCCCACTATGGTCATTCTTAACAATATTGAGCCTGTTCTGAAGCAAACAAGAGCAGCTGCTGGAGCCACTAAACTGATATTGTCAAAGTCAAAACAACAAGGTCCATAGCAACATAAGTAGGGTATGAGAGGGACAGGGCAAGAGTATGACAGGGCAAGAGTACGACGGGGCAAGAGTACGACAGGACAAGTGCAGGAATGAGCAAACCATCAAACTATCACTGCGAAAAAACAAAGCAAGCACGAAGATGAGCTAACATAATGAGCTAAAAAACACAAGTGCGGCCATATCGAAAGTCAATTAAGATGAAGGAGGGCGTGGAGAGTCGACTGGATCTCGACTGAATGATCGGGGCACAGCTTCATGATGAGCATAGTCCAAAGATGGAGCATTACGACGATCCATCCATCTGGAATCCAGGTGACGAGTTCTTCTTGGAGGGTATCCGCTTTCACGGTAAGCTCCTCCACCAAATGCCCGGCGCTCATCAAGATCATCACGTCGAGAATATCCGCTTTCATGAGCATATTCAGGACCGAGTACTGGGCTGTATCGACCTGGGTATGTACGTTCACGCTCACCGTGAGCATAATGGTCATCACGGTATACCTCCAAGGCTGGAGAGCTATCCCGTGTGGTGAAGTCACTGTTGGCATGAGGCTCATTGGATCCGTAACGGTCGTGAGGTTGCAAACTAGGATAACGGGGATTGCGAAGGTCATGGTGATAGAAGGCATCGCGAGGGTGGAGAGCGTCACGCTCAATTATTGGAGAATCTTCACGCAGATGATGGACTTCACGACGATGCACAGCCTCGTGCATGTACCATGGCTCACGAGAATGACTGCGAAGAGGCTGACGAGGGTCACGCAAGATGTCGCGAGGGGCGTGATGGGGAATGTCTCGAGGGTCATGGAGGACATTGTGACGAGGCTCGTGAGGATTGCGGAGAGGGACAACCTCACGTTGAGGTTCCCGTGGGTGATGTATAGGGTCACCCTCATGAGGGTCTCGCTGGACAGCCTCATTGGAGCCTCGCTGGATACCCTCGGGAGGGTTACGATGGACAGGAAGCTCATCATGAGCTTGGTGTGTGGTATCTGGAGGGTTATGAGGGTCGTGAACGATATGGTGAAGATCCTCCTCGACGGGATTGGTGGTTTGAGCCTCTGAAGGCAAGTCTTCCTGTACTGTTTCCACGGCAACATTATCTAAAGCAGGGGAGACAGCACTCTTCACAGCCACATCCATCTTCTTACCCTCATCCACTTCAGATCCGTCCGAGTGGCTGTATGCCATCCGAAGAGCATGTTTCATTGTACCCTTGGATTCCCTGGTGATTGGACGTGGTTTTACTAGACGGTAGATGATGGAGGGTAGATCAATAGATAGAATATTTGATTTAGAAAAGAAAAGGCTTACCCTTTGTGCGCACGTTAGAAGGACCATCCTGACGTGATGCTACTGCTGCAGCTATACACCTTGAGTCAACTAGAGTTAAGTTAGAATAAAGGGGGGTACTCACCCCCAGCCTTAGGCTCTGGTGATGCCGCCACACTCGATGACCCCACTGTCAATGGGGACAGAGGGCCACCCTTCGTTGGAGAAGTTGTTGAGGTTGGTAAGGCAGGCACTTTGGGTTGCTTTGAATGTGCAGCTTTCTTCCCCACTTTTGACACGTCAGCCTTCTCGTTGGATGAGGCTGGCTTCTTTGATGCATGCGATGTATTCCTAGACTTCAGTTTTCTCTTCTTTCCACGTGCTTCTTCATACTCGCTGTCAGGCTCTGTGGCGACATTCTCCCCGGCCGAAGTAAGTTCGATCACCTCATCATGTGCCGCAGTCGGTTCTGGCTTTGGAACAATTTTGAATGGGCGTGAGGGTGGTAGTGCAACAACTTTAAACGGGGGTGGTATTGGTGGTGGTGCAGCGATTTCTACTCGCATGTTAGCTTTTCGGAACTTACGAACAGCAGGTACCACTGGATGGTCATCATCTGAACTGTCGTCGTCATCATCATCAGGTGGTGGTGGGGCTTTTGTCGCTTTATCGGCCTTCTTGACTTTGGTAGCTGCATTGCTAGACTTAAGACGAGCTGGGCCATGGTAGTCTGTGTCACCATTAACAAACAGTCGTCGAGCACCGGCATGTGGCCAGTCAGAGGGAGGCGCTATGCCTGTGATGACCGGCCTTTCGGAGGCCATAACAGATGCTACAAATAATATTAGAATTATAATGTTCTTACAACAACGTAATCAAAACTTACCTCGATGTACCTTGTCAACTTTGACAACTTGCATAGTTCCTGACTTCAATGCCTCCACGAGCACCACGATTTCTCTCTGGGTCAGCGCCCCAATACCCTTGTTCTTCGAGTTCTCATTGTGAGCTTCGCCAGGCAAGAGACATCTGTCAGCCGGATACCCTCTAATGCAGATATTGGCATCAGCAAGTGCGCTGGACATGCCTTTCCAAGGGAAGTTTTCGTCCCAGGCACACTTGCCCCCAAGCTGGGCTAGTGCACATTTAGTCAGATGAACCAAAAGACCAGTAACATTCAAACATACCGACTTGTTTGATCAGCTCGAGCTTAACCCACTTTAAACCATCATCACGTCCTTCAGGAGCCTGAGACTGCTCGCGACCGTTGTTTGAAGTCGAGCGGGGGGTCAATGAGTCGCTGTGGGTATCGTCATGGAACACTTCATCCACCGTAGCTAACGATGTGTTATTGCTGTTTGGAGACAGTGTCAGTCGTAGCATAAATGTAGTCATGGTCATACTTACTACACGTGTGCTTTAAGATGTCCGATGATGGCATCATCACTGGCTCGGCATCGTGTCTGCCAGAACTACATCTTGCTAAGTATATGTAAGGATTTAGACAACAAAGAACTTACCCCTGCAGCACCCGGCATACTATACGAGTGACCCAGTGATCCATCTTCATTTACCACTTTGCCACATAAGACAACGGCTGCTTCAAAGCCACACTTAGCGGAAGCAGAGTCAAGCTAAGATAACAATATGAGGTGATGATGAAACTTCGGGTGAGATAACATACAATCTGTATTACTCTTCGATAATGCTTCTGGAATCCCTGTCCCCGCTGAGCTATTGTCTGGGTAGACGATCCAAGGAGTAACGCCTCCTTGTGCATCAACAGAAGGTCTTGATAAGATTCAGGATACGCCTCTTTGAATTTGTCGTAGCATTGAGTATGCACGGTTGCACCTGTAAGAAATATAAGCTCCTGTGCAACAAGACGTAATATGGTACTCACTAGGTGTGCCACCTCCGGCTGGGGCCTCTCGGCCAATACGTGCAAGCTCTGTCTTGATGTGCTCCTTGAAGTAGTTGGCGTACAAGTTCCAGTAGTTGGTGCCATTCACGGTGCGTCCACGACTCTTCAAGAACAAGTTAATTAACTGTGAAACAGGAAGTGTAGTAGATGTAGAAAGATCGAGAAAGCAGCGCTCGACTGCAGCAAACCCTACATCGAGTGCTGTGTTCAGTTCTGCGGACCTACGCCCGGTGACTGTATTCCCCTCTTGATGGGTCACTGGCTCATGCTCTTCGGGAAAGCGTTGATGAAAAGTAGTGACCACGCCAATGGAATTTGTCGAGGTGGAAGTGTTAGTCTGAAATGGTGTTGGTGGAATAATGTTTGTTGCTGGGAGGGGAGGCGCATGATCTTGAGGTGATGATGACGGAACAGGCCGAAGGATGAATGGTGCGACTTCGCCTGAAAAATCCTGCGTAAATCCTGAAGGTGTTTGGCCTGTAGCATGAGGCTCTAGGGAACATGCACGAGAAGCCATTGTTTGACCTGATGAATTTGTAGGGAAATTAAAACTTGGGGGCGGTGCTAAGCGGTTCATGTCCTGTGTGATGAGGTGATGTTGTGATCCTCCAGGTAAAAAAGATGTAGTCCCCATCATGCTGAAGGCGTCAGAAGAGTTGGGATCCATCCACGCAGGTTGCTGGCTCATAGAGCCGTAAAAAATATCCTGGAGCTGCGCAGGAGCATGTGTAGTCGGAAATGGCGATGCGTGTCGACTACTAGCCACGTGGCCCGTTAGCGATGATGTCTCATTTGTCGAAGTGCCGTCTGCCACCATATGCGTGAAGTCTGTTGTACTAGACTGCACAGGTGTGGGATCTTGATCTCCCACAGTGAGGTTTTCATAGGCCTGGCGGCGGATCGATGCACCTTTGACAAGGCCAACATCACGCGCTGTGGCCTTCAGCTTACTCCTGAGTCGTGAAGGAGTAAGCTCGACAGGTGGTGTTGCACATCGACGACCGCCACCGAACTGTTCTTGCATGTAATCGAAGGTATCTGAAGATAGGCCCACATAGCTCGAGTGAGAAGATGGTGGGTTATCGGGGGCATCTTGAGTCATTTCTGCAGTATGTAGTCAATGATAGTCCATAGAAGAAGAATGTGAGTGCATGCCTACTGACCTGTATGCGAAATACTAGAGAAAAAATCTGGTGGTAATTCGGAAGGGACACAAAAATAAAGCACTGGAGCCCTGATACTTATGCGGCTCGTTTGAGCTGATACCGGGTCCCTCTGTGCAACAGTGATCCATAGTTTCATTTGGACTAAAAAAGTTAGATTGGAACGGTAGAACAGAAGCTAAACAAACGTACAAGACATTAAATTTATTCGGATAGTGACCGAGATGCAAAAGCTTGTGAGTGAGGGTGAGTGAGGGTGTGGGGAGCCTCAGGAGGCTGAAGAGAGGTTCCCATTAGTAATGTGAATACAGATAAGGTTGAGCACAAGCGACCTACATTGCAGCCGAAGATATGGTCTAGACCCGCTGGTAGTACCATCATATCAGAAAGGCTGAAAGAATATTAAGGATGATGTGAAGATGTACAGCACCGAATACAGATGCAGATACACATAGAGTTGAGCATAAGGAAACACAAATGACTTACTTTGCAGCTGAAGACTCGGACTGGTGGTATCATCGTGTCAGAAAGGCTGAAATGAGCATTAAAAAGTACAGGTGACTTACTTTACAATTGATGATTTAGACTCCCAAATGTTGGATATCAAAACTTCGAATCGAAGTGGTTACCAAAAATGAAGGGGTAGCCAGAAACAGTAATTGTGACGCTAGATGCTGGTCATAGCTGAAGAGTGAGGAAGTAAGCAGGGGAGTGTTTGGGGAGGCCAGCGAGGCTACAGAGAGGCTACAGAGAGGTTGGAAAATGAATGTCATATTGTGAGTCATGACTAAAGATAACTTATCTATGAAAGGATGAACTTACCTCTACTTCCTACGAAAAATTGATGGTTCCACCAGTGGCGTTTGCAGTCCTTGCTTGAGACTGCAAACGTGACATGTGACGCGTGATGACTCAACCACGGCGCTTGCTTGCTTCCTGGGCTCGATTGCCAATCGCGCTCCACCTGGACCTGGACCACTGACAATTGGCACAATTGACATCCAAGACTCATTGGCCGGACGATGGGTCTCGCTAGTGGTGTAGATCAGTGAGGTGAGTGTTGTTAGTATGAATTTCTTGAAGGTATGCTCACCTTTTCTTATGCAGGGCGCTATGTCGAGGCCATGGATCTCCTGGTTCCTATTCGTAGGCTCCTCAATACACTGCCAAGTTCAGGTGCATTGGAGAAGCTCATGAGCGCTCCGTTCATGATGATAGGTATGTGCCATCTTTGCCTGGCCCTCGAGACTCACCAAATTTCTGCACTAGGTACCAACGTGCTCCATTCATGGTTACAGGTGCGCTGGAGAAGCTCATGAGCGCTCCGTTCATGATTATAGGTATGTGCCGTCTCTGTCTGGCCCTCAAGACTCACCAAATCCCTGCACCAGGTACCGATGTGCTCCGTTCATGGTCACAGGTGTGCTGGAAAAGCTCTTGAGCGCTCCGTTCATAAGACAACTAGATTATGTAGTGCATACTTGTATGTACAGTAGTAGATTAGAAGAGAATGTATGGTTTATAAACATAAACTATTGGACAAATGCCCAAGCGAGATTGAAGTTACCTGCAGAAACAGCTAGGTAGGGATATAGTAGTAGACAGTGCAAAGACCCGTCCGGTGCCCTCCGCGCATTTTCCGAGCCTATCTGCGGTTCAAATGTTGTTGTCTGCTGGACCGTCAATTTCACTGTGATCAGCTCTACTTCTACCGAGTTTGCATATCAAATGAGATTTGATATTGCATGTCAGAAATTAAAGTACAACTTCGAAAACAATTATTATACTAACATGATATCTATGCAGTTATACCCATCAACGTCTGAGACACTTAGCAGGACGACCACTCTTATTAACATACGGCTCCTCATCCACAGTGATACTTTCATCATCAGAATCCTCGGCATATTCAGAGGTAGACGAAAGCGGCTCAACAGAAGTTATCGGTGGAATGAGGTCCTTGGTGTGAGTGATGTATGGGGGTGCTGATTTGTGCACAGCTCTAGAAGCTGGCAGCAGCGGTGGGCGCGATATCTCTACAAAAACTTGGACACGACGACGAGTAGCAGGGGTAGCAGAATGAGGAGGTGCAGTAGCAGGTGTAGCAGGGTGAGTAGATGGTGTAGCAGAATGAGTAGATGGTGTAGCAGGAGGTGAGGGGAGACGGCGAGGCCCTTTGCGGTCAATATCACCGTCAGCAAACATACGTCGCCCGCGAGAGTGAATTGAACGATGTGAGGGTGCCTCGCCTATGATAATTGGGTCTTTGGATGTTATAAGGCGTGCTCGGGCAACATCGCTTGTGATGGCTCGAATAGTGAGGGTACCTGTCTTGAGAGCGTTGACAAGATTATCACGATGACGGAAGGTCAAATCGTGGATGCCTTTGCTCCGATTGAGCGTGGGTCGAGTCTCGCCAGGCATCAAAGTCTCTTCCGGATAGTTCACAAGGCAACATCCGAGCCGTGCTAGTTCTTTAGGCAGGTTTTTCCAGGGGAAGTCATTTTTGGCACGCCCGCGCAGGGTGCCACCAACAGAAGCTGAAATTAAGTCAAAATTAGTGTAAAAGTGAACTCACAAGACTTACCAGCAAGCACCGTTATGCCACCTATAATACAAGGAATACCATCAAGGGCCTTCCATTCATCGTTGACTTGGAGACTGGCAGTAACCTCACTAACTCCTGGGTCCTCTGTCAATACTGCCGCATCTACAAGCTAGAAGCGATTAGCAGAATCTGGATATGAAACTGACTGGGGGGCTTACAAGGTGAGTAATTGTAAAGGAATGGGCGTCCGTCTGCGTAGCAGCATCGACAAGGTGCGAGGGCTTGAATATGGTCGCAGTCATGTTCTGATAGAGTACAAACAAGAGAGTGGATAGAGTTGATGGATAACACACAAAAGAGGCCATAGAAATCTTTGGAATGTGAGTAATAAATTCGAAGAAGCATTAAATGAGGGTAGCGCCGAAAAGCATGACTTACCAAATGGGGCATCAGGACATGGGCGCAGCTTTGATGTCGTCCTGCCGAGCCTGCCGTGGTTGTGACGCGGTGTGACGTGCATGTAACACGGCACATATGAGCCTTGACGCAGAGTTTGCCTGGAGGCTTGGCATTGAGGCTACTGGGAGCCTCCTGCAAGGTGGAAACCATCTGTAAGCCAATGAGCTTGAATATATACATCATACTGAATTAAAAAGACAAACATACGGGCATTCACTAGCATTCAAGGTGTCTGAACTAGCCTCATGAACTCCAGCAGCGCGCCCCATTGTATTAATACCAAATTTTGAACAAGAACACCACAGTCAATCATTGCCAGCGGTATTCTATTTCTCCAATGCAGCACAATGTACCAGTAGTACGGACTTCACAACAACTGTGATCTTGTTAGGGACCATTTTTACAATTCATCTACTTATCCCAATCATCATGGGCCGACGAGCAAAGTACTTTACATTAGACGAGAAAGCAGATGCCTCACAACGACACAGAGAATCATATTCTCAGTCACAACGGTAAGCATTATACAACTCTTGTCCAAGTCTGATTCACAAGTTTTCACTATTACAGAGGTAAAATGACGAGGCAAGCTCAGAATGCTTGTGCCTACGCCAAGTGTCATGGTTGACGTGGACCTCGTACATTCAAGATCCTGTCTGAAGCACCTCTGACATCCTCCTTGTTTCATTTTGCGGCTCTCCCCCTGCCCCATTCTTATCTCTTTCACCAATCCCTTGCTGGTTCAAACTTGATCGACGAATCCGACCTCTCGCAATGGGACAAATCACCTCCTTACGATTTCCCCGATCCACCTGACTCACCAGAGGAAGAGCGTTTTACTTGTAATCTCGTCGATGTGATGCATGGACGACATTTGCAGGTCGAAAGGGAATCTTGCGCACACCGCACAGCCATGTATAATATGGGAGAGAGTGACAGGGTTCTCAAGGAGATTCGAGAGGTGCAGAAGAGTTTGATTTCAGGCTGGAATGAGCTTCATACTTGTGTCTCCCGCTTTCAAGCATGTGCAAGACATAAGATCATGGCTGAATGCTACCACCAGTGGGTAGCACGAATGATCGTGAAGTATCAAACGGAGAAGGACTTGCTAATTGCTGGGAAGAATCCATATGTCTAGACATCATACTACACTAATTCAACTTGGCTTGAACCTACATGCATGCTAGAATAGTGGTATAGAAAGTATGCGAGATCGTAGATAATATCGAAGATCACTCATTTCATCCTCTCAGAGTTGCATAAGTTGTCGTCCACGTAGGACAGCAATGACTGTCGCTAATACCCATACACCACAATCATAACCATTAGTCTGAAGAGGTTTGACCTGCGCGCATCATCAAAAACGGAGGGCTAAGAGGAGAGAAAAGTCATTGAACTTACAGTCAATGGACGAGCTACCCATCTATCCAAGTCAATGTGAATGTTCTTATTTCGTTGACGTGCCACCATCAGAAGTCGACAGATGAGTTTCATGATATCCTGCAAATCTATCAAAATGAGCATTGGATGAAAGTTGAAGGAAACCGACTTTGACATCCTGTTTCCATGGTTTCCGTTCAGCTAGACTATCAAAGAGATGAAGCTCTTTTCTTGACAAGTAGATTACACAAACAACCCAATGCCCAACATCAGATGGTCTATGAATAGGAAGAACCCACACATCTTTCTCCCAATAACGCGTCCGTGATGTATTGCACCAGAGCATATCGTCAGCTGCATTATAGCGGATGCGAGGAAGATCATGCGTAGAGAAGACAGCCACAGCAGGATTTGGCATATCCATTTGTAGAAGGACAGCGCAACCGTTAATACACACATCATTGAGGAATGCGGTCGGATGAGTGAGAAAAGCTATGTCTCTCGGCTCGAACACTTGGGAGGGGAAGGCTCCAGTTGATGACGTGGTTCTAGTTACTATGCGTCCAGGCACAATGACATGCAAGTCTTGAGATGGGATGCAGAAGTCATCAATTAGGAGACCCTGCCAATACATTAGTGATATTTGGCCTATCAACGATATTGACGTACCTCAGGGCAATCCCAGACCATGTCAGCACAAACATTAGACACTAAGTCTTGATCCTCATTGAAATCCGCTCCAGCACTATGACCCTCCAGAATGTCAGCAAGTGCAGCTTGCTCGGGCTCAACCTCTACGGGGTCATCTGCCTCGGGCAGTAGTGGCTCATCCTCCGGAACAGGATCCTGCACCATCACACTCGCCAAATGAAGAGGGGTACCATGAGTACCTCCAGAGTAGATTATAGCCTTGTTTAGTGCCTCTTTTGCACGGCTGCTAAACCGAACCGAAGATGCTAGTGCATTTGACCATTGCACCTTAAGTTTGAGAAAATGTGAGCGCCTCTGTTCTAATGGAACGAGGAAGCGCTCATCTATAAATAAGAATGTCGTCAATGAAACCTTGAATGATTAAGTAGTGAGAACCATACTTACTTTGGGACAATCGAATCGAAAGCTCCAATGCTGTCAGCTCTTCTTCAAAGAAGCGACACAAATTGTCAGCCTCCATGCCTAAGCGTTTTTGCTCCTCCCTGCACCAGTCGCGTTTAAGAAGGGCACGAATTCCGTCCCTAACGTCTGAGTCTTCCAACCATCGGGGTACATTTCCAATCGAGGGTGTAACCCAGACATCTTGCATTAACGTCTGGTCACCACGTAGTTCAGCTAATTTTGTCGGGAGGGGAGTAGGAAGCGGGACATTCCAAGCAGGATTGTAAAGCAACTCTAAGCGCTCACAGTAAGAATTGAATTTTCTAATTGCCGTCATGAGAGCAGGTTGGCGTTTTGCTATAGCTTTGCGAGTGTGTTGATGAAGCTTTGTCCCTGAACAATAGGGTTAGAATGGAGGAATGGTCATACATGAAGGGTTACCTAATGCTTGGTGGGATCCACCTACAGCACGATCAAGCTTATCCCATTCAAAAAAGCTGGCAATAGCACGCTTTCGAATATTTATCTTAAGATCACGTGCCATAAGAAGGACCTGGACGAAGTTAAGATTGACTCCGTCAAGCTCGGGGAATCTATCCTGAACATTAAGAGAAGAGTATAATGCTTCGACTTTAGTCATTAGACGATCGTGGCCCCTTTGTAGGCTCGCGAGGACATTGAAGGTGTCGTCGGATGATGCCTCCTTCTCCAGCATAGTCCTAGTAGTCTGCAGGGCTCGATCTGACACATCCAAGTCAGCTTGTAGAGCGAGAACAGTATCCAGCTCCTTCTTGAGACGAGCAGGAGCATCTAGAAACATCCAACATAAGTACTCGTTGTGTGTGAATTATGAGCTAACTCATGAGTGCGAATCGAGAGCTGGGATTGTCGTTGGTGAGCCCACTGAGCCTGTAGGTCCTCCACAGGCATTTCACAGCGGTTGATAATGTCGAGGGCAGCAGAGCTCTGGGCATTGATGCCCCGCTTGAGACGGTGTTTGATCCAGTCTCCAAGGTCTGCTTTCATTTCTGATCCTATTGCAGTTGCTTGACGGTCGATTAACCACAGACGGCGTTGGCGCTGAATGACTCAAGGTAGTTAGTATGTTGTTAAATGGAACATAATGTAACATACTGATGACGACCTTTCTACACCAATCAACCGAACAAACCGCGACCACAGCCGCTCAGTCCCCTCGCCATCAGATAAGCCAAGGCCTATACACATCTGTGGATTGTACACCAGCTGACAGGCCCATTCATGACCATAGGCATGCATAGCCGTAGTTGCAAAGCGCAGACGTGATACAACATCAGGGGGGAGAATCTCAAACTAAAACTAATTAGCAATAAATCCGATTACAATCGTGTACATACCTTTGAGAGGGACCGAGCGAGAACACAGCCTACATCATAGAGGGTAACAACTGTGGCTTGAGGAGGGAGTAATGTGAACAGATGTTCTATCAGCGCTACCGAATATTTCTGCTGTTCGCCCGGAGAATCAATGTTAGCGAAAAATAAGGGAATATCATGACGGCAGATGAGGGCCATGATTCCCATGTCGTCGAAGCTGTCCATCGCGGTTTTTGTTTCTTCCCATCAGCTGCTTCATACGCATTCTCACATTGGTCGATAGCTTCATCAGGTACGAGGGATGTGTGTGGCTTCGGAGGTCGCTTACATTGTCCATCAATTCGACGTCCAACTGCATCAACAAACTGTTTTGAAAGGAAGTAAGTTGGTTCATAGAAGTGAGGACAATCACCCGCAGAACGTCGGTGGCGATGATGAAAATTGCCATCTGTAGCAACATGTATGTCCGCGCCTTGATCAATGGGCCTCCCATACAGTGTCCCACCAAAGCATGCTGGGCAGCGCTGTGCAAGAAGTGGTGCACATCGGCCAAAGTGCAAGATAGTTGATGCTGAACTTTCATTGCTGGTTACAGTAGGTGGTTGAGGTGGTCGGTGAATAGCCACACAGTCTCGACTGTGTTGGAGGACTGTGTCTACTTGCTGTTCGATTTCGACTTGTAGGATATCGTACCACTGTACAGCATGGCCTAGACCACGATGAAATGGGTCCTGCACGATTTCACCCTTGGGGCTAGTTCAGTGATGTGATATCTCATATGGATATGTCTTACCTGCGAGTCAGTAACTTGAAAACCTCTGCATGAATAGTGCGTTTTGAGAGCCGATGCGAGAGCATTGATTGCATCACAAGAGCGCTCGAAAAGTGCGCGATAAAAGGAGAGTAGATCAACAGATACTGCCATACGAGGTTGTAAAGGTGCAGTAGGGAACAGCCCATGATGAAGGAGGACCTGCGGAAGGCTGGAGCATTCACAGCTCAGTACTTCGATCAATTCAAATCCTGTTGATGTGTTTGACATTCATTAGATCATCAGGTGCGCTGAAAGCATGAGTACTTACTGTCAAAGAATAGACACAATAAATCAGTCTTTTTCTGTGCGCAGGAGAGAGTTGCACATGCTGAGATCACTTTGTGAGGCTTGTCCAAGCCTTGACCAATAGTTCGGGCATAATACTTCAAATGCGGGTCCACAAGGGTAGGTATGAGCTTTCGCCAGTTAGTGTATAATATATTCGTCGGGTTATCGGGGAGAACACGTCGCTTGTGTGAATTGCTCCCCAAGGTTGCAGGCCTATCAGAAAATGACTCCCCTGATGTTTCAACTTCAGCGCCTGTGAAATCCAAGTCGTCCAGAATGTTCATCTTGTTGACTTCACCGGCATGACCTCCTAACACGGTACAAGGAGAAGACCCTGTTTGGGAGGGTGCATGATCCAAGAGTCGTTGCATTTGAGCAAGTAAACGACGACATTTGAGTTGTGCGCCAGGCAACTCAACAAGTGTTTGAGTTTTCCTCCTATCCCTGGCTTTCCTTGGGCTTATGAAGTGTTGCCCAAGGCCAGAGGAAACAAGTTGAGCTTTACGAGTGTTGAGGGATTTAGTTGGAGTCATGGCGAGAAGAATGCCATCAACTTACATGCACAAAGACCATACATATTACAGACGCCAGACAGCTTGTCGCAAAGCCATGTGACACATGGGAAGAAATTCCCAAAAGTAGGGCAACAAGTGCACAGGAGGAGGGTAATGAGGTGCCGAGAGGAGGGTAATGAGGTGCACAGGAGGGTAACAAGGTGCTGAGAGGAGGGCAATGAGGTGCGCAGGAGGGTAACAAGGTGCCGAGAGGAGGGCAATGAGGTGCGCAGGAGGAGGGTAACGAGGTGCCGAGAGGAGGGCAACAAGGTGCCAAGAGGATGGCAATGAGGTGCCAAGAGGAGGGAGAGCAATGATATGCGCAGGAGAAGAGCAATGAGGTGCCTAGAGATGAGGAGGGCGACGCTATGTCAGGTTCTAACACTACAACCGTAGAACCTGACGAGAAGCTATATGGCGGAGGGTCGTGATCTGGAATATGGGATGGAGACTCGTAGGGTTCCACGTCATCTTGAATAAGCATACGAGGTAGACACGAGATAGGTTCGTGACATACCTTGTGAAAACCAAACGACAGACAGCGTAGACGAGAGCCTAAGAGTTCAGATGCCGGATGAAGTAGTATAGCACTTTTAGAGTTCATGCAGGCCCGCAGGGATGTGCTGGAGGCCCACGAGGGAATGCGAGAGTACAAAATATGATTGAATGGTGGATAAAGTGGTGCTAGAGCCCTATTGTGAGGGTTAATGGAGGCACGCAGGGAGGTGCTGGAGGCCCGGGAAGGAATACGAGAGCAAGAACTATAATTAGATGGTGGGAGGGTGGGTCTCAGAGACTAGTTTCCCACAACATAGAAACCGGGTCTCTTAGACCCTTTATAGGCACCGAAAAGTGCTGCCTGAGGTGTTGTAATGCCGGTCACGACACCATTGGAGTGCAATGATTATGTAATGGTGCATACTTAATTTATTTACGGCTGTTTGCATACATGCAGCATACGAGCAAGTTGCTATTAGCTATTGCAAATTCAGCAGCAGTCTAAACCCTGCGATGTGGGTCCATGTAATACACGGGCCTCTTGCGTCAAGTCCCGAATGAAAGGTCACTAAATTTCCAGCGCTTCCAGGTCTGACAAGACTCTTCTGCAAGTGTCTCAAGCATATTTACTGGCATCGGGTCGGCACGTGCAAACAAGCGCTGATACGACGTTCGCGTCCCAGGGCTACTACTTGTTGCTCTCCCGTCATCCATTCACTCCTGACCCTTTCTTCCACTGACTCCCATCGATTCGAAGGATAATGTCTGGAAATACCCCTACCGTAGTCGCCTCCTCTGCTCCTCTCTACATCTCCAGTAAGAAATTCCCACTTACCGTGCATTTCACCCTTGAACATTTTTCTTCCTAGATATTGTCATCCGCCTTGATGATACTTCGAAGAAGAAGGTCGATTTTGCCGAGTTGAATATCGATTCACAGCAACAGGAGATCCGCTACATCTCGGATCAAGACAGGGACCTTAGTAAAAAATTCGACCCCGCCATGTGAGCTCTACCTACTATGTGACTGGGAGCAACTCGTTCAGAACATCGTAACACAGTCCGGTGACCACTGAGCAGGTTTCCTTATCTGTACACTGTTACCATACTACGGGCTTGTTTCCGCGGAAGATCGCCGTGAATTTTCCATTAAACAGAAAAGACATCTTGGCCAATATAGTGGATCACGACGGCCAACGAGGTGAACCGATTTCCCTTCAGCTGTGTCGCATTAAACTTATAACTTGATGTGATAGTGTATAAGGTGATTCGGAGGAAGCTGACAGTTGTCATTACAATACGGTCAGTGTATTGGTCTCTTATGTTAGAAGCAAACTGGGAATCATCGTCCACATTATTGATATCAGACAGCTGCAGTCGACTAGCAGCAGTATTCTAGAGATTTGCCCAAGATTCCGGCTACTGGTAATAGGGAAGGTCTGTCTCTGACATTGTCTTCAAACATAGACGACTCACGCATCCACTTTGTAGACCGGAGTCGGAAAGTCATCACTGATTCAGCAGGCATTCAAAATCAAAGAAGTAGTGAGTCCGTGAATTAGTGCCACGTGGGGACAGTTGTTGATATTCACCTATCCCTTCACAGAAAGTTGATGAAAACAAGCGTGGTGAAGCGGATATCAACGAGGAATTCACTGCGCCAGAAAATGAGCGATTTGTTGTCCACGATAGTCAGGGATTTGAAGCTGGCGATAGCATGATATTTAAGACTGCAAAAGACTTCATTGCCCGCCGCCGCAACGAGCCCGAATTGCAGGACAAAATCCACGCGGTCTGGTACGGTCTTCTGGCTTCCGCTGCCACTCTTCCATATTGACACTGCTTGAAGGCTCTGCCTCTCGATACCTCATGCCAATGGACGTTTGCTTGAGAACGGAGTAGAGGAATTTCTCAAATCAAGGCAGGAAATACTAGGCGATAGTGCGCAATGTTTTCATTTAGTTTCTCATAACTTACATCTCAAATCTAGTTCCGATTATTGCTGTCTTCACCAAGCATGACGTTTTTGTCAGCGAATTGGAGCTCGAAGCTGCTGATTCCGACCAATATGATGAAGCCGCGCTCGAACAGCTCAAAGTTGACGAATTGGATAGACTGTGTATCCGGCCGCTTAAGGAAGTAGCTGGGAGTGACATCTTGCATATAACTGTTTCTGGTAAAGGGGTTTCACTTCTCTAGTTTTCGATGCTGAAACACCGTTATAGCGAAGCAAGAGCACGAGAGCACCATAAGACGACTGGTCGATCTTACAACCACGAACGTCGAAACATTTGTCGCCTCAGAAGCGGCATTGGTCATGATGATGGCCCAGCGAGTAGACATTGGTTCTAAAATTAAGGCATCAATTGCGTACGCACGACCACTATTATTTTGGTAGAGCCTCAAATTCAAACTATTACTCTCCACAGGATCGGCGAGAAAAGTTAGTTTCGTCACAGTCTTCTGCGCCTTGATGACTTCCGAATTTCTAGGATATTGGAGAGGTCTCGCTTCGAGCATGAACTTTGCAGGCTTTACCATGTTGGATTGCTTGTCTGTGATTCACAAGGACATCATTGACGTTTGGAACTTCAACGACACTAAATCTGTAAGATATATATCTAATTTTATGTTGCAGGCTGCTGACACGTTCCTGTGAAGCACTTGGCCAGTGACCAGTTCAAAGAACTGATACTAAAAGATATAGACAATGCCGCCCTTCCACGTGCAGCACAAGCTTTGTGAGTTATTTGTTATTATACTCCGAGACATTTTCAATTTACAGCAACATTTGCAGTGGATTCGGCCTCACCGTGGTCGCGGCAATTGCATCGATTTTGACAGTGCTGGCTGGCCCGGCCCTACCAATTGTTGTGCCGATTGCCGCAGGGGCGGTCTTGGCTAAATTGGCTTATGATACCTATCAACAGAAGTAAGTAAATGAACGTTGTTTCCGTTCGAAACGTAGTTCATAAGGTGACCAATCTAGAACCATTGTCTTGCGGCGGATTATGACATACATCGTGGATTTAACATGCATCATGCAGATTTTGTTCCTGCTTGCACCGACGGGGCCTATTTCTCCTCACATCATTAAAATTGCCATCAGAGCCTATGAGGGGGCGGGCAAAAGCAATGTTCACTTAGCAATTCAATCCCACCATGTGTCTGTCAATCGTAACGGGGGGGACCATGCGCTGGATGAGATTGTTAGATTGATCAACGACTATACTATCAAGGCTGAAGAAGTTCAGGACCTAAGAACGAGGATTGGACCCGTGGATTTGCGAGCAGACGAAGAGTGGTAGATGTGTGCGGGCCTGCATACATGACAGCGGTCAATGATTGTGGTTTGTAATGTGTACCTTGTTCACTAATACGTGCATGCACGCATTTACTTATCTATGGATTCACTTGTACTAGCACTCACGCTCATTTCCTGCCATGTCATAGCTACAGTCGTTCTCGGACACTACAGTTGCGGACAAGCAAAATCGACAAGTATGGTTAACCTTTCCACAGCCTTCTGAAACACCTGGATAACGACACACTAAGCATAATTAGACTATTTACAGATGTACAAAGTACGATTCAAGCTGCCAATTACGATGTTGTGGTCACTCAGACCCCAAAATTTGGCCGGTACCTCAAACTAGTGCCTAAAATCTCGAGAAATAGTGCGATCGACTCCTTTTTCAAGCCTGTCTGACCCTGGGGTCAAAAATGAGGAATGTCTATAGTTTGGTCCCCAAAAAAATTAATAAAGTTGCACTACTCACCCATCCGAGTCTGCTCATGGCACACTCAAAAAGACCTAGGCGAAATACTCAGTTGTTGAACCAAGACAATTCTGAACCGAAGTTCGAGTCAATGCCTTGAAGCCCAGCCTGAGGTTCTGTGCACCAAGTCCCGAAGAATATGTTGATGAAGAGCCCCCTCCCTCTGCACTTATTCTTTGATAGTTTGAAAACAGATTTTGCTGAGCTTGACACATCAGACTCAGAGACAGTATCAGATGTGGATGACCACATCAGCAAACTAGGGGGTGTCTGTACAATAGTGTACAAGATTGTACAGCATTGTACAAACATTACAATTACACAAGAAAGTCCCCCCTTTACAATGCTGTCACATACCCCTACAATCTGTACATCTTGTTACAATGCAGACAAACTGCACACATGATACAGACTGCACACATGATACAGACCATACAAAGTATACATTTAATTACAGCTTCACACAGTAAACATGAACCAAACTGTGGTAATGATTGTCTGACAAAAAAACATCACAGGTTCGTGTCATATTTATGCATTACTTGCTCTAATTGTAGAGCATCTGTGATGCATTCATCCTACAGCTGTAGTGCCCCCGCATAGTAGCAATACTTGTATACCTGATGCATTACTCCTCCCACTCATCCCTAATGCATCACTTGTCTCCCTATAACACTGATGCATTATCTGAAGCTGATGCACGCTCCCACCGTTGTTCTGATGCATCCCTCGGTGTTCTCTGATGCATGACTCCTCCCAGCTGATGCACACTCCCGCTGTTGTTTTGATGCATCCCCCGATATTTTCTGATGCATGACTCCTCATCGCTGATGCTCCCCTGCCATTCCCGCTGTTTATTTGATGCATCCCCCGATGTTCCCGCTGTTTGTTTGATGCATCCCCTGCCATTCCCGCTGCTTGTTTGATGCACGATATATATTGGTAGATGTACTACTAGCTACTGGCTATATAATACATTCTTCGGACCCATCCTGCACATTCAGATGAGATAGTGTCTGTGCCCAATTCACCTCAAACGAGGCTGCCAGTTGCATGCGCAAGTGCGCCTGACGATGTGCATACACTACGCACCCATCCTCATGCTCCGTGTCAGTCGGTACAACCTCATTGCGCCTTTCATCCCAACGCCTCGCTTCCCACCTCAGGAATGCTCCTATGCGACACATTTCCTCTCGAAGGAGTGCTACTTCCTCCTCCCATCGCATTGTGCAAGCTCTCGCTTTGCACCATTCAATCCTCATGTCTGTAGGTAGCATCGTTAGAAAGAGAACTCATTCTCGGATAATGCTTACCTTCCAAAGCTCCATTATCATCTTTTTTGCTTCCACCAGCGCCCCGCATATTCCAGATCCACGAGAGCTTTCGTCTGCCTTTGGATTCTCCCCAAAGAATGTCGGACATCGAGCGTATGTCTTGGCGGCTTAAGGGACATAGCGAAGATTGCCAGCCGGACTCATTCAACAAATTACCTAGAACCACCAGTGCCTTATGTGCACTTTCATATCTCCTAGTAGCGGATTCAATCCTAATGTCAATCACCTTGAGAGTGTTGCGAGCTCTGGTATTCGCCCCTTGTCCTTGAAGGTGTCGGTCTTTGTGCTTGAGAATGGCTGTTTGAGCGTGCAGGCAGGAGCGCAAAGAGCGAAGCACATTGTGGCCTTGAGCGTATCAAAGTTGCCATTCTGTCCTCTGCAGGGATTGATCGCAAGGTAGAGACCTCCCGATCTGTGAAGGTAACCATAACTTGAAGCTTTCAGCGGTGGAAGAGATGGAGGAAGGGTTTGCAGCGGTTGCATTGTCCGAGATCCGCATGGCCGCGATGTTGGGCATATAGAGCTCTTGGATCTTGACCCAGGAATCAAGGCGACACTGTAATGCATTACTACACTCGACTAATTTACCTTCTTGATTGTCCGTGACGTGTAAACCACGACCATCCTTGTCAGCTCTCAAGCACCGTCTGAGAGAAAGTATGAGTCACCATGCAAGTGAAAATGTATGAAAAGATGTACTGTTGCTACTCAAGTTCCAGCGCCAAACTGATCAATATACTAGGGGAGCAATCCTCATAAAGTGAGATACGGGCACCGCTCTGCATGCTTTGTTCCTCTTCTTTGGCCAGCGCTAGCCGAACAGACGCTAGTGTTATTACTGAAATGAAAACCAATGTGTCAGTACTTCGTAATGGTGAATGGGTCACATACCATCTGAGTTTCGCTTGAAGGGATTAAGTTGACTTTGATCATTCTCCCAGGCCTCCACCTGCGATCTCCATTGCTCTAAAACCTCCCCATACTCCTCTTTAAGGCCTTCTTCAAGGTCGTTAAGGGCTGCTTGATGATCCGCACATTGAGGCACAGCTTCTTTAAGCTTGCGCTGCATAGTATTACCTGAGAAAACAAATGAGCCCAACTCCCCAACACAAGAGACATACGAACCAAGACCAACAACTTTTTTCCAATTCCAGTCGCCGAAAAAATCATCTAAGGTATCCCACCATGCACCAGGTCCCATCTCCTTGGTGCTGGATGCAATGGGGTTGATGTTGGCCCACCCACATTCTGGTGCTTCGCCATCCGTGCGACCAACACCTCGTTTGAAGTTGAACGAAAAGGTAGTCTGGCATTTCTCGACATGCGCAGGTAAGTGAAACTTCGGCACGAAGAAAGAGATGGCCTTGGAAGTGTGATCGAACTGCATTGAAGTAGGGAATGTGCTCATACGCTGCCATAGCTTTTTATGCCACTGGCAGGCAATATTGTAGGAGATGTTGAGAGTTTTCAGGGACAAATGGCGAAGGGTTGAAAAGAATAAGTAGTCCATATTTATATACCTATTGGCTGTCAGTCAATGCATATCCCGAAGTTCAATAATACTTACTTTTCACCTTTTTGAAGGTCTCCAACTGCGTTTGGCCGTTTCATATTGTGACGGGCACAGTCGATGGTGCCCAGACCAGTAGCAGCCAGGCCCCGGTTGATCTTCGTGTCTGCCATGTTGACTGCAGTATGACTGGAACAAGTAGATTTCTAAACACGATCAGCAGGTAACCACCGCAGTACAGCGGACCAGAGACTTACCTCTTGAACAATGTCGATCTTCTCTGTGAGGAATTCCTTGTACCCTGCCTCCTCTACAAAATAAGTCCAGCCGCGACTTAAACTGGGGTCCGTGATATTGTTGGAAACAACTTTCTGCTTGAGACGGAAGTTGGCGTCGATGGCGACAAACAATGCATACATCCAACTGACAAAACCGTTAAGTATCCACCTATATGATAGAGCCTCCGACTCACCGTTTCGCCTGAGGAGCATTCTCCCAATTGTCTGGTACATTTTTACCAGGGTGCGGACAAGCTGGACACAACACAGCACATTCTCCTTCTACTGTAGCATCCAAGCCTTTGGGGTCATGCCCTCTGCCAGACCGCTTAAGCATGGTTAAATGTCGCCATTCACGTAACATTCACATGAAACACTCATATCGAGACTTTGTGATCGCATTAGCTTTGTTGCGAGCGTGCTGATCAACACACTTACTAACCTTCACAGGGGCCAGACCGGTGTTGTTGGTTCTCTGCGTAAGAGCATTGTAAAATTCATAAGCCGATACCTTAGACTCAAAAGACAATATATGGAATTCCTCCAGGAGACGGAATGTTGCTGCCGTTTTAGGGTTGGCCGTCGTGGAAGGAAACCAAGAGATTCAAAGAAGTTGTTGTACGTGTGCGACTGCATTTGAACAACCGCAGAAGTCGAGTGATACCTCATGAATAGCATGAGAATCCATGACAACGAAATCATCGTTGAAGGCACGATGGGGTTTGGGGCACACCTGACCAGGTGCATGGCCCAATTGGATTCGGAGCCCGAGGGCTTTCAGGGTGACACATTCAAAGAACATTCCATTCCATTTCTGCAGAGCTCGGTCAGAACATCTCATATTATCAAAACGGACAACTGACCTGCAATCTATGGAGTGGATGGAGTTGGTGTGCAGTTTTGATACAGGATGAACATTGGAGATTGACGCCAAAACAGTCTTCACAATGATAGTTGGGGGAAAGATCACTGCACCCAGAACACGGCGCGTTCCTGAGGTTGCCCTTGCCTTCGAGATGCAATATCTCTTCAAGAAACAGAGGGTGATCCTTTAACCACACAAGTAACGGATGATCCTACACACTTTGAGCAATGAGAACACATGATCCGAATCTAAAACTTACTCCTGGTGCGTGACCTATTCTTACATCTTCATCGTTGAACGGCACGGTATCGACATCCCATGATTCAACAGTGTTATCAAATTGAGCAGGGATAAGGGCTGATGTTGTCGACTTAGGCTGGGTTGTTGCCTGGGTGTTCTTAGGAGGCTTGAGATATGACCGTGTGTAGCTAATAGATCCATCCACGCGAACTTGATACTGAGTATGCTGACGATGCTGAATCCCTGATGGCTTGGAAGTGTGCAAGTAGGAATTTAGCTTGGGATTCTTCTTCCGCTTCTTGTTCGGCCACAAGGCATGTAGAGTTCGTGATAGTTCTTCAGTGCAATGGATCACCTGGGATGATGTTGCCCCTGCAGAGGGCAAAGCAGCACTAGCAGAGGTGCTCATGCTCGCGAAACGCGCCAAGTACCACCCAGCGACAAACTCATCAGCTGTGAAATCATTAGTAAGCGATCTGACATTGATCTTCCACTTACCTAGATTCTTGGATGACAGTGGCAGTACCTTTGCCATTCGTGTGCGTGAACGGCTGTCAGTTTTGGTAAACAATGTGGCAGGAAATTCCTCTACCATGTATGCATACAGTTGTGAAAGTCGCTTATGTAATAATCCTAAACCGTCATACAGCACTGTACCTGATCATATTCCTTCTTGCTAACGGTCAACGATGCATCCAACGGCTCGTGCATAAAAGGTCATCTAAGTTGGAGACTCGCGAGTTCATTCGTCTCTTCTTTGTCCTTACTGATTTTCATGGTGAACCACAACCGTCTGGACCGTGAAGGTCAAACTATCCTTGGTACGTTGTTTTGTCGTTGATCATTGATTCTCACTCATTATTGGCAGATGCTGTAATACAGCTTTTATCCTCGTTGACGCTCTCCCTGGACGACGCTCACAATCTCATTCGAGTTGTTGTCGACAGTACCGAGTTACAGTCACCTTCCACTTTGGAGACTCCTCAGCCCCCTGCTCCTCACCCCACTACCCAGATTCATCTCGTGACCTCTCCCATTGTAACTCCAGCTTCCACTTTGCAGACTCCAGTTCCCACTGCGCAGACTAAATCTCCCACCCCCCTTGTTGTGCAGACTCTTCAGCCTCCTGTGTCCCTCTCGGTTCCATCTTCATCCATCCTCCCAACAACCACAACAACCTTCAATGGGGAGGAAAGGCATCAGCAGCAATACAATAGCTTCACCTTTGATATTCCATCTGCTGACGCAAATGGACCATTCTACCTTGTCAACCGAGGTCGCCATGTTGGCGTTTTTGATACATGGTGCGGTTTTTTCCTCACTCTAATTCCAGTATCTGATATTGAATCACAGGCCACGCACTTCCCCCCATGTGATTGGGGTGAAAACATCTTCATATAGTCGTGCACGGTCCTTGTATGATGGGATTTCGCGTATCATGGATGCCATAGACCTAGGAGAAGCAGTATGGCTTCCTTGAAGGGAAGATAGGCGACTCTTGATTCACATAGTTCGAATACAATTTTTGTAGTGAGGATCCGTACAATATAATGAGGATCTGTTGACTCCTTGTGGCAATTACTCTGTGAATAAATGTAGATAATGCGCGAGGTGCGGAATACGTCTAAGTCAAGTGGGAAAGTGAAGCACTAGCATGTCCTGAAGGAGGAATGCGTAATCTACAATGAGACAGATGTGTATAGACTCTACAACACAGCAAAATCAGGGAACACTTGTGTGCCATTCAATACTGTGCTTATTAAGAACTCATATCTTTCTGCGGCATGATATCCTTGACACTTTCCAGTGGCGCTTGACTTCAATATTAAAAAGGTGAGCGTTGCCAGGTGCAACAACAGTGAGCCCCTTCAGTGACAAATTCCGTATTATACGGGCCACCCGACCTCCATAATATCCCGTATGAGACGGGCCAGCTGATCATGGGCCCATGTTGTGTATATTCTCGATGATGACGGATGGGCCGGGACACATATTATTTCCGATGGAGACGGGTGGGCCCATGTATGCCAATGATATATATATCCTTAATGTTGACGGATGGGCCGGGGGAATATGATCATTCATGGAGATGGGTGGGCCCATCTGGGTAATATGTAGAGTAGGATATTATAGACAGCTGGGCTGAAGAGAGATGTAAGGCAAATATTGTTATATAGACGGGCGGGCCGACGTGGGTGTATTACATATATGGGTGGGCCGAGGTAGGGAAATATTACATAGACGGGTGGGCTGACGTAGGGTGTATTACATATACAGGTGGGCCGACATGGAATGTATTACATATACGGGTGGGCCGACGAAAGGGATATCAAATAGACCGGTGGGCCGAGGGTGCTATAAAATATTTATTACATAGACAGGTGGGCCGAGGTGGGGTATAATTATATAGACGGGTGGGCCGATGCAGGATGTATTATATAGACGGGTGGGCCAACATAGGATGTATTACATAGATGGGTTGGCTGACGTGGGGGATAATACATAGATGGGCGGGCCGTCGGGGGTGTATTACATATATGGGTGAGCCTAGATATGTTCCATCAAGACATACAGCTGATGTAGCCACCAGCGAATCAAACACATAGGATACATGTACACTATGAGTGCATATACCTACCATCAACCACCAAATCTAAACCCCTAAGCACAAAAACATGAATCGATCATGTGTGGCATTGACCAATAATCCAGGACTGAAGTGGAAAAACCCCACACCTGAACCCTGGTGTGCAACAAATCCTATTTCTAAGCATGGACACCAGAAGCACAACACCCACAAAAATATATATGTCAAATTTTCAGTGCCAAACCCCAAACCGAGATGTACCAACCCCTGAAACCCGAAACCTGAGACTGCCGGGTCTCAGGTATTGGGTGTCCGGAACTCGGAACTTGGGAGAATTTGGGGAGATCAATACAATTTAATTTACAATCGAGTTGATTGACAACACATTGACTTACCCATGTTTGCAATATATTTTTGTTTAGACATACCGAGTTCCGAGTTCCGGACACCCGATACCCGAGACCCGAGACTGCCGGGTTTCGGGTGTCGGGTGTCCGGAACTCGGAACTTGGGAAAGTTTGGGGAGATCAATACAATTTGATTCACAATCAAGTTGATTGACAAACACATTGACTTAACTATGTTTGCAATATATTTTTGTTTAGACATACCGAGTTCTGAGTTCCGGACCCCCGGACCCCGAAACCTGAGACTGCCGGGTCTCAGGTATCGGGTGTCCGGAACTCGGTATGTCTAAACAAAAATATATTGCAAACATAGTTAAGTCAATGTGTTTGTCAATCAACTTGATTGTGAATCAAATTGTATTGATCTCCCCAAACTTTCCCAAGTTCCGAGTTCCGGACACCCGACACCCGACACCCGACACCCGGCAGTCTCGGGTATCGGGTATCGGGTGTCCGGAACTCGGAACTCAGTATGTCTAAACAAAAATATATTGCAAACATGATTAAGTCAATGTGTTGTCAATTAACTCAATTGTAAATTAAATTGTATTGATCTCCCCAAATTTCCCCCGAGTTCCGAGTTCCGGACACCCGATACCCGAGACTGCCGGGTGTCGGGTGTCGGGTGTCCGGAACTTGGAACTTGGGAAAATTTGGGGAGATCAATACAATTTGAGTCTCGGGTATCGGGTGTCCGGAACTCGGAACTCGGGGGAAATTTGGGGAGATCAATACAATTTGATTCATAATTGAGTTGATTGACAAACACATTGACTTACCCATGTTTGAAATATATTTTTGTTTACACATACTGAGTTCTGAGTTCTGGACCCCCCAACCCCACAACCCGAGACCCAGCAGTCCACAATTCTGGGGTTCAGGGGTTGGCAAAATGTGTATGAATATATGAAAGGTTGAATGAAACATTTTTGAAAGATGTCTCATATCAAATGTTAAGTCCCGAGTTTCGAATTTCGGGTTTCAAGACTCCAGGTTTTGGGACTCGGCACTCCCAAAATCCAGAAGTTGAAACTCGGGATTTGACATTTGATATGAGACATCTTTCAAAAATGTTTCATTCAACCTTTCATATATTCATACACATTTTACCAACCCCCGAACCCCAGAATTGTGGACTGCCGGGTCTCGGGTTTCAGGGTTCGGAGGTCCGGAACCCGGAACTCGGAACTCAGTATGTGTAAACAAAAATATATTTCAAACATGGGTAAGTCAATGTGTTTGCCAATCAACTCAATTGTAAATCAAATTTTATTGATCTCCCCAAATCTCCCCAAGTTCCGAGTGCCGGGACCCCCGAACCCCGAACCCCGAGACTGCCGGGTCTCGGTGTTCGGGGGTCCGGAACTCGGAACTCGGTATGTAGAACAAAAATATATTTTCAACATGGGTAAATCAAATTTTATTGATCTCCCCAAATTTCCCGAGTTCCGAGTTCCGGGACCCCCGAACCCCGAGACCTGGCAGTCCACAATTTCGGGGTTCAGGGGTTGGTAAAATGTGCATGGATATATGAAAGGTTGATTGAAACATTTCTGAAAGATGTCTCATATCAAATGTCAAGTCCCGAGTTTTGATTTCCGGGTTTCAGGACTCCGGGTTTCGGGACTCCGGGCTTCGGGACTCAGCACTCTTGAAACCCAGAAATCGAAACTTGGGACTTGACATTTGATATGAGACATCTTTTAAAATGTTTAAACCAACCCTTCATATATCCATACACATTTTACCAACCCCCGAACTCCGAAATTGTGGACTGCCGGGTTTCAGGGGTCCGGGGTCCCGGAACTCGGAACTCGGAATTTGGTATGTAAGACAACAAAAATATCTTTCAGGGTTCAGGGGTTAGTGAAATGTTTATAGATATACGTAGATTAATTCAAACATGTCTGAAAAATTTCATTCATCTCAAATGTCAAATCCTGAGTTCCGGACTTCGGGACTCAGCACCCGGCAGTCAGGGTTGGGGGTTCGGCACTGAAAATTTGACATTCGGGTGTTCAGGTTTTGGGTGATATCTAAATCAACAACTTCGAGTTCTGCCAAAGCGTGAAACTTGAAACCCAGTGTGCAACATGTTGATTTTTCATTTATATCACACAAATCATCGAGTTCCGAGTGCCGAGGGCTGAGACCCAAAGCCTGAGACCTGAAAATATGTACACAACATGTCCATTTTTCACTCACTGCACAAATCACCGAGTTTCGAGTGCCAAAGCGTGAAACTTGAAACCCAGTGTGCAACATGTCCATTTTTCATGTACATTACACAATTCATTGAGTTCCGAGTGCCGAGGGCCGAAACCCGAACCCCGAGACCTGAAAATATGTATGCAACATTTCCATTTTTCACTTGTTGCACAAATCACCGAGTTTCAAGTGCTGAAACCCGAAACTCGAAACCCAGTGTGCAACATGTTCATTATTCATTTACATTACACAGATCATTGAGTGCCAAGGGCAGAATCCTAAAACCCGAAGCCCAAAAACATGTATGCCACATGCCCATCTACTCATTGCACAAATCACCAAGTGTCGAGTGCCGAAACCCGAAACCCGGTACTTCAAATCAGTAGTCGGGTACTTGGTACTTGGTTCTGATACTTGGTACCCGAGAATCAGTAGTCAGGTACTTGGTACTTGGTTCTAATTCTCGGTACCTGGGAATCAATAGTTGGGTACTCCAGCCAATAGTCCCGAGTCCCGAGTACTGATATTTGGTATTCGGTAGTCAGGTTTGGAACTTGGGTCTTGGTTTGGTTATCATTTGACTGAGATATTGGTAGGCAATATTGGCACTCGGAGCTCAAATACTGACTATCAACTATCAAGTGTCGGGACTTGGTAATCGGTAGTTGAGACTTGGTGCTTAAATGGATATTGCATATATACATAAAAATACAAAATATGTTCCTATGTGTTCATTTCTAGGTGAACAGACTTTGGAATTATATCTCAATCATCTATTCAACAATAGAAACAATGTATCAGGAGCTCAGGACCATAGGGTAATCCTTTATTGTATAGTGTACCTCCCCCTCTTCTGGTGGTTCACCCGCTGGGGGTTTTTCCCTGTAAAGCTGGACCTCAAGGACTGTAGGGAGTCTATTCCTGAGCATATTCGGAGTAGATATATCATATAACCAGCCCAGGACACACAGGATCCTTCTCCAGGAACAAAGCATAGACAATTGCACTTGTGACATTTTTTCACAATTTTCAGTATCTTGCCCTTGCATCCATGATCCAACCTTTTAATATATAATGAGCATAGCTTATATTCTTGCTTCTTATGACCAAGATCAGCTCACAATAGGCTGGAGTTTGTGAGCTAGTGTGCATACTTGCCATTTTGCCTGATAAGGGGCCCATGCCTTCAAAACATTGAATCTTCATAATCAGAAACCTGGGGTACATTTCAAATATCTTAAGTATCATAGACATAAATTTACAGACAAATCAACCAAGAATTGAGTACTGAGGAAGTGAAATGGGTAAGAAATTGAGTGTGGGAAACTTCAAAGACCCAAAGCATCGAAAATGGTTAGTTGAGCAGTGGTAGGACTTTAATGCTGGGTCAACTCATATTTTCACTATATCCCTTCTACCCACCCCCTACCCTCAGGGCAGTAGGCAGTATGGGTTCCTTGGGTAGTTTACAATCTATCCTACATATTTGTAATGATATTTTTGGCCTGAATCATATATAAATGTGACTTTATATAAAAGATGTCTACTGTCACTCTCCACACATCATTTTGCCTATCATTACATCAATCCTTCATGAATATTTCTAAGCTTTTAAGCTATTATAATGGATGTATATGGGTGTTATTCCAGGTCTCTGATCACATCACAGGCTTGTCATGTTGGATATCTCGACATAATGTGCAAGTCTCGCTATTAATATTCATTCTTTATCTTTAGACTCACTTACTGCACACATGTATTTCATTTGTCATTATTGATGTTTTGGATTTCTTTAGCTTATATCTTGGTCACATGGTAACCAATGGACGAGAAAAGACTACAAATAAACTCACCTAGACTCGGACTACAACCTTGATTAAGCTGACTACTGATTCCCAGATACCGAGTATCAAAACCAAATACTGAGTACCAATTACCATGTACCAAGTACTGCGTAATGAGTAACAAGATAACCAATTGACAAGAAAAGACTACCACTACACTCACCTGGACTTGGACTACAACCTTTGGTAAGGAGTTAAGCATAATAACAACTTTCATTTTTTCATTATTGCTGATGTTTTGCTGAATGACAAGGAAAGACTACCAAATCACTCACCTTGACATGGACTACAACTGTCATTTTTCATTATCATTTGCCTATATTGACTACCGAGTCTCGAGTACCAACCACTGACCACCGATCACCGAGTGCCGAGTACCGAGTACCGATAGGGAATAGTGTGGGTGAACCCCGGGGTATGAGTAGCACTACCCCCACCCATACCCCATGATATACCCACACCCACCTTGTGGGTGTGGGTTTTTTGGTGGGTATCAGGGAGAAACTACCGAGTCTTGAGTACCAACCACTGACCACCAATCACCGAGTACCAAGTACCGAGTCCCGAGTCCTGAGTCTCGAGTCCCAAGTCCCGAGTCCCGAGTCCCGAGTCTCGAGTCCCGAGTCCCGAGTCTCGAGTCCCGAGTCCCGAGTCTCGAGTCCCGAATCCTGAGTCCCGAGTCCCGAGTCTCGAGTCCTGAATCCCGAGTCCCGAGTCCCAAATCCTGAGTCCCGAGTCCCAAGTCTCAAGTCTCGAGTCCCGAGTCTCGAGTCCCAAGTCCCGAGTACCGAGTCCCGAGAACCGAGTACCGAGTACCGAGTCCCAAGTACCAACCACTGACCACCGATCACTGAGTGCCAAGTACCAAGTACCAAGTACCAAGTCCCAAGTCCCAAGTCCCAAGTACCAAGTACCGAGTACTGACAAATACAATTCCCAGGTTATTTGAGCCCTACACCAATGGATAATACATACAAATACAATTTGTGTCCATTTGAAGTACCGGGTTTCAGGTTTTGACACTCGACACTTGGTGATTTGTGAAATGAGTGAAAAATGGACATGTTGTGTACATGATGTTGGGTTTCGGGCTTTGGGTCTCGGCCCTCGGCACTCGGAACTCGATGATTTGAGTAATGTAAATGAAAAATCAACATGTTGCATGCCGGGTTTTGAGTTTCGGGTTTCAGCACTCAAAACTCAGTGATTTGTACAGTGAGTGAAAAATGGACATGTTGTGCACATATTTTCGGGTCTCGGGGTTCGGGTTTCGGCCCTCGGAACTCGGAACTTAATGACTTGTGTAATATAATTGAACAATGGACATGTTGCACACCCGGTTTTGAGTTTCGGGTTTCCGCACTTGAAACTCAGTGATTTGTGCAACAAGTGAAAAATTGAAATGTTGCATACATATTTTCGGGTCTCGGGGTTCGGGTTTCGGCCCTCGGCACTCGGAACTTGATGATTTGTGTAATATAAATGAAAAATGGACATGTTGCATGCCGGGTTTTGAGTTTCAGGTTTCAGCACTCAAAACTCGGTGATTTGTGCAACAAGTAAAAAATGGACATGTTGTGCACATATTTTCGGGGTTCGGGGTTCGGGTCTCGGACCTCGGACCTCGGAACTCAATGATTTGTGTGATGTAAATGAAAAATCAACATGTTGCACGCCGGGTTTCAAGTTTTGGGTTTCAGCACTCAAAACTCGGTGATTTGTGCAATGAGTGAAAAATGGAAATGTTGTGTACATATTTTCGGGTCTCGGGGTTCAGGTTTCGGCCCTCGGAGCTCGGAACTCGATGATCTGTGTAATATAAATGAAAAATCAACATGTTGCATGCCGGGTTTCGAGTTTTGGGTTTCGGCACTTGAAACTCGGTGATTTGTGCAACAAGTAAAAAATGGACATGTTGTGCACATATTTTCGGGGTTCGGGGTTCGGGTCTCGGACCTCGGACCTCGGAACTCAATGATTTGTGTGATGTAAATGAAAAATCAACATGTTGCATGCCGGGTTTCAAGTTTTGGGTTTCAGCACTCAAAACTCGGTGATTTGTGCAATGAGTGAAAAATGGACATGTTGTGTACATATTTTCGGGTCTCGGGGTTCGGGTTTTGGCCCTCGGAGCTCGGAACTCAATGACTTGTGTAATATAATTGAACAATGGACATGTTGCATGCCGGGTTTCGAGTTTTGGGTTTCGGCACTTGAAACTCAGTGATTTGTGCAACAAGTGAAAAATGGAAATGTTGCATACATATTTTCGGGTCTCGGGGTTCGGGTTTCGGCACTTGGCACTCGGAACTCAATGAATTGTGTAATGTACATGAAAAATGGACATGTTGCACACTGGGTTTCAAGTTTCACGCTTTGGCACTCGAAACTTGGTGATTTGTGCAGTGAGTGAAAAATGGACATGTTGAACAATGGGTTTCAGGGTCTCGGGTTTGAAAAATAGCATAATAACAACTTTCATGTTTTCATTATCATTTGCCTATATTGACTACCGAGTCTGATAAGAGACCCCTTGGATGATTCATTGCTCAATGAAATACTACCTGATTGGAAGTGTGCTGGTCATCAGATATTCATTTGTCGACTCCCGGGTCCCGGAACTTGGAAGTCGGTATGGTTGACCCAAATTTGGGTGGTCAGAACTTGGCATCTCATAGGGCAACACAAGCTTCACACCCTGGATTCCAAATTCTGCAAGACAACCTGTGCACCATCAAAGGCCATGTCAGGAGATCACCTGCTGCTCCGGGAACTCAGGAACTTTGATTTATTACCTCCTCTGAGTACGGTTGACCCAAAGGTTGGTAATCGGAACTTGGCTTCTCATAGGGTAACACAAGCTTCGCACCCCGGATTCCAAATTTTGCAAGACAACCTGTGCACCATCAAAGGCCATGTCAGGAGATCACCTGCTGCTCCAGGAACTTGGTAACTTTGATTTTATTACCTCCTCTGATTTGGTTGATGTACAACTACCTCAGCTCCATCGTGTTTACAATTATGATACACATGGGCCCACCCATCTATATTTTATACCACCCTCGGCCCACCCGTCTAATACAACATCCCATACAACACCCTCGGCCCACCGGTCTAATTAATATGCGTCTGGGCCCACCCGTATAATACAATATTGTATAATACCCTCGGCCCACCCATCTAATTTAATATGTGTCTGGGCCCACCCGTGAATGTGATAACAAGTACCTACCCATCTATCTCATACACATCTACCTTAATATATCCATCTGCATAATATCCAACTACCTCGGCCCACCCGTCTACCTAATATTCATGTACATCGGCCCACTCATCTACTCTATATATCCCCTGCATGGGCCCACCCGCCTCCATCGGGAATAATTTGCCTCCCGGCCCATCCGTCATAGTCGAGGATATTTTGATCATGGGCCCATGGTCCGCTGGCCCATATCATACGGGATATTATGCACGTCCGTTCCCTCGTATTATACGGAAATAGGTCACTGTAATATGTGCAACAGTATGTAATGAAAACAAGTAAAGACAGTAATACAATTATGAGTGTCAGGATCCGATACCTATCAATCGGATATAGTTGAAAGTTCACTGCAGAGCTCAACGCATGCATCCGCATCGACCGGCAAAACTGCAGGATCCGGAGTTTCGGCGATGTGTGCAGCAGATGCAGAAGTCCCGACATGGCCGTGGACACCAGTCAAAACGGACGCATCCCATGCGTGAGTCCACTGTCTACCGATGGCAGAGATGTTAGGATCGTCATCGTGATTAGCTAGCCAAGCCGGAAGGTGCACATTCCCATGGTGAGGGGGAGCATACGCAGTGGTGTCGATCCGAGGACGGTGTGCGGTCAGATCATCCATATGATCCCGAAGGGACATGGTTAAATGTCTGAGCGATGACGATGTTGCTTTCCATTCCGAATCCGAGTATCTGAGTTTTCGCTCCAGTACGTCCAACCGCCGCCCAACCACCTCTTCCACCGAATCGAGTCGTTCTTCCAAATTATCGACCCTGTCATTAGTAGCGAGACCATCAAGTCGCCTGCCCAGGTCTTGAATGCTCTGCAGGATGTCCCTTGCAGTTGGCTCACATTCCACAGGATTCACGAGTGCTACTGATTGTCCTTGGGGCTCGACGGACACGCATGAGCCCATTGTTGGGATTGGCAGAACCTCTGCTTGAGCCGGCGCGACATCCATGTACTTCGGCTCACCCGCCAAGGCCAAATCTGAAGCTGCTTAAGTTTTCTGTACCATCAGTGCCACGGCAACACTCACCTTCATGTTCTACTATATCGTCCTCAACTACAGACAATGACCGATTGGGCGGCATGGGCATCTTCCGGGACCTAGTATTAACCACCGTCTTGTTAATAACTCGGGACTTCGGAGCACGCGACTTGGAGCGTCTGGTAGGATTGGCAACTGCCTCGGCTGCCATGGCCTTGGCTTTTGCTTGCATTCTCTCCTGGACACCAACTCCGTTGATTGCACATGTGACCTTCATTTCATCACAATTAGCGCAGGCAAGTCGAATGCATCTGAATTTCTTGTCCGGAAGGACAAGACAGGCCACCCCCGATTTGCTACACTTATCACACTTCTGCGGGTGGTGACAAACGGAAAACTTTGCATGTTTTAGCTAAGATTGGTATGCACAAACTCACTGGCTTACCTCTGCTGCCGTGGCGATAGCAGAATCCCTACCCCATTCAACGGGCTGTCAATATCAAAGTCAGAATCGGTGGTAGGTGGAATGGAGTTAACACACCCTGGTCTCTGCATCCCAGAAACCTCTCTCATCAGCCATCTTGGTCGAATCTGAACGTTCCGGTGCCACATTCTTATCGGAGGGAACAATAAGAATGGTGGGTCACCAGTGCCTGAGCTAGGATAACGGGACTTACCTCTATGACAGAGGCGATGTCAGTATGCTCATTCCGGTCGTCACCCGATACATGCTTGCTTCTCTTCTGACTCGACTTGCCCAACCGAGATGGAGCATTCGGTATGTTCCCCAATTTCACCTCTTCCGCGCCGTTATCTTCCGCCTTCCTCTTCTTCCTGTTTCCGGCCTTTGGTGCTGTCTTAGCGTTCTTTGTCCCTGGCACAAATAGGTTATATTTGGAGGGGATAGAAACTGCAGACACGGGAAGCGGGGTCAGAGGTTCCAGCGCCATTGAGGTGGGAGAAGGCGACGGCGGTGCAATTGCCTGCGAAGGACTATTGACAAAGGCCCTATCTATGGGAAGAGGAGACAAGGTGGGTGGAGGCGCTATGGCCAACGGTGCAAAATGGACGGCCGCATGAGTTCCGGACGATGTCACCAGTTCAGAATCCAAAAGAATGGGAATCTCATCTGCTGCACGAGAGCGGTAGTTTAGCGTCTTGTTGAACCGCGGGTGACCCTTGATTCTCGGATCATTGTCTATCATGGATGTCCAATCCGGCATTGTCTGAAAAGTGCCAGCCTTTGAGCACTCTCGCACAACGGCAGTGCATGACAGTAGCTGCGGGGAAAAGGATGTCGCATTCCCTCCATGAAGTTTTAAGTCTTTCGCCTACGGCGAATGTGTTAATATCGATGAGATAATGAAGTGCGAGCAAGAAAAAGTACTCACCACGCGTCTGGCAATCTCATCCGAGATTCTGAGGGCCTCTGGATAGCCAGACTCCAACAACGTGCACCGCTTGATCAGCAATTGCACGGCCGCCAGCGTAGTATCCAGCGCTTCGTTAGCTGTATCAGCAGGTGTCATGATGAAATTAAAAAAATAAAATGTTGTAGGTTAACAGGTGTTATGGTATAATGGAAGGAACAAAAAGTGGACTTTGAAAAACTTGCACACGGGTCGGGATTTATATTCATGAGTCGGTTGTGGCTCTTTCCGAGTGCTGTTGATGCACGACCCATGGATTTCATTATGACGTAATAGTATGCCACATCTACCATTGTTCCACTACATTGAGTTACCACAGTGGCACCAGTCGATTTGTATTGCAATCATCATCGACTCCCTTCATCGAACCAGACCATCATGACCTTCAAAAAAGTTAGGTTTCTTACTCCCGAAGAGCCATATCTTGGCGATATCGCCTCCACCTGCTCTACCTACAGCAGCGATGCCAGCGAAGACGGTCCGGTAGCGCTAGGGCGTGCTTCTGATAAGGGTCTGATCGACTGGTTGGTCTCTTACGTCCCATTGGAGTTGTGGACTCCTCCTGCATTGTCGAGGAAACCCAGGATGAAAGGAGTTGTCGGATTGGAAAACTATCTGAAGTTTAAAAGTAAGAACGGCTTTGTCTTTGCCAGAATACTAACAACGGTGCAACAACAGAATACGACTTGACAAAATAGTTTCTTACCGACCACGAAAAGCTTAATGATTTGTTCGCACAAAGGGATCAAGGTGAGTTCGTTCATTCGAGAGCAATGATTTTCACTCACCGGACAATGCATCATAGTATACGACCTTTGTTTCAACGGCCACTTCGACGAGATAGGGAGTATGCTGGCCGGTGAGTCTCCCATTAGCCCAAAGGTTCTTTCATCACTCAACAAATGGTGCAAGACATGTATGCTATGGAATGCCAGCAAACATCCGGAAATGTTGCCCGGACTCCGCAAGTAACTTTACCCGGAGGGGAATGTTCCACCTACGCGGAGACAGCACCCGGAACAAGGTATGGCGATTCCTACGACTGCGGATGGGATGATCCTAGTTCGGCCGAGTCAGCGGAAGATCCCTATGACTGTGGGTGGGATCGTCATACGGATGATCAAGGCATCCCGCAATCATGTGGGTCAGCGGAAGATGCTTATGACTGCGGTTGGGATCATCTTATGGATGATCAAGCCATCCTGCAATCGAGTGAGTCAGCAGAAGATGCCTATGATTGCGGATGGGATCATCCAATGGATGATCAGGCCATCCTGCAATCGGGTGAGCCGGCAGCGGATGCCTATGATTGTGGGTGGGATCATCCGATGGATGACCAGGCCATCCTGCAATCGGGTGAGCCGGCAGCGGATCCCTACGACTGTGGATGGGACAACCATATGAATGCGACAGAAGCCTCTTCAAATGTGACAGAGGAATATGTTGGCATAGTAGCATCCGAAGATGGAGGATCGGCAGGGGATGATCCGTATGACTGTGGATGGGCTGCCCCGGAAGTCAGCAGACAAACTGCCACCGGCAGTAACACAGTGAATGCATTTGCCTCTTCCGGTGAGCAAGCAGGTAAATGCTTCCATACATGTATTGTATCATAATGCCTGATTTTCTGTAGAGCATTGGCCGAGGTTGCTAGAAGACAATGAAACAAATGTCTTCGAGCATGCAGAACACTCTATGAGGTCTGCGATCCGAATCTTGCATGACATTCGGCCTAACAATAGTAAGTGTTCAGATTGTAGAGCGACTGCCGTTGACATCTTCGGTAGTTCATCACAATGCAAACGGCATTGCAACAACTGCCGAGCATGTCCTCGACCCCATGTTGATACCGACCTCCTTCGGGACTCAAGGCAGTATAGGGGCTCACACGGAGGCAAGAAACAGAGTGGCGGAACTGGGTGAGGACATTGCAGCTGTCCACCATTTACTCAACGTCCACTGCCGCATTATGACGCAGCTGGATGTCCTGATAGCAAACTGTGCAAAGTGACCTGCCCATGTAGATAATATATCATATCCCGAGAAACAAATAAATGTAGTATATATTTATATCACCATGTGTGTACATATGTATGTATGAAGGCCGAGAGGGCCAAATAACCGCTCAAGTTCCCTCATGTGTAAGCAGATCATCACGATCTCGGATATATATATATGTATTACAGGAAGGAGGTGTAATGATTTCAAATAAATCAGAGGCAAACTTGGCTTGACAAACCAAGCATACCGACTGCACCATCTCGGAAGCTATGACAACGGCAATGTCGGAATTCCAACCGATGATGAAATCGTATGGTCGGCAACGTTGTGATATCCTCAAATTTATACATTTGTAAAATATACGGATATAGCGGGTACACGAAAGGGATTCATAAACATTCAGTACGATTATGTCCGGTACCGAACAAAATCAGCCTGATTGTATCTGGCAAGGTGGTACATAGCGAAGTCGGCCAAATTGTACTTTGCATACTCTGTCCAGGGAGTTCGAGCATGGTTGTGCACGCTATCCCGCATAAACCAGGCCCATACAATTCTATCGCCCTCACTAACCTGGATGCCGTGCCTCACAAGTCGGCCAGAATAGCTGACCATGACGCCCGGATTATAAGCTAGATCAATTCCTAAATTTGTCAGATTCATGACTGCATTGTCATAGCTTCCGATCGAAGTAAGAATGTCAAATCCTTCCGGGGGGCATTTGGGATCACGATGACCCGGCGTGTCTCTGTTGCATACAACAGCGGCACCGGTATATGCCGACACCCAATGTTGCAAACAGCGGTACATCTCATCTTGCCCTTGCTCCGCTGCCCAAAGCCCAAGTTTAACATGAGTGGACATCGAGGCCCGGTATAATTGCAGATGCATCACCCGAAGGGCAGCAGATGACAGGAGAGCCGGCCGCTGCATATCCATAATTGAAGAGAGATTGCTATCGCCTTTAAGGGTACCCGAAACTTCCGGTATGAACCTTTTCCTGGGATCCCGAGATGGTGGGCCTTGACACTACTGTCATTCAGGATGACGTGATTACAGCGAAACTTGTGCTCACCTCCCGCCCCTGTTGGAACCAGCAGGGAGAAATATTGATGCACCCGGGAATCAAACCAGGTTCCATGGCTGCGCGGAAGTTGGAATTGTTGGTCCACCATTTGCTTGTCCTGCCAGTTGACTCATTTCTGGTGGTGATGCTTTTTCTCAACAAGTCCCCCATACCGACTGTGGCAATGAACATATCTCGCTTTACGTGCTTTGGTCAGTGTCATGTCATCTTTGAACGAATCTCCGCCCACCTGCAGAGACCAATTCAACGCACCCGGGAGATACCATAGAATGATCCGGTAACCAGCGTCAATCACCACCGATGGGCTATCTAAGAACATGCGTTCGGCAGGAGGAAACTTTGCCAACAATGCTTCTTCACGAGCGTCATTCAACCCTGACTCCTGTTTGGCCAAGGCCTCGTTGTACCTAATGATATCGATATCCAATTTGACTACATCTGTCAGAGCAGAGTAGCAATAATCAATGCCTCAACTCACTGGGATGTTGATATGCTTCCGCCAGCACAAAGGCTAGGTGTCCGCAAGCAAGCGCAGTTTCAGGATCGAGTTCCGGAGGCGTAGGAACAAGAGGTCTCCCGGCAACATGCACAGCGAACTGCTGCTCTACCCATTTGCTTGCTATGTCGACGGCATTCAGAGCCCAATCCTGTGGAATGAATGACGTTGTGTGCGTATGTAGATCACTCTCAGCCAGTTTTTCATGGTAGGTAGTCCAATACTCATCGGATATCATGGTGGAGGCACGGTAAGTCCTGCAAGCACAGCTAGCATCTTATACGGATAATGTCCAACCTGCGGTTGTCTTTATGATGTAAAATATCACACTCCTCAATATTATTAATAGCAAACACAAGGCATCCGGGGGTATAGGAACGGCGCGTGTCATCCCGTTGTAACATTTTCATAGATGCCGGAGATAGGCTACATAATATTTACATACAAACGAATCACTTTACTACACATAAAATTCGCTTCCGTGACTATTTACATAATGGCTCTGCATCAGCGTACAAAGGGATGTAACTCAGGGAATGGATCTCCACGAGGGGATGTTCCTATCCGACCATTGTTGTAATCCTGCTCCAATAAGGCCACGGCTGCATGGGACGCTGCCATTGCGTCACGGACCTCGTCTACCGGCTGCTCCAGCCGATTCATTGCATCCACAGCTGCTCCGGTGGCCTCAAGCTTACTGACAAGGAGGTGGCCAAGGTCGAGACCGAGTCGGGCGACTTCAGTCCGGAGCACTTGAAGTTGTTGAAGCAGCAGGTCCTCACTGCGTGGGTGGATGATCGGTTCAGGCATCATCAACCCCAAGGCAGGCTGATTATTTGTGCATAACAATCAGCATCTATACTGAAGTATATTCAGGATCACTTACCCGCTGTTTGAAGTGCTCAGCCGTTAGGTCCTTCACCTCGGCTACCGAGAACCGCAGAGGCATTTGCATAGGCAAATAATGGAATGCGGCCGTCCACCAACAGTGCCGGTATCTTGGAACAACGCGATGGCCAGATATTGCATCGCCAGCATCATCATGTGGACAGTTCCGGAAGTTCTCAAAGAGATTGACGCGATCACCTTCTGTTTGGTAGGTAGCAGCAAGCCAGAGAACATTTCTGAGATATGTCGGCATACTTGTATTGATATTCATAGCTGCGCACATGCCGACAAACGGCGTCACAAACCGCTGGAACTCCAGATTAGTCAAGCGGTCCGCACAGGATTGGAAATGAACTTACATCCACTTCCCAAATCAGGTGTTGAATAAATGAATGCCGGTAAGCGCTTGATGGGTTCTGCTTTGTCATCTGGGCAATATGGATCGCAGTGAATCTGGAGGTGGCGTATTCGAACACATGGGCTGCATCCCAAATGGACAACGTGCCGACGCGAGACTCGGAGAGTGCAGGAATCTGGTTGGTCATGATTTCTGATATGATAACAACAGTAGGGAGATACAACCGGGCCTGACCTCCTGGTTTATATGTGTTGTCGGAGATTCAAAATCCACATCCGGTAATGTAATTCACAATGAACAATTTCCATTGTTCAAATGATTGTGCCCGGACCGGTAGATCTAATGCATCCTGAATGACATATATTATTTATGCTACGATCAACTAATAATACTATACATTCAACAATCAAGCATTTATCGTGAACTTTGGATTTGCCTTTAGAAAACTTGCACGTGCATGTTCGGCCAAGTCGTGGTACATGTGGGCCTGCCGAATTGCATAACATTTGTGCCCTTCTGGGAGTGGATCGCCGTTGTGGGTGATGCGTGATAACCATGAGCGTGCCTTGTGCAGGAAGAACTGCACAGTCCAACCCATTTCATGGCCAACCAGTAGCAGTTCTTCCGACCACCGATCACGCAATGCTTTCGTGCGAAGCCAATGAACCCTGTAAACTGTGCCCTGTCATTGATGGGTTAACATAATAAGTGAACCGTTACAGACATTCATTCATCCAATCGCTGCTGACAGAATCTCCCTGAACATCAAGAGACCAGAACCACGGAAGCGTGGAGTTTCTTTGTCCCCGAGCATTGGGATCGGCTACAGCGGCAGTAGCTTTGAGATGACTTCTCTCCATCCGGAGATATTTCTCCAAGAGGTTGTGAGCTTGTAGATTGCCGAGTTGCGCCCGGCATTTCGAATAAATCATCGTTTGCTGTCTGATGACCCTTTCCACCGAATGTACCTGAGTCCACGCCCTGGTTGACTTTGCCTGGGATTTGGCCAGACGAACTGTGGTGCGGAAGAGCACAGCCTTATCAGCTAGCAGAACTCGGATTGCTTGCAGGGTGTCATTGGCCTGCCCTTCCCGAAGTGCAACTTCCTGACCCACAAGGTGGATGACACCCAGCACAGTACACCTTTTGATGCCAATATTCGATGGGAGAGGTATAACCACCTTCTCGGGACGGAAGAAATTGCATTGAGGGACATGGTCGGAATCATGGTCACTCTCGGTAAACACGTCTCCTTCGCCCTCTGAGTCATCTATAAATTCAACCTCGAGATCTCTGATATCGTCATCCAGATCAAAGTCTTCTCCGAAATGATTGACTGCCGTGGTTGTAAATTCATCTATCCTACTTTGCAGCTTTGTACGACGTCTCACTATCTCCAGGCGCTGCGTTTCGGTGGAGTGTTTTCCCAACCTCCGGATGTCGATCAAGAGAGATATTTGCAGCTCTTCTATAGTGATACCGGATGCGATCCACGTAGCAGCACCGCGTTTTGCGTGCCCTCCTCCGTTACCGGTCCGAGAAGACAGTAAAGCCAACTCTTGCTGTTTCCTGGTCGGTGCTATGAACATTTGATCACTGATGGTGCAGATTGGACGTATATCGGCCATGACTCACCCTTTTGCAGCTGGACGTCGAATATGTCCATTGCCGATGGATCTGTGCTTCGATGCAATTGTGCTTCTCGATCTTGTTCCACCCAAGCTTCGACCATGGCAGAATCTGCGGTTTCATTCAGCTTCTCAAATGCCGTCATGCTTTCGGACACTCCCTTCACTGCTTCTCGATATTTCCGACATAGGAAACCACCTGGAGAGCATTAGTATTAGATATGTAAGGAAGAATATATCTCAACTCATTCTGATCATTTTCATAAAATTTGAGTCGTTCATTTGGTAGTCAAGACATTCCTGTCGATGGGGAGTGGACATCCCTCTCAGAAGGTAATCGTCCTTCCGAGCCATCCATTCCCGGAGATAATCGTTTGGGCTCTGAGATCCTGGTCAGCTTTGAACGGGTGAAGAACGCAGAGTATCATACCTTGGTCTTTTTTTTCGCTAACAACACGTTAAGCGAACCAATAGGGCCATGATCACTCCAGTCTGCATTATGGAAAGTGAAGTCAGGTGTGTACTGAGGGAGCGTCGTACTGGAGCTTTGTTTTGTGGGAGACTTTGTTGGAGATGACTGTGCGGATTGACTTGGCTGGTGTCGTTTCACCGGACACCATTTGCCTTTCCGGCCCCGACTGGTCTTTTTTACTTTCCATTTGACCAGCTGAACTGTTCTGGGAGGACTCAATATCCTTACCCTAGATTTACCCATGAACGTGGTATGAAGTTGTGTGAAATATAGGACAGTAGAATTACAGCAGCAACCTCTGCTCGCTTAATAGCCGAAATGAAGGGAGGGCACATAAATGCTCTTATTACAAACATTTAACAAACACACACTCACCATCACACCCCAGTACATCCTATCACTATCCTCCGTAGTATATAATGTCTGATCACGACTCTGGCTCTGAATCTGAATCTAACAAACAGCCTGCGTTAAATGAAGATGAGGTCGCTATCCTGCGGTCCTACATTGAGCAATGGGACTCGGCTGAGGTATCGGACCGCAACAAGGTCTTGAAAGCAGCTGCAACTGAGGCTCGGACAAAGGCTCCAGTGATGGGTATATGACTGCTGAAAGATCGCAAAGCGGTGAGTATTGTATCATTTTCAGCACCAAATAAGCTTTGATGTTCGGTAGGTCTACGAGACATGGTTCCGAAACCAAGGAATGAAGAAGAAGCCGGCTAAACCCCCTATCAAGATGGGGCAGAGATGGACCGAAAGAAGTGTTATAGACACCCTCCGGAAGAAAGAACTATTAAAAACAATACAAGACGAGACTGGAGCTAAGCCAGGGATGAAAGAAATGATCAACCATTACACCAAGCAGCTCAACCTCCTCATTGCATCCTTGTCCCCAGAAGAACTCAAAGAAGCCAAAGAGACGGCTGATATATGGAACTGTCAGGGTGTTCCGGACGATGTCAAGTCCGACATTGCCAGGAAAAAAAGTGATGACATGATTCATCATTTCGCAACCGAGATGTGGAACCGGGCGGGAATGAGGGTCTTTGTTGTGTCAGCTTGGAAAAATGAAGAGGGTAAGATTCATGTGCCGGGTGAGTGATCCAATGGATGCAATCAGTAGCTTCTCACATTTCCGGCAGTCACGACTATAACAATGAATATGGTGGTGCCGACTCTTTCATGAAGACTCGCAAATGGGATGCCATCCTCCCGGAATGGGATTCATATGCAGAGAGCGCATTTGGTAGAGTCCTAAACCGGCTTCCGTGTAGCGGAGACTGACGAAAATTAGATGGTAACTTGGATGGCGATGCAGTTGCAACTCGCAAAAAAGGTCGACAGGACAAGACTTACATCCTTGATGTTGGAGACGACGGATATCCCGTGCTCCCTGCATGTGATTCTATGGATCTGGACACAAAGAAAGCAGTCGTGCGCACATTTTTGACTTGGCATTACAGTAGGTCGCTGTTTGCCTCTCGGAAGTAATCTCACTGTTAAAAGGAAAATGTTGTGGGGATCCAAAAATTTCAATCCCATGGAAGTATGTCATTCCTAGATGCGGCGAGATCATTCCAACAGAGTGCCTTCCGGAAGGACACAATCTCGCAGAGCCTTCAAAGTTAAGGCAGATCCATGCCACGGAACTGCTACAGTTCTGGTATAACCGACAGGAAGAGCGCGAAGAGCGCGTATTGGAATTTATCGGTTGGTGGGACAATGATAAAGAGGATATGGTGCTAGCTGCAGACATGGAAGTACCAGTGACAACAGCGAGAAAGAATAAGAGAAAGCTCAAGGAGATGTCAGATCCGCCAAGGAAGCAGGCACGTCCACGGCAGCAGTCTCCAGCAGGACGATCGCAATCCGGTATCAATGTGAAGACAAAAAGGGCCAGACAAGAGCCGGAAACGAACATCCAACATGGAACCGCTGCTTCAGGTCGTGCACAAAAGAATCATAAGGTGAAGAGGCCATCAAACAAAGAATCTGACGACACACAAACAATCAGCGACGAGTCCCTTGCTGAACAATCCAATGGATCGGAGGATGATATTCCTAGTGGCCAAACGGCGATTGTGCCAAAACACCTTAGAGGTCGTCCAGTCCTGATCCGTGGTAGCAACGACTCCGACAGCGAGGTTGAGGAAAATATTTGTGAAAAGTCTGTTGAACCCGCACGAGGCAAAAAGGGTGCATTTCCGATCCAGGCCGCTGCTATTGATATGAGATCATCAAAGAAGGGTGCAGCGGTTGAGAAGCCAAGAGACGGCCCTCCGAAGCATGTGCAAAAGGGCCCTGACCCTGACCGTTCGGCATCCGCCGTGACACGCAAAGCCATTGCACCAAGGCAGCGGATGGCAGATCTACCAACGGAAGCTGGTAGATCGTCTCGTGAGCGCAAAGATGCTGTGGTCGGCGCAAAAGCTCGAGGGCAGAAAAGGACTGCCGAAGAATGTTTGGAAGGATCTCCTGCTAAACGGAAAAGATGTCAAGGAGTTCAACAGGATAAAGTGGCTTCAATAGAGGCTAAGGAGAAGCCAAGGAAGAAACGGGTTGAAGAAGCTACCAATGGGTCACCCTCCAAACGGACGAGGAGTAAGACTTCACAACTTGCTGCAGGCAAGCGCTCCCGGAAGCCGAACTCTCGGTACAACGATTATGTGAAGCCCTAAGGCATTTCGGAGTGTTATGACACCCGCGCCTTAGATGGTCGAGTTCTTTGTATGTCCGGCCCCCTTGTATTGCTCACTAGCTCATTTTACACCAACATTGAAAGTTATTTGGACTAATTATATACTGCAATTGAGTCAATGCATGCGAGGCTGCCGCTGCTCTATACTGGTGATCATGGCATCTAGTGGGTCCATTATCCGGCAGTGAATGTTGAGCAAACGGTGAATATTAATGACATCTGCACCGAGTTCGGTCACCCGATCTTTGGCATCTGCGTATGCACCAAACAAACTTCGATTTGCCATGAATGTGATTGCCAGCCGAGGGTCAGGCACACGTGCGACCGCTGGTGTGACAATGCTGTGTATATATTGATCGACTGCCTCATGTGTAGGTCAGGCGTGATGGAGCTGCAAGATCAACATACTCACAGTCATTATGTCCTATGCTATTTAGTCGTTGGATAGCTCGACGCATGGACTCTTCGGCCTCCTCAAACGCATTGGGATCAGCTGGTGAAGAGGACCACCCTGTATATATCGGACATTAGCAAAGAATGCAGCAAGTCACATATGACTTACTTGAGGTGGCAGGTAAAGATGTAAGGTCTATAACTTCTCTCCCCTCTGGCGATGTCAGGTCAATGACATCAATTTCCTCTCTCATCTCAGACACTTCCGGTTGCTCCTTGATAGTTGTGTTATCCATCGGATCGTCCCACCCACAATCGTAAAGATCCTCGGTGCTGTCCTTTTGAATGTCTGGAAGTGTGTTTTCCATATCAACGTCATCCACTTTGAATGAATTTATTGAATCCGACCTAGACCGATCGGTGGGAACAATGTGCCGATTTGCACTATAGTCCCCATGTTCGTTGGAAGGATCCTGAAATATCCTCGGCAGTTGTGGTCATCGCAAAGTCCTGCCGCCCGCATCCATATGTATATCGGTGCTATCTCCCGTTGTTGTTGTTTTTTCTGGCAACGAAGCATCATCCTCCCATGCGCAGTCGTAAGGATCGGCCGGCGATGACTTTGAGAGAGCCGTCTCCTGGACAACCGGATCATCCCACCCGGACTCAGTATGAACGATTTCCCGCATGTCTCAGTTGACTAACATTGTCAATAGAGTGTGACAAATGAGCCGTATCATCCGTGGAATCACGGCCTTCCTGGCAGGAAGGGTTGATTTTATACCTCTCCTCTGGCTTGGATTACATCCTGTGAACCTCGCAGTTGGGAGTGCAACAACAAATGCCCACTCACTTTTCTTCCGACTGAGACATTCATTGCTGAGAGCTTTCGGTATCACTATCCTCCCATCCGCAATGTATGGGTCGCAGCAGC